>NC_067293.1:18690000-19043255 GCF_020740795.1 Apus apus | reverse complement strand
CTGCTCTTCTACCTGGGGGCTTCCATCAACCCCATGCTGTACAACCTCATGTCACACAGCTACAGGAGAGCCATGGGCAACATCCTGCACCCCAGGGGAGCTGGGCGCTGCAGGAGCCTGGGCAGGAGCGAGAAGGTTTCTTCTCCCCCTGGGACAGAACACGGCTCTTTCCCATCAGCTGCTCAGCACTGACTCCAGTCCCAGCACCCCAGCTGTGCTGTGGGATAAAACCCAGGCAGGTGGTGCACGTGCAGTCTGGAACAAGTTCTGAGGCTGTCCTTTTGGCTACTGGGTGTTCCCTCAGGTAGGGCTGGAGCAGTTCAGGGAAGCAGGAGTCGATTCACACTGCACACAGGGACAGGCTGGGCTCTGCTCTTCACAGGACTCACCAGCACGGGTTTCACCCTCCGAAAGCTCCTGTGAAGGGGCTTGTCTGTGGTTCTGAGGACCAGACATTGAGCTCATCACAGACCTGTGGAACAATTCAAGTGACTTTCCTCCCACAGAAGCCAAGGAGGCTAAAGCCAGGCCAGCTGGTGGCTCTCAGCAAGCAGCAGGACAGTGCTGGGCTGAGGCCCATGCAAATAACTGCCAGAAAAGTTTTTTTTAAGGCAACTCTTAAAGACACATAGAAGAACACAAAGTCTCTTCACCTTAAATCACACACTAACCACCCAAACAACTGCTCCTGAGCTTGCTTAAAACCCAGGAAGAACAGACAACCAGCCCGGGAGTCAAATCTGAATACATTTGTATTATTTATTGGCTGTATTAAATATATTATCTATTTGATAGTTACAATTTAGTAATACAATGCATGGCAGCTTTAACATAAGTTTGAGATACCTCAAAATTACAATACAAGGAAACTGAAGATACCTAAGTACATTAATGCCACGAGGGTACATGGTTCTGGAACAGGAATCCGTGTCGCCACAGGCTCACGGGTGTTGTCTGGACTATTCTGTGGCAATTCCAGAAGAACTTTTGTTGACTTTTTTAGGAGTCCTGACTTGTGTTAGTATTTACTCTGCCATCCTAATTTCTCTTTGAAAAACCATCAGGAGTATCACTGCCAAATAAACCTCTCCAGGCTTTGTTCTAAGAGTTGGAGAAGCCAAACCCTTTGGCAACAGAGGTTTTGCTGGAGGCAGCTTTATCTGCTAAAAGGAGACCAGGAAGAGAAACAGACAAGATTGTCAAAAACTCTTCTGCAAACTAAAGACTAACATCTGTATAAAACTCTTTCCAACACTGGAGGGAGAGATTTCTATGATATAATAATAAATGATTAACTTAAAAGTTCTGCTACAAGTAGAACAATACATTCAAACATACATTTATTTTCCTCCCCCCCCCCCTCCCCTCCCCTCCCCCAGGACTTTTAATCAAAATAAATAGAGTACAAAATGAAGAGTATATTTTTGAAAAGATTAATTTCAGATTGCACCATAAATCTACTTTTTTTTTTTTTTAATTTTTTTTTTTTAATAAAGAGTACGAAGAGAGACCAGGTCATAATTTAGGTTTTCCACATCTGAAATACAACACGATGCCTCCAACTAGAAACACAACATGATTCATCAACTGCCATTAGGAGAAAGACCCTTTAAAGTGATTAATTAATGACTGGAAACACTTTAGCCTGCAGCACTGTCACATCCAACAGCCCACGTCCAAGTGCACGGCTCTGCTGTCTTATGATAAAGTCTTTGCAAAAAAAAAAAAACGTGCTAAATCTGCTTTTCCGTGGCATGTTTTTATTTTTGGGGAGACCCACCTTTGAAACTGGGGAGCTGCAGCTTTCAGAATGTTTGCTCTGGAGAAGCAGCAGCTGTCAGGCTCCTCGTGGGCACTTGTAAGCAGATTCGAAGCACAACAAGTCACGTGTAGTGCAGAGGGTCCACAAAAATACCTCCCTCCCCCCCACCCCCACCCCCCACATCCTCATCCCCAGACAAACAGGATGAGCTTCAGGAAAGTTCATAGCAGGCTGGACATTCCCATCTAGAAAACCATGGAATGTGAAGCTGCTACCCCTGGGATAGCAAAGTCGTTTAAAACATTGTATAAATGTTATCTAAAAAAAAAAAAAGAGTTCTTTCATGTACAATTTGATCATTCAGATTAAGTTAGAAGGGCATCCAAAAGCAGGTGGAGCTTTTTTATTTGTTAGGTTAATAATAGTACAAAAAAAAACCAAAAAAAACATTTGCTCAGTTTGAGCCAAATAGTGTAACATTTATCATAAATGCACTCTTTCTGCTTAAAGACAATACCTGTGCTGTTCTGAGAAGACTGCAAAGCTTTCAGCAGAAGCACAGGAAATTACTTTTCTCTCAGGCACTGAGAGTGAAATGTGGGTTGGGCCACCAGCTGCTCAGCACCAGCAGGCAGCACTGCAGGCAGAAATGGTTGTACCCAGGGGCCTGGCCTGGCCTGGCCCAGCCCCAGGCTCTGGCTGCGTGTGCATGACACCCTGCTGAACACTCCCTGGGATTGAAACTCTCCAACTGCTGGCTCCCTCGACCTTCAACACTCCTCGTGATTTATTACTGGATCCGAAGCGTGGAAAAAAGAACTGGAAAGTAGCGAGATGGCGAAGGCAAAGGCAAGATGCTGCTTCTCCTCCTACGGGATACGAGCTGTGGTTTGCTCTAGGGATGCTCTGCAATGCAGTGCTGCTCGAAGCCGAAGCGTTGGTGCTGCTGCACCTTGTGTTCCAACCTGCAAGGCCTGACTGAACCTGCCCCAGGTGGGACTCCAAGAGGACCTGTCCTACCAACACCTCCTCCCTCCAACAGGCTTCCCACTGGGAGAGAGGGCGAGCGTGCACACCCCTTCCCCCCCACAGTGTGCACCAGAAGGCAGCTGTTGTTCTGCTGAACAGCTGAGCCTGCTGAGAGAGGACCCAGGATCACCCTTTCAGCAAGGAACCTGCTCTCAGGAGCTGGGAAGGCTCTGCCAGCCCAGCCTCGCTGTCGGCCAGCAGCCACGCTGGGAACGCAGGCAGGGACACATTTCCAGCCAGGATTTTCATTAGAACTAACCATAAATACCCGAAACAGCTTCTGTACACACCAACAAAACAACGACAACAACAAAAAACAAGAAAAGGCAGGGGAAAAAAAAAAAAAAAAAGGAAAAGCTGAGGGCTGAGCAGGCTCTGCCTCTACTTGATGACAAAGTACTGGATGACCACAGCGAAGAGGATGGCCACCACGGCGAAGCCGCAGAGCAGGACGATGGCGATGACGCGCTCCTCGCGCAGCGTCTGCTTGGTCTCTGCCAGCCGGGTGGTCAGAGCAGCACCCTCTGGAACCAGCTCTGGCTTCTGAGATGAGAAGACCGTGCAGGGGCTGTAAGGTCCGTACAGTTCCTGGCAGCCAGCAGGGTCCTGGCACTGGCGGCCGGCGCAGACGCGGGCCCGATATTCGCAGTTGGTCTGCAGCCCCGCGAGGCGGCAGGAGGACTCGGGCCCCTTGTACACCTGGGCAGGAGGAGAAGGGAGACCCACCTGAGATGGGGTTCCTCACAACACCTCCCGGCCTGTTTTTCAAACACCCGCGGAGCTGGATGCTGCCTGAAGTCCTTCTCTTCAAGCCAACTTAATAAAAAACCTCAGCTTTTCTTCCTGAGGAATTTATGACTTGTTTTCTGGTGGATAATCCCAAGCTTCCTGCTGCTGCCCCACACAGAGACCTGGGCTGCCAGGCTCAGGAAAGGAGAAGCATCCTGCAGTAACTCCTCAAGCCTGTCTGACCAGGCACTTGCTTTTATAGTAGAAGCAAAGGGTCAACAGAGGGGGAAAAAAAGTCTCTTTAATCTGGGGCCACCAGGGATGTCATGAAGAGGCAGCGCAGCAGGACCCTGAGCTGGAAGGGGTCCTGACCCACCACTGGAGAGATGGGCAAAGGGGAACCTAACGAGGCTCAGCAAGAGGAAGTGTAGAGTCCTGCACCTGGGGAGGAGTAACACCAGGCACCAGTACAGGTTAGGAGTTGATCTGCTGGAGAAGGACCTTGGAGTCCTGGTGGACAACAAATTCTCCATGGGGCAGCAATGTGCCCTGGTGGCCAAGAAAGCCAGAGCCACCCTGGGGTGCTTTAAGCAGAGTGTACCCAGCAGGTCGAGGGAGGTGCTTCTCCCCCTCTACTCTGCCCTGGTGAGACCACATCTGGAGTGTTGTGTCCAGTTGTGGATTCCCCAGTTCAGGAGGGACAGGGATTTACTGGAGAGAGTCCAAGGGAGGCTACAAGGATGATTCAGGGACTGGAACATCTGTGTTCTGAGGAAAGGCTGAGAGACCTGGGGCTGTTCAGTCTGGGGAAGAAAAGACTGAGAGGGGATCTTATTAATGTCTACAGGTATCTGAAGGGTGGGTGTCAAGAAGAAGGGGCCAGTCTCTTTTCAGAGGTGCCTGTGACAGGGGAAGGGGCAATGGACACAAACTGGAACATGGAAGTTCCACCTCAACATGAGGAAAAGCTTCTTTGCTGTGAGGGGGACAGAGCCCTGGGACAGGCTGCCCAGGGGGTTGTGGAGTCTCCTTCTCTGGAGACTTTCCAGACCCACCTGGATGTATTGCTGTGGGATCTGCTCTGGGGGATCCTGCTCAACGATCTCCAGAGGTCCCTTCTAACCATTCCATGATTCTGTGATCACAGACTTAAGCCTCATTGAGACAAACTGCCTGAGACACAAACTGAAGCACCCCTGGAAGTAGGACTGTACAGAGTCCCCTGCCAAAATGAAAAGTACCCCTGCCACTAGCATCACCAGAGTGGGGACCTTTGCAGACATCATCTTTTGCAAGAACTTATTCAAAATAAACTCCCCTCAAGTTTATGAGGTGAAATACAAGGTACCTGATCAAACTCTCTCCCAGCAGCAAGCTGAAGGATGTAAACAATGGAGTCTCCTTTCATGGGCTGTAAAGGTTCCCATGTGATTTCATAAGTGTTTTCTTCCAGCTGATTTGCTTTGGGTGCTTGGGAAAAAAACAAACACAACACAAGTGATTTGTTGGCATTTTAAAGAAAGAGAACAATGGTGTCTACAGAAGTCCCTATTTTTTCAATCAGAAATAAAGGGTCCAAGTCACCAACTATTAGTGACTCATTTTCACAGTTAATGTAGCAAATGAGCACTGGTCTCAGTGACAACAGGGCAGTTTTCCCCACTCTGGCTTGGGGCAGCTTTGCTGTGCTACATTTGCCATGGAAAAGGTTTCACTTCTAACCCAAGTGACTTGGCAGTGGGAATCCAAAGCTTTCCCAAAAAGTTTTCCCAATATGTTTGTTTATGGCCTAGAGGTAACAGGCATTCCAGTAATTTTAAGCCTTTAAGATTTGTTTCCCCTTCCATGACAGAAAAAATCCATCCTTGTAATGTTTGAAGGTTCCACTTGTATTTCTTTTCCAGCTGCCAAATGAGCTGCTAACATCTCATGCTCGTACAGATGAGCAAGCACTTCCAACTCACTCAAGGAAACAGCATTTATCTGCAGAGCTGAAATTACATCTTATAGACACAGCTGAGTCAGCTAATTTTCCTGCAGGTAATTAGCATTCAGAGCTCCAGAATGAGTCTCTCTAATGGCCATCTTGAATGTTCACATTAGAAAAAGAGCAGAGGAATTATTTGTGTTCTCATTTCCCCACGTGCTGTTGTGACTTCCATCAAATGACAGATAACCCTGAAAAATGACTTTCCAGGTGAAAAAGGGCAGAGGAAATCCTTGCTGTCAGGACTGGGAGAGCTGTGATGTAGGGGATGGGCACACACTGGTCCCACCCCAGCTGAGCCCTTCGTGCACTAAAGTAAAGCCCATCACAACTGGTTTCTGTTCTCTGTCCCACAGAGGGCCTGGAAAGAGGCTGGAGTGGGAACAGAGTCAGGTTGTGGCATTCAATCTAGTGCATGAAGACCCTACAGAAGCTTCCAGTGCAGGGTGAGCTCACCTTTAAGAGATGCAGGTGGAGACTTGGTTGTAGTGAAAGCATAAACTTCAGAGAACTCTCCCTCTCCAGCATCATTATATGCCTGGATTTTAAAGTAGTAGGTAGTGGATTCACTGAGTCGCTGTACCTTGTAGGTATGACAAGGACCATTATAAACAGTAACAAACCTGGAAAAAACCAAACAAACAGGATGTAGACAAACTAGTACTAGTCAGGAACCACAAATGTGTATGTCAGCATCATGAAGTGGAACATTTTCATCTCTACCTTAGGCACACACAAGTGACAAGACACCTCGGGTGCCCCAGAACCCACACAGAAGCAGGAGGAAGGTGGGGCAGCTCGAGCTCTGCTCTTGTCCCCAGCAGTTCCTGACCAGCATCAAATCAGCAAGAGGTACCAGGGGGTCTTCATTTCCATTCAGGAAGCATTGCTTCAGCCTGCCAAGGCACTGCACTGCAGCCACACACAGCTTCCACCCAAACTCTGTGGCCAAACTCTCTGCTGGAACCAAGGAATGACCCCTGTACGCTCCAAATCCATTCTAAGTCCCAGCCCCAGGAGAGCTGTCACCCCACCTGCCTTCTGTGCTAACTGGGCTTCAGCTGGGAATTGCCAAAAAGTTAGAAAACTGGCAACATAGAATCATAGAATAGTTTGGGTTGGAAGGGACCTGAAAGGACATCAGGTTCCAGCCCCCCTGCATGGGCAGGAACACCTCCCACCAGCCCAGGCTGCTCCAAGCCCCATCCAACCTGCCCTTCAACACTGCCAGGGATGGGGCAGCCACAGCTTCCCTGGGCCAGGCTCTCACCACCCTCACAGCACAGAATTTCCTCCTCATGTCCAACCTTAATCTCCCCTCTTTCAGTTTTTTGGAAGATGGGATGCAAAAATGCCAGCTAAGGGGCAAACTTTGGGATGCCCAGATGACTCACAAGTGCAAAGAGAAGTGGGAATACCTCCAAAGTCTATTTGTAAAGCAGCAATATCCTTCATGTCCTGATGATCTTACCTGCCAAACCTGTCCTCCATCTGCAAG
Source organism: Apus apus (assembly GCF_020740795.1). Classification (NCBI taxonomy): domain Eukaryota; kingdom Metazoa; phylum Chordata; class Aves; order Apodiformes; family Apodidae; genus Apus; species Apus apus. Next base: position 19,036,250 of record NC_067293.1, on the reverse strand, counting down.
TTGAATTGTGTAGGGTTGGTAATTAAAGCTCTGCTGGGACCTTCACCCCACTTGAGTTTGAGGCTCTGGTAGCTGAAGACCACACATTCAAGGTGAGGAGGGTCAGGAGGTAGTGGTTTCGTTTTGGCTTTAATGGAATGACTGAAAGGCCCAACTCCAAAGCTGTTCACAGCCTGTATTCTAATTCTAGAAATGTGAGAAGAGCAGCTGTATGGTTAATTTACTGAGGTCCTGAAAAAAAATGCCAGGTAAGAAGGCAAGAGTTAAATTTTTTCAAGACTGTAACCACAAACAATAAAGCAATTAAAATGCAGTTAGAAATTAGCTACAAAAATAATCTACTTTGAAAGGAGACAACATCATTACATTGTTTTTGAACATAATGAAGCTTCAGGGTTTCTCAGCATTGTTCAGGTTTGCTCTATTCAGTGAACAAACTCCCAGTTTCTCCATGTTCACCTGAACCTTTGGTCTCTCCCACTGATGCTGAAGATCCATAATCTGGACTAAGCTTTGGCCAAACCTGAGACCCAGGGACAGCTGCTCTGCTCTGATCTGCACATCCATCCTCTTCTGGTGAGGTCCTGATCATCCCACTCTGTGCAATGCTCCAGAATACAAGTATTCTGAGCCCAGAAAAACTGGAATAAAACCTTGGCTGGTGAGAGAGAATGTTCACCTTAAGACAGCAATCTTAACTCTGGCTGCTAAAAACCATCCCAGGTAGATTCTGGAGATGAGAATTGGTTTTGGTTTTTTAATGAGGCTGCAGAGTGAATGAGGGAAACAGTCTAAAAAATGAATAAAAGATTGATCCAAATGTAAAACACCACCCTCAAGGTTATTGCTTCAAAAGCCTACAGGTGTGGTTTCAGAGTAAGAGAGTTATTACCTGTACAGAGTGTCAGGCAGCAGGTCCTCAAGAACATGGCTTGTAGTTCTGCCAACACTCACAGGCTGCTTCTCCCCATACTCAATATTATAACCAGTGATCTCTGCTCCGTGACAACACGGCTCTTCCCACTGAATTGCAAGGCACGTTGAGAGAGGAAGAGAAATCTCCATTTGGTCTTCTTCAAGTAGATGCAGCAGTGACACAGCTGCAGGGACAGAGGCTGGGGTTGTCACCACACCAGTCTCACCAAACAGCCCCACTCCAGCGACGTTCACTGCCTGGAAGGAGACAGCACAGCTTGTTTGCTGCACACACCTTTATCTCCCCAGGCTTCAAGCTGTCTGGACCTGCTCATTTGCTCAGTAACACACAACAAAAGGCTTTTCATACCTGGACTCTGCAATAATAGGTGGTTGCAGGTGTGAGACCTTTGACTTCATAGCTCTGGCAGGGGCCAGTGTAAATGATATGCATGGATCCTTCCACCTGTCCCCAGTCCAGCCTGTACTCACTGATCTCTGCCCCGTTGCATGAGGGACTCTGTGGGTGTAAGTGATAAATTCTCCTTCAGCCACTGCAGACACACACACTCACCACACACGAGCTCTCCTGACTCTGGACAGACACTGGAACAGGAGCACTGGGGTAGAAACCTGAGGTTTTCTTCACCGCAGACAAGGACAGCTCGTTAAGAGGTTTCCATCTAGAGATGTGGCTTTAGCAACACAGTTCAGACCAGAATTTTCAATCCCAGACTAGTCTGAGTTGGAAGGGACCTGAAAGACCATCCAGTCCCAACCCCCCTGCATGGGCAGGGACACCTCCCACCAGCCCAGGTTGCTCCAAGCCCCATCCAACCTGCCCTTCAACACTGCCAGGGATGGGGCAGCCACAGCTTCCCTGGGCAACCTGGGCCAGGCTCTCACCACCCCCACAGCAAAGAATTCCCTCCTCATGTCTCACCTCAATCTCCCTCTTCCAGTTTTAATCCATCCCCCCTTGTCCTCTCCCTCCCTGCCCTTGTCCCAAGTCCCTCCCCAGCTTTCCTGGAGCCCCTTCAGGCCCTGGAAGGTGCTCTAAGGTCTCCCTGGAGCCTTCTCTTCTCCAGGCTGAACACCCCAACTCTCCCAGCCTGTTTCCAGAGCAGAGCAGAGAATGAATCTCAATCTCTTAGCACCTGGATGAACTCAATACCATACCATGAGAGGGATTAAATGTCACCCAATTTATTCAGTTAAGATAGAAGTTCAGAACTGATAAAACTTACAGGACAAATGTACACCTGGATAAAGAAACGTGCTTAAAAAAATTCCACCTCAACATCTGTTGTTTCTTCCCTGTGCCTCATACACGTGTCCCTAACAATTCTAAAAGCCAAATGTCAACTTTTGTATTCTTGAAAATGATTGAAACTTACCTCCCATGAAACCACAGCACAAGTTGCACTTTTACAAGTTATCAAGGGTTTGCAGCATTGATCAGGAGGCCCTGGAGCAGTGGAGATCTCTGCTTTGTCAGAGTGGGGGCCAAACTGCAAGGAAGTACAACAGCATGAACAGCAGTTGAGCAAAAACTGATGTGCCAGCCTCTGAGCTGAAGAAAACTAAGGATTTTTAACTCAATAGAGAAAGAAATAGAAGCGTTCAGTGCTTAGTTTTCACAGCACCATTTAAAATTCCTTTCAGGTAGTTTGCTCTATAAACTGGCCCCTCTCCTGCTAGGATCTGTAATCCTCCTGCTACCTCCCACTGCCATGGATTTGTAACTCCTCCTTCCCCTGCAGTCAGGATCTGGCTGCCAGAAGCAGCTGGGTACGACTTCAGACAGACTTTTTAATGCAACAAACACTTATCCCAACCTTTGTCAAACCTGGCATTGTTTGAGCACCTCCCTCTCTACATGACAGTTCCCACACCACTGATCTGCAGAGTCCAGGCTCCTTGTCATGCAGCAATTTCTTAGGGCACAAACATTAAGGGCTTTATTCACAGGGGAAAGAAATGACTAAAAGGAGCAAGAGAATGTTTAGCACTAACTTTGGACTAATTGCATTTGGTTCTGACAGTAACCCAGTAACAACAGAAATGCAACACACAGTGAACATGCCCTTAGTCAGGCACGTCCTGTCCTTCCTTCAGCCCTAATTTATGGAATCTTCTTTAAATCATTTTTTTACTGCTGCAAGAAATGTTGCTCCTTCAAGGTAACTACAAGAGAACACAGAAGCTACAAAACATCACCAGGCTGGTAAGACAAGAGTAGATTACTAGCTCTCGTGTAAAAAAAGAAACCAAAACCCCAAACCAATTGGATGAGTGCAGTGGTTACCCCAATTTTATTTGCTGCTCGTGCCCAGAAGCAGTATGTTCTCCCTGGCAGCAGGTTGGTCACCACACATTCAGATGCTGGGCCCTGATAGACTTGTCTGTGTTCCTCCTCTTCAGAGCCTGCCATCTCTACAACATACTCTGTGATGTCAGAACCTCCATCTATAGATGGTGGGCCTAGGAAATAAAAAAAGAGTTGTTGTTTTTCCTAATTTCACAAGGCATTTTTGTTTCTAACTAGTTTCTAATCAGCTTTCTCAAACTAGAAGATGTATCAGATGGATTCTAAAAGTTAGAGTGCAAGCTTTTGTCGTGTATCTGAGCAGAAACACTTGATGAAGCTTGCTTCTTCCCCCAAATACTGATTAGTTTAAGATGGCCTTCATCAGTTTTTCAGGTATTTTCCATAGATTTCCTTCCAACAACAGTGGATCTTCATTACTTTTTGATTATCTCCTTTCCTGAGATACAGATGAGAAAAGGAGTGTTGGCTTTTGAATTGCCAAACGCGTGTTGGGAACGAGGCAGTCAGCATGGGGGGACACTGAAGAGCCTGCAGCTTCTTCATTCTTTGTTCTGACATTTCAAATTCAGGAAAACATTTTGCTCATAAAAGACTGGAGCTTACCCCACTGCAAAGTGATTTCCTTGGGCTTAGCTCTGCCTGCCAGGCACGGAGCATGACAGGGCCCCGGAGGAACCGCCGATGTCGTAACAGTTGTAACATCAGAAGCCTGGCAGCAACACACACGAGGTTAGAGTGGAAAACACAAAGCAACATTTCACTACAACATGAAAAGAGAAAGCAAACTTCATTCTCCTTTTTCTCACCTGGCTTTCCCCAGCTTTACTGACACAATGAACTCTCATTCTGTACGAAGTGCCAGGCTTGAGATGATCGCACACGTGCTCTCTCTGGGAACCACTGTAGATGGTGTCCCACCTGCTGCCTGAGGAAAGGAAGCACACACTTGGCACTCCACAACCTTTGCAAAAATCAGCCTGGAAAATTCTCACACAATTATTAAGATTATCAGGCCATGGAATCAAATTTTAATGGTCAATCATGCAGGAAACAGGCACAGCACAATATATACACGGGTGAAGGGAGAGGAGTCATTGCTAGAGCAGTAAGTGCAGTGAGTTAGTGCTGAGAGGTGACTCCTTACCAACTGATGCTTCTGAGATCTCCAAAAAGTATTTAGAAATGTCTGATCCTCCATTATCTTTGGGTGGTTCTGAAAGAAATCAACATCTTAAAATCAGCTGCAGCAGACTGAAAAGCAATGCATTATTCTGTTAGCAGCTTTTCCAGAGGGCACAGTCATTGACCGTAGAACAGAGCTGAGTGGGAAGCTCAGTTCAAACAGAAAACTGGGAGCTCCTGTGGCCACAACAACATTATTTTCTGTTATTAATCATGATTTTACCAGGAAGAAGAGTAACTAGGAAAATACTGCCAACTTCAGGTATCACCTTGTATGTTTTTTAAAGCACAGAAGAATTACTTATGCAAATCTAGAGACTACTAGAACTGAGGCTCTTACAACAGCTTTGACTGCTTCACTAAAAGAAATGTAGGAAAAGATTACTTTGGTACTACAGCCCCAAAACAACCCAAGTTGCAAGTATCTGGTGATGCAAAGTGTTTCTGCTGAGGCAAATGAATTAGCCTGAGTTTGTTTGGTTTTCAACCTGCAGTGCTGAGTGACTGTACCTACACATGCAGCTCTCAAGGAGCACGAACAGGAGGTCACCTACCCCACGTAACCTTCACACTGTGGGAGTGGATCTTGCCCTTTACAACTGGTTTACTTGGTGGTCCAGGTTTGTCAGGACTGGTGCTGTGCTCCACCACCTCACTAGGGCTGCTTTTTCCTTCACTGTTGTAGGCAAAGAGCTGTTTCAGGAATGAATGGAACAGAACATAAATGCTTGATTCACGTGGCAAGTAACACCCTGCTGATTTATCAAGTTCTGCCATGAAAAAGCCAGACCAAAACCACCAGAGAAAAGGCAACAGTTTAAAAGAACACGTAATTAGTGCAAAAAAAATCTGACTTTTTTATGATTCTATCAAAAACTATTCCAGCAACAGAAGTAGTGCAGGTTCTGCTGCCTCCACAGGAAGTGCCTTAGCTGTATGAAAATGCTCAGACTCTGGAAAAGCCCCCAGTCACCACTAAATTAGAAACAAAACATAGTACAAACCCTAAACTTATAGGATGTGCTCCTCCTAAGATTTCTTAAAGTGCATGAGAGTTCATCTCCATTGTACTGTGGCTGGAAGCCATAACCCTGCAAAGGAGGGAAAATAAGAACAAATGCAGTCACTGATAATCCATGACAAAACAAAAACCAGACCAGGCTGATCAATTATTTATGGTTTTTTTAAGCTTGAACTTTGTTGCATGAACACGTGCAGTTCCTGCCAACTGTTGCAGTTATTTTTCAAGCATTGCATTTGATAGTAAAATACAGAGTTCTATTTTCTTTAAGCCCCACTGCCTATCAGGCTTTTTACACCTACAACAAAACCCCGGCACTCACAGAACCTTCTTCTTCCATGTCTAAAGTGTAAGTGAGGGAGTCATCTGAAGACACCCCGTTGGGTGGGCTCCACTTGAGGGACAGCCAGGTCACTCCTGCTTCCACCAGCATGGGGGGTGATGGAGCTGGTGGGACAATTCCTGCTGTGTAGTATGTCACTGTCTCGCTGAACCCACTGGGAAAGCATTTAAAAACATATTAACCACTGCAGGTGTAGCCGATGAGAGAATACATGGTGTGAGACATTGTGTTCATTACCTCATTCCAATATCATTTTTAGCAGCTAATCTGAGGGAATACTTTGTAGAAGGAGAGAGTTTGGTCAGTTTATACTGCTTCAGATGCCCGTAGTAGCATTCCTTGAAGGCTCCACTCTTCCCCTTTAAAAAAAAGTGAGAACAGCCTGAGTTACTTTTTTGGACTCTCTGCTCCCTGCTAAGCTCAGCTTCTTCACTTTACATTTGAAAATAATTTGAAAAATGAGCAAGCCTAAAGAATGTAAAAAGCTGGTGTCCTCATGGCCACACTGAGCATGCTGACAGCAATCCCCAGCATTCCTGAGAATTAAACCACATTCTGATTGAGAGACCTGGTGAATCTTTGGCCCATGGTGGTTTAAAGGACTGCAATTGAAAACAAAACACACTTTGGGAGGTTTTAGCTTTGACAAAATGGTAGTAAAAGGCTGCAGTTGAAACCAAAAGACATTTTTATCACTTTGGAACACGTTTCAGTACGGAGTTCAAAAGCTGGGGGAGCTTTGTGACAGCTACTCAAGTTAAACAACAAATGCTCCTACATTGAAGCAGAGATTAGAAATTAATGAAGGTCTGAATGGCAAGAGCCCAATGAAGGAGTTTTACACAGTCCTCTTGGAGGATGTCAAAGGACTGTCTACTTGAATTGCTGCAATACTAGTGGTCTTAGTCCAGCTTTTTAATTGGCTTGTCTGTTTCAAACTGTCTGGGCAGTTACACTGAAAATAGCTGGTGTACCTAGGCAAGAAGTATTTTTAAGTATAATTGGCCCACAGATGTCATTATGACTTTTTTGCACTAGAAAAGGTCTTACCTCATCCCACTCTAAAAGAAAATTAGTTATTTTGGAACCATTGTCATTTGAGGACTGAAAAGAAAGAAACAAAGAAAAAGGTTAAAATCAAACAGCTGTAGTTTATCAATCTTTTTGTGCAATAAAAAAACCCCAGCATGTTAAAACCTGAATATATCATAGATCCCAACTTCCTTTTAAACCAAAGTATTTAATGCAGAGCTGCAATGCTATGAAGAACTGCCCTTCTCTTCCACAAACACACTTGGCCAGCCTGAAACTCTGCTGTGGGCACAGACAAACGTGTTCAGAAGGGAGTGAGACAGGGTAGAAACCAGCAGCTAGTGCAAGGGTTTAATTCCTTCCTCCTGATGGCTCCCCAGGCTGCTACACTACTTCTAATAATTCTAAAACCAGTTTAATATGAACGGTTAATTGTGTAAATAATGCAAATTCTGTTTTTACAGCTTTTTTGCTTGTGTCCTTACACTGTGTGTTCAGCATCTAAGGAACATAAGAATTCAGACAAGCAACGTTTGTGCTTGTTATGATGCACCCACTGGGAACAATCCCTTTCTGAGCACAGACTATACAAATAATTCAACTAATTAAAGTCATTTAGCTTTAAATCATTTTCCAGGTATAAGCACAGTCATAGCATAAATGTGAAGACACACAAAACCATGGTTACCAACAAGTCTTCACAGATACCTTCAATAAGTTACATCTACAACCCCAGCAAAGAAACTGGTTAGAGAAACCCTGAGAACTCTGAATTATAAGCTCAAGTTACATCTATTTATCAACCCCAAGCAAAAATATAAGTGTTTTATCCTTTCCTATGCTGCCAGTTCAGGAGAAAACTTCCCTGCTGCTCAGTTCATACACAGTGAGCTGCCACCAACTCTTATCCCTCTAACACCACAGGCAAGAAACGACGTGGTGAGAGAAAGAGGAAGAAACAAATATTGTTTCAGTCTTCACTGAGCAGCTTAAAAGCCAACACCTAAAGTACACCCTAAATTTTTGACAAGGCTAAATTAAAAATAGCCCACAGGGACACTTACCTTCCACTGCAGGCTCAGGCTGTTCTTGGTTCTGTTAATCAGCTTGGGTGCAGCGGGACAGTCGGGCTCACAACTTTCTGTAGTGAAACTCACTAATTCTGAAATGGATTCTTTGATGGAACTGCTGGTTGCTGAAACTCTGAACAAAGGACAATTAATTATGTTGCTATTGTATTAACACCTGAAAACTTAAGGACGGAGCTGTGAGCTTTAGAAATGCATTGAATCACAAGATACAGCAAAACCAGACCAGCCTGCTCATGTTCCAGAACAGAAGGATCACTCTTCTTTCAGATCACTGACTCCAAAAGACAACAATTTCATGCCTTTTCATTCAGGAAGAAACAACAAAAAGTGAGTTTATCATGTAGCTCCAGGCTCCAGTACCTGATGCCCACATCATAAGCAGCACTACTATCTGTTCTGTGTTCAGGGAGACAGGGCAAGCTGTTGAGCAGTGGGATGGAGGTGCCAGGGGTGCCCTTACTGAGCTGCAGGACTCCACCTGGCACCCTTCCCTTGCCATCTATCACAGTGGAAATATTGTAGTGGTGAAATACAAGTGGGAGGGATGATGAAAACTACAGCAGGTGTTACTGACGGGTAACAGAACACCTGACTTGGAATTAACCTTTCACCAAAATGACCCTGAGATTGAGATGTGGACAAGACTTAGTTGTGCAAGAGGAGGGGCACGGAGAGGGGCTAACTCAGCTGTGCAGGCCACAAAGTCAAGTTTCAAGGGAGGTTCTCCTCCCCCTCTGCTCAGTCCTGGTGAGACCTCACTTGGAGTGTTGTGTCCAGTTCTGGGCTCCCCAGTTCCAGAGGGACAAGGATCTACTGGAGAGGGTCCCAGGGAGGCTGTGAGGATGATGAAGGGACTGGAACCTTACGAGGAAAGGCTGAGAGACCTGGGGCTGTTCAGTCTAGAGAGGAGAAGGCTGAGGGGGGATCTAATGAATGTCTATCAATACATGAGAGCAGCAAGAAGGCAGGACAAGCTCCTGTCACTTGTGCCCTGGGACAGGATGAGGGGCAATGGTTCAAACTGGAGCCCAGGAAGTTCCACCTCAAGATGAGGAAGAACTTCTTTGCTGTGAGGGTGACAGAGCCCTGGGACAGGCTGCCCAGAGAGGCTGTGGAGTCTCCTTCTCTGGAGACTTTCCAGACCTGTCTGGATGCCTTTCTGAGTGACCTGCCCTAGTTTGGGTCCTGCTCTGGCAGGGGGTTGGACTTGATGATCTTTGGAGGTCCCTTCCAGGCCCTGACATTCTGTGATTATCAGTTTAAGTGCATCAATGGGACAGAATCTCTACCACAGTCATGCTCACTGATGTTTGTTTTTGAAAAGCAATGACAATTTCTCAGAAATACCATCCCTCTTATTAAATGAGCTGCAGCTACAAGAGAGTTGGTCTGTATGGAAAGCAATACCAGGGACCAAGCACACACCACACTGTGCTGACTGGCCAACACACACAGAGCTGTTCTGCTGTTAAAGAACTGGAGTTTACTTCAACAAGGCTTCAAACCTGTCTCCATTTGGGCATATTGATGTTCTCTCTTCTGCTACTGGATCACACTGTTCTCCTGGCTTGATTAACCAGCTTGTCTTTTTCCTGACCAGTTTAACACCTCCCATAATGCTTATTTACTCTGCAGGGCAATTCCTGGACGTCACGTCTTGTTCTCCTGCAACACAGCATCTCACCTCTCCCCATCTCAACCAGTTTGCACTTCCTTTCTTGCACTGCTGCAGAAGCTTGCAGTTTGCAAATCAAGCTGACAAGTCAGACTTGCAAATCCATGTTCTAGGGTAAATCATGTGCTGCTGCCTGCAGCCTGCAACAATCTCTTTCACTGAGTCCAGTCCTGTTGTTCTAAACCAACACCCACACAGGATAACTTGAAGTTTGCACTTGAGAAACATGAAGAGACAGAGGAGGTAGCAGGGAAGAAAAGGAGGTGACAATTTTATCAACTGAGAAGGTAACTGGGAATTTGGATAGCAACAGCAGTGTCCATAGCTGTGGTATTTTTGCAGAGTATGTCTTAAGTTCCTTGTGATCACAGCTTTTTCATGAAGCCACAGCAGTTTCATAACTAACATCTCAACAAAAGCATGAAGTGTTTCATTCCCAGCAACATACCTGGCATGATAATCAGTGGCTGGTCTGAGATCAGGAAGTGTAATTGTTAACTCTTCCCCACTGTGAAAAGGAGAAGAACAACAACCAGGAGTTACAGCTTTCCTTTACACTGCAGAGGATAAAAGCTTATTGAAAAGCAAAACCATGTAGAGCACATTTAACTTTCCCATTTTCCATTGTCCATGTAACTCTTAGAGATATTACTTAACATTTATTTCATGTGAAGTAGGTAGGTCTGCAAGTCAACAAACAGCTCCTGATAGAGAGATTGCTGATTGGTTAATGGTTTTAAATATTGTGCTTAAAGGAAGAAACTAAACTTACACATAGACAGATTTAAATTTTCCATTTTTACCACTGTTGGATATTGCTACTTCAAATGTAAATGCTGCTGGACTATGACTATGGCTCTCTCCATTCTGTGAACTAACTGGGAGATTCCAGGACAGAACGGCTGATCTTGCTTGTATATCAGAAACCTATTAAAAGCATAAATAATGCAAGTAAGTTTGCTTTCTGTAATAAAAGGTTGATTAGTCAATAACATGGTCTTGCTAGTTTGCCTATGAAGTTCCTCACTGGAGGAATTCTCTACCTTTGTAGTGGAAATACTGAGTCATGACTTGAATTTAAATGATTTCCTCTTTTCATTTCTAAAATACCACGTTCAAAGAGTTCCCTTCCAGCACTGACCAAACTCACAGACACACTGTGTTGTCTCAGTGGATGAAAACATCCATGTCACCTGCCCTGTTTTCACCACTTGTCTGGAGCAAATTTGCAGCTTTGGAGTCTTGAACACTGGCATCAGATCTCTAGTTAGGCACACTCAGAAAGCTTAACTTTCTAATTGTATTACAGCTCCCTCACATAATAATATTTCCCCACTAAGCTGCAGGACAGCAAGAGGCTCTGATCTTCAGTGCTCACAACTCAAACTTCTGGTCTGAGTCTTTTTTTGCTGCTCAATTCCCATTCTCCACATTTTCTCTGACAAAGTCAGCACAGCACAAAGTTAAGTTACAGATGTCAGAAGCAGCAATGGCAAAGTACTGCTGGAACAAAGAACAGCTAGAAAGCTGGAGCAAAAGAATACAACCTGTGCTTACTGTAGAGATACTGCAAAACAGCTTCACTAAGCATGCTCAACACCAAAAAAAACAGAGCAGTTCTAGACATTTAAAGTCACCAGACTCCAACCTCCTAAATAAGTCTAAATACTCAAATATTTGCTCCAATTTCTAAACACCAAAAGATGGCCTATTTTTTAAAATATTCTATTCCACATATTCTTGAATTCTCTATGAACAAAGGATGGTTCCAAGATTGGAAAGACTTCTGTAAATTTAGCAGGCATTGTTCTGCAAGGCACTAAAGTCCTCAAGTACACAAGATAACTTCAACAGTGGATATACCCTCATCTTTCAGGCTGGGAAACTGAGTCAGACAGTTGAGAAACAGAGGGTTTCCATAGCATGGCTGCCCTTTCCCAGCTATAAACTGTGACAACTAAAATACATTTTCTCTATTAAAAAAATAAAGAAAAAAAGAAAGAGAGATCAATGAGACACATCATTTTATAGAAAGTATATGCAGAGAAAATAGTGGTATTTGAAGGGTAATACTTACAACTGGCTTGCCAATGCTCAAGTGAGTATCACATTTCTTGGATTCTGTGTCAGATTCTGCAATTTCAAATACAAACCAGATTACTGAAAACCCCAAGAGTAAACCAGCCTGTCACAAAAAATGCCACCACGAGATGGAGTTCACCTCGTTAAGAGTTTAACAATAGTACTTATTGTGCAAAGTTCATTTCCCCTGTTTGTTTTGGCTGCTTGAGGGATAGAAACAAGAACTATCCAAAACTAACAGTGTTACAAAAAGCCTTTTAGTACATCCTGCACAAAGGGGATATTTTCCTAATCTGAGCATAAATGGGTTCTCTTTTACAGCACAAAAAAACATCCCTCCAAAAAGGCAAGGTGTTAAAAAGTGACAATAAGATCTTATCTCTCTCTTGTATGTGTCTGTCTTGAGTTTCTATTGCAAAACACTTGGTCTAGGCACAATTTGGAAGCAGCCTGATCAGAACTGCACACTAAAAATCCCTGCAGGTACCAAAAAGTTCACATCTGCAAACTGAATCCCGTCTTTACAATGATCCAGGTCCATTCAGGACATTATTCTGCTTGCCAGTAAAAATTTCCCCTCTCCCCCCACTACATTTTTATTAAGACAAATCTTTAATCAAGTGCATTTTTCATCCTTGAATCAAGCAAGATAAAAGCTTCCACCTCGATTTACTTCCCAAGATATCCAGTCAGGTTTCTCTTATTTGTCTAACAGAAGAGTGAAATACAACAGTGACACAGGTGAGGACTAGACCCTGCAGCCTAACAAGACCACTTAATCTAAGAGACACACAAAAAGCACCAAAAGATGCACAAAGCAGTTAGGGAATCAGCATAAGAAACTGCATTTCAGGAACACTGTTTCCAACCAACAGGAAAGGCAAAGATAATTGTCCACAAGACATTTTAGTACATGGAAGCGAGTGGCCATAAGCTATCTAGAAGCTCCAGCATCCACTTGAGCAAAATAATATACTCAATTGAAGTAAAACTGACCCAAAAACTGTACAGAGTTGCTCAAACCTTTTTCAATAACTCCTGGTTATCTGAAAAGTATCACAGCGAATGACACCAGAACTCTTTGATGTAAGTTCCCACAGCTCATCCTCTATTCATCCTCACTTGGAATATTGATGAGTCCCAGGTCAGGAAAGGCACAGAAGTAAACAAAAGGTTTAAAATTAAACCTTCCTGAAGACCTTGCTTGATAAATCTCAAATGAACAAACTGGACACTACTATTATTTCTAAAGGAAAAGTGGAAAAAAAAGGGAAGTATTTCAGGCTCTCTCTAACCCTGAATAGCAAGAAATGTATTGATTCAATTTCTTCAGAAACCATTTTGCAATGAACTGACAGCATTTTCTGTTACAAAAGAACTTAGATTTATTTTACCCTTTCAATGTAACCTACCTCCCACCTCTGGGTCTGGACTGCCCTTTGTTTTTCCTATCTGCTTCTGCTTTAGTGGTCCTCCTGCCCCTTGCTGTCCCTTTCCATTTCCATTCTGAATTGTTGCATTGGAAGAATTAACAGCTTTATGTGGTGAAGATGGAGGACTGTTAAGTTTATTGTTAGTATGACCACTAGCTTGTCTGTCTTTTAGTCTTTTCTTCAGGTGTTCTTGCATTTTGAGACTCCTTTCATCTCGCTGAATGAAGTTTGTCCTGCCATGAGAACGAGGTTCTACAAAAAAAACAAAGAAGTGATTTCATTATTCAGTACAATTGATTTGACATCCAGGAGCAAAAAGAAGGATCCAGGAGGTTAGCAAGGCAGTGGAGCAGGTTGCCCAGGGAAGCTGTGGCTGCCCCATCCCTGGCAGTGTTGAAGGGCAGGTTGGATGGGGCTTGGAGCAGCCTGGGCTGGTGGGAGGTGTCCCTGCCCATGCAGGGGGGTTGGATCTAGATGGGCTTTAAGGTCCCTTCCAACCTTCACCATTCTATAATTCTATGATCCATGAAAAGCAGACACAGTACTAGAGCACTTCTGGGTTACTACTTTTCCATTCAATCCTGACAAACGGAACAGCAGAGAATTTAAACTTTATACAATGACCCTTTGAACATGCTGAGTGCCTTCAGACCAGGCTCCATGACACCTTCCAGACAAGTGTATTTTAAGGTCAAATAAATACTCATCAGCTTCAGAGTCCGATAATGAGCCCCAACGTCATGAAAATGTGTGAAAAAGCTACAACCAGAACGGTTTCAATTGAGATGCAGGCAGTGAAAGGTCCCCCCATATATTTAACCATCCCCTGAGCCCTCACCTTGCTCTTGAAAGACATGTGGTGGTGGGTGCTGGTGGATGAACTGTGGTGGCAGCTCTCCTGTCCCAGGAACTGGAGGGTACACTGGGTGAGGCGGGTGGGGCAGCAGCGCGTGGTGATGGTGCATGTAATGGGGCACGTGGGGAGGAGGAGGAGGAGGAGGATGCATGGAAGGGTGGAATTCAGCTGAGTGTGGCAGTACCACCACTTTACGGACCCCATTTTCTTCCACCACCTGTCAGGCAACATAAAAAGATGAAACATCAGTACAGAAACCATCTTGTCAATACTGGGCGTTTAATAAAGAATCTCTGTGCTTAAGTTCCCAGCCACAGTCTGACAGCCAGGGATGGAATTCCAGGGGGAAACCCTGGAACTCCAGCATAAGTCACTGGAAGGAACTGGAGTTTGAGGCAGTCAGTTTTCAGAAGCTGAGCCTCATGCACTGAAGTGTTAACTAATCTATAATTGATGAATAAGATGTTCTTTTAAAAAAAGCAATGTGGACTGATCAGGGTGTCATTCCCAGTCTACTTGTAATTGGAGCTGCTCTAATCCATGTCCTGACTGACTATCTGAAGTACAAGCTCCTGCCTGTCACCTGGTTTGTGGGACATTTCTGCATACACACTTGTAGCCTGTGGCAAGTACAAAGTACTACAAGGCAGCTCTGATGTCTTCTCCTGTGATCCAACCCAGCTCACATGTCAAAATATTTCACGTTTGCCACAGGCTAAGAGAATTCAGACAAGGAACCTGGATGCTAAGTCAGGGCATGCACGTGTGTGTGCACACACTTCTGGGTGCATCCCCTCAATATTTGGGCTCCTTCCAGGGTCTCATTCTGCTAGTGTGAAATGCATTAATATCTCAATGGATTGCTCTTCCTCCAGTAAACTTAAAATATGTTGAGGTTTCTTCATGCTTCTCTCAACCTCAAAACTGAGAGAAGACTTTACACAACTGACAGGTGTTAGAAGACAAGGTCAAGAAGTAACAGCAGAGCAAGAGTCACAAAGAGACACGTTAAGCCATGATGACACTGAAGAAAACCAATGGTTAGCTTCATCTTTAAGACACTTGGAACAGAGCAGCAGAGGCTCTGAGCTGACCATCAGAGAAATGACCTGGTCACACTCCAGATTGTTTCTTCTGCTAGAAAACACAAAAGTCCACTGGCATAAAATTCAGACTGCATCTAATGAGAAATCCAACTCAAAGCAAACTAGGTTGTATTAAAACCTATTTTAAAGGCAGACCACAAAACATTTTTCTCCCTCACACAAAAAATTAAACCAGTATGAGCAACGTCACTGGAAAAAAAAAACTTCAAATATCTCTGATAACTGTTCAAATATCATGGGCAGGGCTGATCAGCTACAACTTAAGAAGACAGAGGAGTGGAAAAATCAGTGAGAATGGAAAAGAGAAGGCCAGGG
Source organism: Apus apus (assembly GCF_020740795.1). Classification (NCBI taxonomy): domain Eukaryota; kingdom Metazoa; phylum Chordata; class Aves; order Apodiformes; family Apodidae; genus Apus; species Apus apus. Next base: position 19,020,867 of record NC_067293.1, on the reverse strand, counting down.
TCCTGCTCATTGCAGAGGCACGTGTCACAGCATTGACAATGCTCCTCACACTTCTGCTGTAACACTGGAGTGTTTTGCTGACTGTTAAGAAGGTCAGAGCTGGTAAAGAAATGGACATTGAAAACTTTTGATAGTGTTGTATTAGAATAGAAGAATCTGAATAAAGAAATTAGTCCAGGAAAAAAAAAGAAGAGACCTAATCCCAGACTGGTTTGGGTCGGAAGGGACCTTAAAGATTACCCAGATCCACCCCCCTGCATGGGCAGGGACACCTCCCACCAGCCCAGGCTGCTCCAAGCCCCATCCAACCTGCCCTTCAACACTGCCAGGGATGGGGCAGCCACAGCTTCCCTGGGCAACCTGGGCCAGGCTCTCACCAACTTCACAGGGAAGAATGTCCTTCTAATGTCTCACCTCACTTCTCTTCCAGTATTAACCTGTTCCCCCTTGTCCTCTCACTGCCTGCCCTCGTAAAAAGCACATCCCCAGCTTTCCAGTGAAGTTCCTCCCCAGCTAAGGGATGAAAGACAGAATGGCACTGGTATGTGACCCACATGATGCTCATGGTAAGAACCACGAGTCTCCTTAACCACAGGACACATGAGACACACTCAATTTTGATGCTGCCCCCAGCTGTGTTCCCCCCAGTGTCCCCAGCAGAGCTGAGCACTGGCAACACTCACCCTTTGCAGCCTGCAGTCAACCCTGAGGGTCCCTGTGGCCCAGGACCTACCTTCACCTTGAAAACAGGACTGGAGAAAAATCCAGATGTGGATCCTGTTAATGGAACTCAGCTAGTTCAGAGCCATCTACTACTTTACTAGTAGTAACCTTTTAGTGCCTAGTACTATCATTAAACAACATCCTGACAAGTAGATAAAAAAAGGGAACAGAAGGTGATCTGACCTACAATAAAGTGAAACAGTTGGCAAGTTCAATGGAAAATACAATCAATGCTATTAACAGCTGTTCCAGATAAAACAATCAATAGCCTTGTTAATAAACCACACCCACAAACATACTGCAATGTAAGAATAAATGAAAGTTTACCTGAGATACATAACCTGGAGGCACAAATATTGGTGGCATGGAACCATTTGGTGACATCATAGGAACATGTGCTGGACCTGAGAAGCAACAAGGTGCCACTGTTTAACAATCCAGGCTTTTAGAAACTCCAGACACCTTATTTTTATTTTTAAAGGTGATGGCTCAGTTTGGTGCCTGACCAGCCAGCAACTGCACCCAGCTCTGTGTTTATGAAACTACTTTTAGACAAGTACATTTAGAAGCAAGGCTTAAAAAAGTCAGCTAGGAGAGAACCTTAAATAATCAGGACTGTGAGTGTAAAAAATAAAAAAGTGACCAGATCAAGTTTCTGTCAAGAAAGATAATGCAATGTATGTCACCAAGGGGGAACTCATCTTCACATTCAAAATACACATTAAGTATGATTTCATAATTATCAGATATACCCAGAATTTCAGGTAATATTGCTGAATGCAAGAATGGCTGCACATTGATTCTACAACAAGTGCAGGTGAGATTTATCCCAACCACCACACTTTATACAGCCAACAGGATTTATTTAATTGTGCAAAAATCAGCATAGATAAATTTTAGTTCTTGTTTTGTGACAGTGTTCAAAGTCTGTGGCAACAATATTGGCACCAGAGCAGTGCTGACAGCTGGTCTGCCAACCTGTTTTTTTTTTAAAAAAAAAGAATAGATGATTTTACATATCAAGCTGGAAAAAAAAAGGAATCCTGTCTGGGATCTGATGAAACCAGAATGGACGTGTTTTACATCATATAATCTGAAATGGTGAAAAATACTCCCAAAATGGAAGAACTGATAAATTCTACTTGACTTCTACAGGGGATATGTTGATCTGACTCAGATGTGCAGTTCTGTCACCTCCCTAGGAGGTAAGAAGCAGCCTGCAGGCACATGCAGAGCACAGAAAAGGACTCCCCAGTATCCCCAGACTGCTCATGTCACTGCCTCTGGGGTCACACAGAACTTACTGAAGTTGTTGAGCTTAGTGTGGGCTAAATCCCACATATACCCATGAGCTAAGATTCTGAGAACACAGTTACTGATGGATGATCCCAAAACCAGTTTGGATGCCAGCCTTTTTAAAATTAACTGCAAATTCTGCTTGGCACTTCCCCAGTGCTGCCTCATTTGTGCTTTAAGTAAGAAAAATCTGATTTATTGCACTGCAGAACACACTGACATTACATAAACAAACACTGGTACTAATTCTGTGATTCTGACAGCATCAAAATATTTGAATTCAGCACTTCAGTTTTTCCTTTACCTTGAATACACTGAATGTGTCCATCTTCAGTTGTAATTGTAAATGTTTCACCTGGGTTTACCTGCACAAGAATAACCTGCAGAAAACAACACATAGAAGAGGTGGTTTTTTAAAAAAAAAATAATTTAGAAACTACTTGGGGCAAAACCCCACCTCTTTTTCACACCCACATGTTAGAGGAAAACAACACAGCTCTGGCAACCTAGGAGAAGTAAAAGCAAGATGAGAAATGCTGGTGGGTAGAATGAAATTTCCTGATGCTTCGACATAAAAACACGAATCTTGCACAATCAGCATTTTTACTTGATGACCACCAGAAGTGCCTCCCTTGAAAGAATTAACGAAGTTGATTTTCAACATTTTCAACCTGGTTTTACCTCTTTTACTGAGGCACTGAATTATCTTGCTTTCCAAGCTTTGCCTATAAGATTATTTCAGTTTCAGGGCTAAACTGGTCACACCAGGACCATCCACACACAAGCTCAGCATTTGTTTTTGCATTGAAAGCATTTTGAGGAAAACATCCTCTGTGGCCATCAAGTCATTTAACAGAAGCAATTGAATTAATTTAACACAGGAATTTAACAGAAGCATGCAGTCCCTTGGGGGTGGCAGGGGGGCAGCAGAGGTGACAAGCAGGTCATGCTTCCCACCTCTCTGCTCTGCAGCTCCTGATGGATGGGCTGTGTTTTCTCCCATGCTTGTGTAATCCTAGAGCTGAAGGAACACCACTAGCAGGGAGGTTCTGCAGGGCAGTTTGGACATGATCAGATTCACACAAATCAATGTGGACATCTGCCAGAATTCCTCCTCAGGCAGTTCTCAGCACCCTTCTGCTGGGTAACACCAACCATCACCTCATCCTACCCCAACTCCCAGCATGTGCTTCACCCTAAAAAATACTTGCTGTTGTCCTCCTGTTTTAACATGACAATTTCACTACCAGAATTTTGCCATGATTCTACTATATTACATAAGCACAGGTGTAACTCTTCAGTAAAAGGAGAGGCTTGTCCATGTAAGAGCTGCCCAGGCAGCACAGGAAGGAAATTTGAAATAGAATATATTTGCAAAATTAGCAAGGAAACTCAAACAGAACCATTTTCTTTCATTCAGTTTGTCTAAAATATGTTTATATCATTAATGGAATGACAGTTAGATCAGGTAGATGGGACCTGGGGATTTGCCAGAGCCCAAAGAAGCAGGAAAGATGAGGCCTGCTGACAGCAGCAGCTGCAGAGGGGGACACTTGCAGGGGACAAGACTCCACAGGCAGGTATTAAAACCTCACAGCAAGAGTCATCTTCAAGGGCAAGAAAATTCAGAGGCAGGAAAAAAGGGACCCTTTGAGAAATTCAGAGCCTCAGAACAGGTTTCAATTAGCTGAACTTCTCACAACCAGTTGAGGAAACTATTAACTGAACTCAGCAAAAAGGATCACAAGAAAGTTGTGTAATCACAGGGCTGTAGAGTGGTTCAGAGACTGGAATTTCAGGAATGCACGGGGCAATGTCTTAGAGGCATGACTCACTATAATTCATGAAGCAAATGCAGTTCCATCTACTTTCCACCAAAGAAAACTTACAGGAAGCTTGAGTGTTTCTGACTCAGTCTAAACCAAGTTAGAGACAGACTTGTGCTGGGAGTCACAGCAATGGCTACACCTCCAGCTGTCCTGTGCAACCATCTCAGACCTAGTGGGATCAACACAGTCTGAAAGCTACTTCAAAGCACTGCTCTGTGTTTTGCTTTATCCCTCATCTACACACTTTTTGTTGCTGAAGTTGTTTCAGAACAAGAAGCCCTTCCAGAAAGCTTCCCATTTAGACTCCATGTGAAATGAAACCCATGAACTGGGTGCTGCATCCCTCTGTCTGAAGTGATTGGCCAAAATAACAAGTTTTATTTCTGAAAACAAACCCACTGTACAATACCCTATAATTAGCCCATCCTCTACAGCACCAGCAGCCAAATAATTAAAGAATCATCTGCATTAATAAAGCTTCTAAGTTAATACCCTAATTAAAAGCAAACTTTCCAATGGGAGGCTGGCTCAGAAGCCTCCCCTCTCAGGGGAAAACTGCCACAAACAAGAGCAGCAAGTGTATTTGTTCAGCAACTGGAGGAAGGCAAGATGAGGTGGTTGTTTATATACAGACATGCTAGAATGAGCAACGTTGGCACAGCAGCCTGAAGTCTCCTCCTCACATGCCATTTTCCCATGCATCTCCAACTCTTTGTTGTTTTTTTTTACCCTCACCAGACTGCAGTCTCCACTAGGTTCCAAAAGCTTAAAAGATCATCACCTTCTTTTGGGTCATTCAGCAGACACTGCTCTATACCAGACATGCTGTACAAATAAGAGCTCTGGAGATGGTCTCCAGCTAGATCCACTTGATCTCTTTCCTCATGTAACATGAAGCACCAGCTACTGAATAACCTCCCAGCTGCTCAGTGTCTAAAATTTCATGTTGCTGATGCTCGAACTTCAGAACTAGCTCAGAGACTCCAGAGCTTTACTTATTTCAAGACACAGTCACTGCACTTCTATCTCCAGAGTCTGAGGAAAACAAGCAGAGCAGACTTTTTTTTAAAAGAAAGGCTATTTTTGCAAGCAAATATACCTCAGCCCTTCCCCATCTGTAACAATTACACAGTAAAGGATATCTAATTAAAATTTCCAGCATTTGTGGTCTATGAGCCCCTCAACAATTCTTGATTGTTCTCCTGTACCATGTTTATCCACTGTACATTCAAATCTGCCAAGGTCTTCACTGGTACCCTTCCTAATCATTTCATATGAGAGCTCTGGAAACTTTTAAGCAACTTTTCCTTCTGGATTAACCACTTAACTCCCATTCCAGTTACTGTCAGATACTTCGAGTTGTATCAGGTTAAAGCAATGGGTAGTTTTGTCCCCTGCTTCAACAAAATCAAACTCCAGACACATAAAGCCTTCAAATGTATGTTTTGTTACCACAGGATCCTAGAACAGGCCAGGTTAGAAGGGACCTCAAGAGATCATCTGTTCTAATATTTTGTGGGAAAGAGAGCCTAGATGAAATTACCTAGCACCCTGTCCAACTGCAGCATGTCAGCAGCAGCCAGGTAGCTATTGGAAATGAACAAACATCTGCCCTCCTATCAGGACCAGTCACATTTGTAGCTGTTCCAGGGCAGGGGGGAAGATGCTTCTTACTTTAAGATCCAGTCTTGAAATGTCAAGATGTCCCCAATATTTCTGAGTGCACTAAAAAAACTATCTCCAAATGAGGGGAAGATATCTCAGTGTTTATTTTACAAGGCACTCTGCTTCTCCTCCCAAACAGTACATTCACTTCAAGTTTACTGACAACTTAGACAAGCTTGTGCTTCAGTCAAATAGTTTTGCTTTCACTTTTGTCCATTTCTGATCATACCAGGCCCTTCTGAAGGGTTGTGTCCAACAGAATTCTAAAGTTTCAACTACACCTACTCAGGTTTCACCAGTGCACTGTAATTATTCATGAAGATACTTAATAGTGGGAAGCCAAGGTCTTTCCTTTCACTTCCCTGCAACTGACTTCTTGGTTTAGAGCACTGCAGCCACTTGCTAATCTTTATTAATCATTTCACATGAGTTTTAAGAGGAGTTTTCAAAACCTTAGAGCTTTATTAAATCCACATATCATATTTTTCCTTTTATTCTTTGACTTTGCAGTTTAATTTTAAAGCACATGTTTATACCAAACACTCATTTTCATTTGCAATCTTCTCACATTTACACTATATTAGTGTTCCTCTCTACATTTGCACTTGTTTTACAGATCATATCAGTGCTGAGAACCACATGCTCTTCTAACCATGCAGACCAGCACCACAGTTGCTTTATTTCAAGCTTCCTTCTCTTTCAGCCATCAGACAGGTTGGAAAAACTACTTGTTGTTCATCTGTTGTTCACTACAGCTTGTTCGAATGTCAGCCTCCCTGCTGCCACAATGTTCCATGACTGTAGGGAAGTGCAAGGGGTTTACTTGCCTGTTGGATGCTGTCCCCATTGACCATGTGAGGTAGAAGTGGCACTTCATTCAGTATGGGTGTAGCTTCTAAAGGAGGTGGCTGGTCGGCCATCATGTCTGGAAACCATTCATTGACACCTGCTCAAGTTCACCACCTGAGAAAAGACAGAGTGACAGTGTTAAACATATCTCACCTCTCCCCCAAGTTATTCTCTACTTTGTTTGCCAAACTTGGTAGCAGTGCTTCAGAAGAAAAACACAGATGTGCCTTCAGGACACTGCTTTTGGGTTAGTCTTTCCTTCTTCACAAAACCAACACTTGCACTACCATTGCTTTCATGTCAGCAATTCAAAACCATCTGAAAACTCAACAGGAAAATATCAGACCTCAGCACTCTACAACTCCCTCCCAAAGTTATTATAAAACTTCCACTTCCAGCTTCATTGCACATTCAAATACTTGTGCAAATTCACAGTCTTAAAAGCTTGGAGGGGGTCACACGTTACATACCCAAGTTCTTCACAACAGAAAACACCCAACTAATCTGATCCATTACCCTTCTTTTAATATTTAAATACTGCAGTTAAGCAATACCTATATCTCTTAAAAAAATATTATGTTTAAATGTCTCATGCCTATTAACCTGATGAAATTGGTGCACACATGATGCCATTACCCAGTAGCAGAACTTATATTTATGCAGCACTTTAGTCCTAAATTTGTTGTTACAATTTCTAAACTGCTTGTCCTCTAGAACCTAAGTTTTAGGCCAGATAATTCACATACTACTGTACATTTCAGTCTCTGTGATGATTAAAAAAACCCAACCCCAAACCATACAATTTCTCCCACGTAGCAAGATGTCACTGATCTAGAAATCTGACCCAGTGAAAACTAAACTTAGAAGAACACAAGAGAGCAGAGTACTTGGTACAAAAGTCTAAGCACCATGGAGAAGTGCCTATGGAAATGTGCTGCATGGTTTTGGGCTTCTAGGGAAACATCTGTAATTATAATAAGGTAAAATACAATCCAAACATTAGTGAATTTTCAGTGCACAGATAATTCAGCATCCAGAAAAAGCACGAGATAACAGGATACAGGAAATGCTGACACTTCCTTCTCCAGTCCCATTACTGACTATAAACCCAGGCAGAAGACAAAATGTGGTTAGGACAGTTCAAATCATTAAATAAAACAACAAAATCAAACAAACAAACAAAACCATTGTCACTCCTCCCCTGTGCATGAACTCAGTCAATCTATACACAACTGCCAAATCCTTGTGCAACCAGTATGGAAAGGATTTGGGAGGTAGAAACAAAAAGAAATTCTTTTAGCCTTAATTCATTTTATTCAGAAAGGGTCTGTAAGAGAAGCTGAGACTACAAGGATTTCTCCTGTGTTGCCATTACAAGGTAGAGAGGCTGGTAGCATCTATTCATAAAACCCACATGCCTTCTTGTTTGCAAAAGCATGTCAAAATAACTGATACAATCACACAGCCACAAAAGGCAGCATAACAAAATACCCCAGACTGCCAAAGAAACCAGCTCATTCTGCATGTCAGCTGCTCCCCAGAGCTGCTCCAGGAACAATTTTAAGAGGACAAATATGACTGCACAGGTGCAAGGGCTAGACACAACCTCTTAAGTTTAAATTTGTATCAGGTTTGTCCTAAAAATACTTAACTACCTTAGCATGTTATTTATTTCCTGAGTAAAATAATCTTCCATCCTATTTGTCAGATTTTGAATTCCCACTGCCCAGGGAACAAACTCATTGGATTGTATAGAACCATTCCACTTAAAAATACCTGCATGGTGACATTATCAGGCAGGATGTTAAAATTAAGGCAGCAGTTTCCTCCATCTCTCCCATTTTTAGAGGTTCAGAGGTTAGATCTAACTCTCAAGATCCACTTCAGAAATTCAGTATGCACAGGCAGACTGCAAATATTGTATTTTATATATGTGTATACTCCCTATTTAAGTACCTCAGAGAGGAGAGAAATTAGAACTTAACATAAAGGGGAAAACCCTTCACCAAAAAGCAGCAACATCTGCATTCAAATGTTCAACTAACCAAAATAACCAGCTGTAGAAAAACATGTTCTGAAACAAGTCCCAATACCACCTGCAAGTTTAAATAAATGGCCAAAGTTTCTATTCCAGTCTCCCACCTTGGCTGCATAGAAATCTCTGAGGTTGTGTCTGTGTTAGTGAGCAGCACAGGGCAGTGAGTACAAATCATAGAGCACCAACATCCACGTGGTTTTCAGACTCCTGAATCTATTGCCTGGTGGCACAGGTGGTATTTCCATTTACACCTACACACACACCTCCCTTCTACTTGCTTAGTGCTGCAACTTCACCTTTTTCAGAGGAAGAACTCGGGGTTTCAGGAAACAAACTGTTTTATACAGTTAATGGCCATCTCCAAAAATAGCACATACAATTTCATGTCTTAGGAGGAAACAGAAGTACTTGCACAAATGAAACCATGTTAGTAACTCCTGGGCAGTTTCACTTGGCTCAGAACACTGCCATTTGACTGCACAGATGGCTGCAAGTGGCAGAACAGCAACGATACAGAGGAACATCCCACTGCATCCTGATGGACTGTGCAAAAAACAAGGTTTTTTGCTTTTAGAGCAGAGCTTCATTCCTTGAAAATACTGATGAGAGCAACAAAACCAGTGCTGCTCTCAAAGGTACCGGCTCTGCTGGTAAACAAGCACAGGACTCAAACCCTCCCTCGTGTAAGAGGTAAAACTCTGCAAGGGAAATAAAGAATTCCCACTGATCATGATACCAGTGGGTCACCTCCCAAAAGTCTCCGTTTCATTCAAGGAAGTAGGTGGTATTTAGGTAAATAAAAAGAGAATTCCTCAAAAGTTATTACACACTCAGCACAATTTCCTGAAAAAACAAAACAAAGAAATAGAGATCTATCTTGAAAAGCCATTACACACACCCTCCCACTGCTTGTGCAGGAACAAGCAATCCAGCCCTGCTGCCTCCTGAGCAATCCCCCCCAGCTCAGCCCCACGACTCCCCTCTAGGCAGCAGCAGGGCAAGCAAAGCACACAGCTTCTTCTAGGGAAGAAGACAGAAAAAGTTGTCCTCCACTTTTCCCTTAGGGCTGGGCAGAGAGGGAGATCAAGGATCCTAAACTCAGCCATCCACAGCTCCCACAGACAAAGCCCTAACAAGTGTCAGAGCTTGCCAGGAATGCTGTCCCTGATGCTGGGTGTTCTCTCAACCCTCAGTTTCACCCCAAACCAAGTTAACTTGGACAGGCAAACCCACCCAACCTACCTACAGGAGGAACTGCATCAAAAAGCTTCCTGGGTCCCCTGAAGCTGGCTTGGTCAATCACATGCTTGGTGACAGAGGCTCAGACTGCTGCTTCCAGGGTCTCCTCGTGGTATCTGCCTGTTTTAAGCTTATGATCTCTACCAACTAGCCAAGAATTCACAGGCTGTATTGATGTTACACTAATTATAAAATTAAAGATGAGCTAATACACAACATTTTTAACAAGAAAAACCTCCATCTGCAAGCATTAAAGACTAGGCAAATGTTGCAGTTTTCAGAGTTGCAAAGGAAACATATGGATAATTAGTGAATCATTATCTATGAATCAATAGCAGAATTTGTAGAGGTATCTTTGTCACCAGAAACTAGAGGATTTTGAGTCAGTATGGAATTAAACAGATTACTTTTCTGAAAGGTTACATTTTGCAATGGTCCTTCTGGCCTGATTCATTTCTTTACAGTGGTTTCTATTAGACATCAGTTAAAGGTCACTCTCCAACCTTGAGCTGCCAGAGGAATTTGGCCCAAATAACAATGTAACCATTAAAAAAAAAAAAAAAAAAAAAAAGAATTGGGACTAACCAATTCAGAAACATACCTTCTAAAGCACTTTTACCCAAGATGAAAGAAGAAATGGTGGATATTGCATTTAACAGAAATCTACACCACAAATAGCTTGAGCTGCAGCTTTCACAGCCTATCTGTCCAAGACACATGGATGCAAAAAGCAGAAATACTTCCTCATTTATTTTAAGAGATCCAAAATTACAATACTTAAACCCAAATAAAACCAGTTCACATTTCAAAAAGTGTACCCTGAGAAGCGTTCCTGAGTTAATTTGGTGCTGTGCTAATGTAATATGGTTAATCATGTTAACCATATTAGAAAAGAGGCAGTATTTTCCACCGACTGTCTCACACTACAAAGGCTTCTAAGAAAAACAGAGCATCTTCATGCCTGGCCTCCCAGCAAACAATGACAGCACACAGCACTGTGCCTGACCTCACTTCCTGACACACTAAGAACGCTGAGCCTCTGGAAGACTGGAAACATTGGCCTTCCCTTTTCTCCAGCCCAAATTCTTCTCAGCCAGTGCTGCAGTCATCCTGGCCCTCAGCCAGCTCCCCAGGATCTGCACTGAACTCAGTGTCCATTGATTCCCCCCCTGCTCCCCTGGGCTGGCATTGACACACAAACCAGCTGCTTTTATGCTCCCTTCGCAGCAGCAGCAGACAGAGCTCAGGTAGGTAAGTGAAGTCTGTACAACAACAGATCATCAGACCTTCAGTGTGGAAATCATCATGGACTCGTGTTTTGAAATTTGAATCTAAAATAGTCTAAACCAGTTTCAATCCGAAGCGGAACAAAGATGGGATGAATGAAGTGAACAGGCAACAGTAACAGGGGCAGTTACCAACAACATTTGGTTAAACCTCTAGAAGAGATGCTGACTACATCAACAAACCACCACCACCTTCCACTCAAGTCACTTGCATTTGGATGAAACCATTTCAAAACTGCAACAGAAATATTGCTAGGGAAGAGTGGTAACTGGAATAATTTCCCTGTATAAACACATTGTTTCACCCAGAGCTTTGGAACAATCACCAGCAAACACCAACAACACATCAACAATGTCACAGAGAAGGTTTCCACAACGACTTTGCAACTGTGCAAGGCGTGCAAAACCACGAAGTTTGTGTATTCACTAGATGTGTTTTTGTACACATATATATATCTTCTAAGAAAAAATTCATACTGAAAAAATAACACTTTCATTGGCATTATATCCTTTAACAAAATGAATAGAACATGAGTTTATCTATGGTGCAGATGTGTAGCATTATTCTGTAGTTAGCAAGCTTTAAGAAATCCTGTAATCTGCTATTAAAATACTTTCCCAGTATATTAGAAATCTCTCAACAGAAAGAGACCAGAGAGACACCAAATGAGGGGAACCCTGCAGGTAGAAATGGATCAGCTTCATTCCACTGTCCAGAGTAGAAGCTGAGCAGATTTCATAAACAGTAAAAAAAAATAAATGATAATCCCACACAGAAGCTATCAATAGATTGTATTTTCATTACAGTTAAGTGCTGGATTTCACATGAGAAAGTTCTATTCCAAGGAGCTTATTACATAAATGGAGCCTTTTTTTTTTTTTAAAATACAGCATGCCTGAGTTAGAAAGAACAATGTGTCCAGGACCAAAAGAGGAAGTCTGAAGAGAGCTAGAAATTCAGCTCAAGACTTCCTGATTTCTAGGTTCAATGCCTTATGTGACCTTCCAGCCTGGTCATAAGTTTACATTTACTGCAGGAAGTAAACTACTGCTATTTATTAAAAATGCTATTGTATAAAAGCCCAAAGCTTCAATGATATCTTTTGATATTAATAGAATCACTAGTTCTTATTATATATTTACTATACTTTTACATATTACATATTTTTATCTAAGTGGGGGTAAAAAACCCAACAGCTTCATTACAAACAATACATTTACTGTCTTTTACCTTTGGAAAAAAGTCAGATCTGTGGACAGACACATTTATTAAGCTCAAGGGCTCTGAGGAAAAAAAAACTACACACACATCATAACCTCATGGGCTCTGAAAAAGGAAACAGAGACATGGTCATGCCTTAAACTCCAGGTCTCTTGCAAATGGAGACTTCTGAGTATTTGAACATACTCTAACCTGTCAGTTAAATTTTGCATCAGCAATGTCCCAAGCTGCTAAAAAGAACAACAGCAGACCCAAAAAACCAAGTCATCCCCAACCTCAGGCTAAGGAGCAGCCTCATCAAATAGATCAAACCTTATTAATGACTTCTAGGAAAGCTCTCACTCCTCCAGATTTGACATGATGCTCTTTTGATGTTGATGCTCTCAGGCACATGGTGTGAGATTCTTGGGGTGCCCTACACAGGGACAGGAGTTGGACTCCATGATCCTGGTGGGTCCCTTCCAACATATTCTACGATCCTATGTATCCCCCTCCCAATTCTGAGGCAGGAAACATTTTGGAAAAAGAGATATGAGCGACCTCCTCCCACCCAAGTTTTTCAAATAAACAGTATTAACAAGGTGTTTAAGATATAATCCCAATCCTAAAATAGTTCTCCTCTGCCACAGGGACCACCCACAAGAAGTTCTAGGCTGACTGGTTTACTCTGAGCAAGATTAAGGGAATGACAGACTTTACAGAAGAGCAGTTACAACTTGAGTTCTGAAGAGACCACCATCACTCCATAACAGTCATCTGTTCAGGACTAAATGTGTGTTTTGATTAAAATGCTGGAAATAATTTCTAATCACACCCAAGTGAATTTGTCCACACCATCTTGTATGGAGTTTGGCTTCTAGCCAAAAAGGGCACCACAGCCTTGATACTGAAAACGTTCTGCAGGGCTTACCCAACAAATGGGCTCAGTCAAACATTTTTAACACTTGCAGCTGTGAAAAGCCCCATGTCATTTTGAGCTAGGACCTTGTCATTTTGACCTGGGTAAGGACTGCAACCCAAGTAAAGCCAAAAAACTCCCCAAAATGCCCACCCCAGCTTCACAGACACACGGTGCGAGGTCTCCACGCTCTGCGTTTTCTCCCAAAAAGTTCTTAAACATTTTTAAAGGCATAAATTCCAAAACATCTAAACAAGGCTAGAAGCTCTGCTGCAGAACTACATGCTTTGCACGTGGAATATCACAAGTTCTAGGAAAAAAATAGTAGGATCACCTAATCCCAGCAGTGCACTGCTGCTGCCATCACACAAAGTGCTTCTGCTTCAAAATGACGACTGTAACAATTTCACTGCTGGAACTTTCAGGGCAGGGAACATCTGAAGAGACCACAGATATGTCAACTCTACAGAAGCCCAAACATTTCCTGGTATTTTCCAGAAAGTTTAACAGTTACTTAACTGCTTATTCCAAAGTAGGGCTGAGTTTCCATGGTAAAATACAAAAGTGACCACAGGCCATTTATCATAATCTGGATAGTTGTTCTGTGCTCTCCAAGACCATCTGGGGACCAGACACATCAGGTCAGGCTCCAGAAGGACCTCTATTAACTTCCTACAAGCTGCAGAAATCTGCCTGGCTCTTGTGGCCACTGACAGGAATGGAGGGGGACATCAAGGTGTAAATGCTGGGAAGAGGAGCAGAAGAAAAACTAAAACAAACAAACAAAAACAAGAAAAAAAAACACAACAAAAAAAAACAACTAGCAAATTTCAGAACACTTTTTTCTAAAGATGATTAAACTAACTATTAATGGCCACCTCTGAGGGAACTGTGAGACCTGACTGCCCACAGAAATTCTCCCTGAAGGAGGAATAAGATTGAGATGGAAAACATTCACAAAACCCCCTAAAGAAGCAGAGAAACAGCAGGTACAACACAGCAGGACCCATGGGAACTCTGCCATAAGTGATAACATCAACCCTCATCCTCCCTTACCAATCTGGATCAGGTTCCTGAGGTGACTGTGCCAGGAAAGCAGTAAAAAAAATTGCTCCCCTCCACCCTCAAATAGAAACTCCACCAGCAACTGCCTACAGCACTGAAGAATTATTTTCTAATCTGAAATGACATCCTTTAAGATCTGAGAGCTCTGCTCCACCAGAGCCAAGAAAGGCAGATGCACAGTATGAAGGGTCGTGCTCACCCTGCAGGGTTATACACACTCTCCTAGTGACTGCAGAACATCTTTTGCAGGAGAAACTCCACTGTTAATAAGTGTGAGCAGGGAAGAAAGTCTCTGTCAATGCCCAGACTACACCAGATTTGATTTGATCTAAGTTGTTATTTAGCAATATACTAATTGGCCACATCAGGGTCCTGCCTGTCCTCTCAATTACTCATTTACGGGGCCTGTAAGGTTTGCTGAACAGCTTATATAATGCAAACATTACATTACTTTCAGATAAATATTTGACTTTATTGTTTTGGTTATTTTAGGTTTTTACTCCTATTGCCAGAATTACAGGGTCATACCTTAAGCACTTCTCTGCTGCTTCTTAAGTGACCAGCCCCATAAACCAAAAACAGTAGTTCCTAAAATGTCCTAGTCCTGCTTCTCTGAGTGTTCCAGAGAACTGAACACGTCAAAGGATTGAGTCCTCACAATGTTTAATTCCTCTTCTCTTCATAAGAGTAGAGAAATTAAGATATTTTCCAGCTGTATCGATACTGTTAAAAACACATATATGAATTAAATGCAAAACTGACTGTTTCTTTCCACTAGCTATGAGCACATGTTCTGGCACAACCTCAGTTGCTCATTTTCATGTCCTAGAGCTACACAAACATGCCATTTTCAAACTCAGGTGAAAAAGCTTTTAATAAATGCAGTGTAGGAACTTATGTATTTTAAACATCATCTTCTAAAGTGCGAAACTTTGTCCCCTGACTTTCAAAACACTGTTCTGGCTGTTCAGACCTTGAAGAAAAAAACAGCTTATTTACACATCAGCAACATCCTAGTGAAATTCTATACCCAAATGTCTATCACTTAGAAGTTATGGAAGTAACATATACCGTGGTCTACTGAAAAGCAAATCCAGAAAACTGGAGTCACAAGAAGCAGAGCACACTCCTGAAATGAAAGAAAATGAGAAAGTAAAACCCCACAAAGCAGAAAAGCCTACTGCCTGTCTCCTCACAGCTCTCATGGTGCAGACATAATGTTACCAGCAGTAAAGAACAGCTGGAAAGCTCAGAGGTTATTTTTTTTGCAAGTAAAATACACAAAGGTCTAGAAAGACAACCCTGCACTCCCCTAAGAGCACAAGCCCTGCTACATACCTGAAAACAGATCTTGGTGATAATGCAGTCAGGGCCTCGGAGAAACCTAACTGGTCAGCAAAAGGGTAGCTGGAATTTACACCTTGAAGTAACTGCAGATCTGAACAGATGAAGCCAAATGTTCAAAACCACACCAAGATTTACCAGGTGGGAACCAGGAGTTTCTACCAGGAGATGCACATGCTCCAAGAGTCTAAAATATCTGGATAACTTAAGTACAGTCCTTCCCTGTGGGACAAACCTGGTCTTGAAGTAGAGTGTAAAAACTGGATCAGTTTTATGATTTTTTTTTTTTTTGTCCTTCAAAGGAAACAAGCTCAGCTTGTTTCCTTACCAACCTTCTTCAGTTTTCAGGGGAAAAAGTTCTGTTTCACAGAATGAAAACAATCCAAAGAAGGGGCTATTGGATGTGTGGACAAGTCCACCACAGCAGGATCACACGTTCCACAGCACCTTGTCCACCCGAGTTTCCTCCCAATAGCCAGGAATACCTAGCTCACAGCAGGAATAGCTAAGTATTTTTAAAAGCTTTTCTTAAAATTTTCAAGTTAGAGCTGGCTGAGGACCAGCCAGCAAAGAGGCAGATTTCAGTGCACCCTGAGCTTGGCTGGTTTGCTTTGTCCTGTGCCACCTATTTCCAGACACCAAACGTGTCACACTGTGCTGTACAGACACAGATGGGGCAGAGAAACCTCCTGGGATCATGCCAGGAAGCACCAAAACTCAGACCTTCTCAGTGCCAAAGCTGGGTAATACCTGCCCTAGAGTAACCTAGAGAGTATGATGGGATGGCAGATGGAAGAATAAAATTGGTACAGCTGCTGTGATCCAAACAAGAGCTGAACCAAAAGTTGTGTTCCAAATCTTGAACAACTACTTATTTTTTATTTTAAACTTGACTCTTACGAGGGAGCAACCATCCAGATTATTAAAAACAACAGCAACAACACCAGTTCCAGGAAAGGCTCCCTACCACGGGACTGCTCAGAGCAGTCAGTTGACATCTAACCCAACAAAACAGAAGTAAAATCAGAACTTCACAAGATTAATACCAGCAGGAGCTGCTTTTAGGTTTCTTTAGGCACTAAGGATGTATCAATGTACTGATACAAACAAGCTTTTCCCCTCAAGAAGTCTCTTACAAAACATGACTCCAAAAACAAGCACAAAACCACAGTGAAAACAAAGGATTCCTTCAACTTGTAAGAGATGATGCAAACTTCAAGCAAGGAAGAATTATTTTGATAACACAACCTGCCTTCCTTGCGCAACGCGAGAAGAGGTTCAGGCTGAAACCCTCTGGCTGCACAGCTGATCAAATGAGTCTAGTTAAAACAGGTTATACTTAAACTAAGGGCTAAAACACACCAATAAATTACTTAAATTGCCACATCTGAGCAGGCTCATGGTAACAGAGCATGTGCATTTTTTTCAGCTCATGGAAAATGGAAGGTAAAAGGCAAGGATGAGATCATACACGAGAGGTTTAAGCAAACACACCTCTCCCAGCATTTGTGACAGGCCAGCAACATGTATAAAACACTCCAGCTAACCCATGGCAACACATTAAATCATTTGCTCCTGTATCTGAGTTTTACATATTTATTGGCAAATCAGTTAACCTGCTACAAGTCTGAACATTTTTACTTAGGAGCACAGGTGTAAATCATCACCATTTTGAAGACTCTGAGGTTGCTAGTTTATATATACACCTTTATAAAGTTTATATTTTAAGAAATCAAGGCATTAAAAAGCAAAATGGCAGTTTACAACACATCAAAAAGTTGTTTACATAATATTCTCCATAATTGTTCTAAATAATCATCACGTCTGATGTTTTGAAATGGACAAAAGTGTATGTATGGTAAGCAGATTAAACCTTCTGATGAAAACAGCCATTTTGCCCCACACTAACATGCACTGTCTTGCAAGTATTTGAAGAGTCCTAAAGCTGCTTACAGCCCTGCAAGAACTAAAGGCTGCCTCTACTCCTTCAGCTGACTGTGGAGTGTGACAAACCCAGCTGAAGCTACACAGTCATGGTACAGATCACCCCACTAGGCTGGAATGCTTTCATACTTCACAGAGCAGAACTGAAAGCAATTGATCCCCATTAAAGAGGTAAGGATAGTGAAGCTGTTTGATAAGGGCATTCACCTGCAGGTAAAAACCACAGAATGAGAGAATTACAGAATGCTGTGGGTTGGAAGGGACCTCTGGAGATCACTGAGTCCAACCTCAGGCAGGTCCCACAGCAATACATCCAGATGGGTCTGGAAAGTCTCCAGAGAAGGAGACTCCACAACCCCCTGGGCAGCCTGTCCCAGGGCTCTGTCACTCTCACAGCAAAGAAGCTTTTCCTCATGTTGAGGTGGAACTTCCATGTTCCAGTTTGTGTCCATTGCCCCTTGTCCTATCACAGGCACCTCTGAAAAGAGACTGGCCCCTTCTTCTTGACACCCACCCTTCAGATATCTGTAGACATTAATAAGATCCCCTCTCAGTCTTTTCTTCCCCAGACTGAACAGCCCCAGGTCTCTCAGCCTTTCCTCAGAACATAGATGTTCCAGTCCCTGAATCATCCTTGTAGCCTCCCTTGGACTCTCTCCAGTAAATCCCTGTCCCTCCTGAACTGGGGAATCCACAACTGGACACAACACTCCAGATGTGGTCTCACCAGGGCAGAGTAGAGGGGGAGAAGAACCTCCCTCGACCTGCTGGCCACATTCTGCTTAAAGCACCCCAGGGTGGCTCTGGCTTTCTTGGCCACCAGGGCACATTACTGCACCAGTTTGTCATCCTCCTATTCCTCAGCTCTGACTGCAGCCATGACTTGGGCCTGGGTTTTTTTGCAGAGAGGACAGCAGTCCAAGCAGCTTGCCAACATGTATTGCTCTAGCACAAACAGCAGCATTGACTCTTCCCCATGTTATCACTGCTGGCCTGGAGGACATCCTCCTCCTCCAGACACAAGACCCACTGATATTCCGGATGCACAAGTTCTCTGGTGCCTTCTCACTCCAGTGAGAGCACTGCCAGCTGAATCCCATGATCTGAAGAGCCTACAATGTTGTCCAGACATGTATAACTCTGTATTTAACATGGTTAAATAATTTTCCTCTCCAAATACCTGTTTCTGGCGACTGTAACTTTTTATCTTTTAAGATATAACTTCATATCTTCTTTGTATCTTGTAAGACACCCACCTGCTGTTGACCTTTCACTCACAGGTCACTTTCAACTTTCCTCCCCAAAGACTTGTTTTGTCCTTGCTTAAGTAGTTTCACCTCACATTCTATCCTGTATCAGCTACACTTGGCTCTCCACTTGATCTCTTCTGCTGCATTAGACAATTGTGACCCAAATGTAAGCTGTATGCAGCCAACATCACACAGGCAGCAATCATAGACTCGTCAAGAGGACAGGGTTAATTAGTGCCTATAAAACAGGTGTGTGGCTCTCACAGTGCCCTCATGACAGGTTTCTTCCCTCTTTTCAAGCAGGTCAGTTCCAGGACCTGATCAGTTCCGTGACTGAGGAGCTCAATTCCATGAGCTCCAACTAAAACAAATGCATTTGAGTAGGGCCACCTACCTGGTCACTTCTCAGTATGCTACCACCCACTGGAGCTGCTTTTCACACAGGAAATGCATTTTGATACAATCAGAATTGACTTTCTTTATCCAAAGGCCAATTATGCAAGTCTTTCTAAGACAAAACTTGCAGCTAAGAGGGTAGGGAGGAGAGAAGGAGAACAAGTAATGTGAAAAACAGAGGTAAAGTTGATACCTCACAAAATCAATAATGTTTATATGTGGACACACTGCACCTCTTCTTACCTCAAGAACTCTTATCAGGAGTTCTTCCTCCCCTTATTAATTTTTTTCATGTGATAAGAAGTGATCAAAAAATTTCTTTCAGGAAAAAATAAAAGCGGCCCGAAGTTTAGAATTCTGTGAAATATTTGTACATGATTTCATCTTCAAGTTTAGAGACTTAAAAGAAAAACATGCTCCATAAAACCTGGGAGAAGAGTAAGTCATGTCTAATTACCGTTGACACTCTCCTGACTTGAATTTGCTCCTCTTGGTAAATGTTACCCAGGCAGTGCCTGCTCCAGTATGACCAACGTGCTGTCCCTCAGTCTTCTTTCTGCAGACAGGAAAAAAGTAACAGTAATGTTCTTTTTAGTGACTTGGCAAGCTTAAAGTTAAAAAAAAAAAAGGTATAGAAAACAACCTACAGTCAATAAAACAGCAAGAGACATCAGAGAAGAGCCAATGATTAACTCCAGTAGACTCAGCAAACAAAACTCAAGGAAGACGCTACTGGGAAAGAACCTGAAGACCTCAGGCAGCCTTCCTGCATGATTTGGTCTGTACAGAATGCAAAACCTGACAACTGTGCAAACACTGCACATATATCAGCACCACACTAGCCCCAGACATTCCCTTACTCCAGCTAGGATCTAACTAGTGACAGGTAACTTGAATGCTATGAAGATGGTTCCCCTATGAAGTGCATTCTGTGGCAATCAAGTGTATTGACTTCGTTGTCTACTCAATGCTCTGCTCCTCTAGATGACAATAATGAATAAAAAACTACTTCCAAAAAGTCTGCAAATGTATCTAAATTTTAATTACCATGCAGCTGTTTATTGTGGGTTTAGGCAGAACCCCAAATACCTTTTCCAAAAAGCAAACTGTGTTTTCTCCATTTGCCTTGGAAAGAGCTTCAGCACAGGTTAATCCTGACACCACTTCCACAGAGGGTAGAGTGAAAAAGACAAAAAGTTGACAACCTGGACAATGCAATCACAGTTTACTGCTGTGGGGCAGCACAGCTGTGTTCTAGAAACTGTCCTACTAAAGCTGCTCCCCCAGGAGAAGGTAACAAAGAGCCTCAGGACTCACTGAAGCCATTTAAGATGTTGCATTTAATGATGTCAAAATCATCCTCTTTCTCAAACTACTGGGGCCAGTACCAAACTCCAGTTCCTAAGCCATTTGCAGGCTGACTTTTATGGTTTCAGCTCTCCAGGCTTGGGAAGCTTACAAATATTAGTCAATTCCCAAGATAGTTTTTCCAAAGATAAGGCACAGGCAGTGTTTTACTGGAACACTGGAAGAAACTCCTGCCCCCTGAGCTCCCTGAGGTAGTTTCTAGACTAAGCTGGCTAACTTTGCACTGAGCCAGCCAGCAGAAGCTCCCAGTTTCCTCCAGCAAAACACAGCAGATCCATTGTTATTTTCCCCAGAAAGGTGATACTGTCTTGAAGTCACAGATGTTTCTGAAGTCACAGCCTAATATGAATGTTCCTCCTGAACTGCTTTTAACGAGACACGGGTAGAAAAAAATAGAAAGCATCAAGCCCCAATGGTGGAGAAGTGAATCTTGAGCAAACAGAGGCATTTTGCACATCGATCAAGATATTGGGAACAACAGGAGATTTACATTAAGATTGAAACAGGATCAGGGCTCCCAGCCAGTGGTCTGTCTTTGCTGGTCAATACACAGAAAGGATTGTGTTAGCACCACTGAAAGAATAAATTATCACTGCTTTTACAATAAGCTCTTCAAGAATGCAATAAAGAGTTCAGTGTGTGCTCCTCACTCAGGAATCCAAAACTTTTCAGTTAAGGTCTGGCTTGCAGCAAAGATAACAGCTGAAAACTAACCATCTTGACCTTGGTAAGCTTTGTGACAACTTGCTAAAAACAGGTGAAATAAACCAAAAAGGTTACACTCCTCTGGTATCCACCAGCCTTGAAACCAGAGCAATGAGCAACCACGATTTTAAATACTGATGGTTCAGACTTGAGCCTTTTCAGATGCAGCAAAATTAGAAGTGAGAAATGTAATTGTTTTTCTCAAAGTCTCTTGACTGTTGTGGTTTTATTAATAATTTCTCATCTGCTTTCAGAGATAAATATGAAATTATCAGATTATGAAATGAAATTATGCCAGGAAAATAAGAAAAAACATAACTAGGGAAGGCATTCTTACAATATTTCATCCTAGCTTATGTCTTTGATGCAAAATATTGTAAAAATGCCTTTCCAGTTGTATATTTTCTTGCAAGTTACAAGCTTATTTCTACTGTTTGACAAAAAGCCTTCCAAGTTGGGGAAAGAGCAGGTCATCAAATCAAAGTGCCAGTTTCAACCTTCCAAGCTTAAAATATGTATTTCAATTGGCTTGAAATTCACCCAGAGGGATTCCAAGACCTTTCTCAGTAGTGGGTGTACAAATCCACACACTACAATGGGTCTACAAATGTACTGCACTCCCAGTGGGGGTTTGCCAAGGCCAGGCACTCTCTGTCGTGAGCAGAATGCTGGAATTTTTACTGTTTGTACAGTACATATGAAATCTTGTTTCTTAAGGACTCACCAAACCTTTCCTAAAAATAAACAGAAAAGATGAAAGATTGCTGGCATGGGTGTGACAGCCCACACAGGCAACTTGATGCAAATGCTAGCCTCCAAAAAAACCCAAACAAAAGGCGGTTATAAGTGTTATTTAGAACACTTACATTCAACTTTGTTGCAAATTTGGTTTCAGTGCAACATCAAAGAAAGATGCAGTTTGTGATCGAGGGCTGTGGCAGGAAATGCACTTGTGTGAAGTTATCTTTATTCCCTCCAAAGGTGAACATGCCAGCAATGATTGTTTTAAACCATTCTAACATCCAATTCCTCAAAACCATGGGCAAGTAAAACACTGTGGTACAATTAACTACCAAATTTTACAAACAAAAATAAGCTGTCCTAACGTAACAGGAACGAAACCAGCCTGCAATACGTATCTGTGGGGAGACAAAGGCCAAGAAGTTGAATTTATTCCATTTCATTATCAAAGCACTGCCTGACTGCAGTTAAGTCTTTCCAAAAACTTGCTGCAACTACTCAGAGCCTACAGCTGAGAGAACAACTTGTAATAGCTTGCTCCAGGAGATGCTGGAGATGGCCAATGCAAGTCCTGTTTATCCACAGACTGCTGTATTAAGAATCACCAACTGAGATCTAGGGTAGCAATCAACACAAAGTAGATGGCTTTCAGCTCAGCTTTACAGAATATTAGATGTATTTGATCCTAGCTAAGAACAAATTATTCCCAGACAACAACTGCATTCCAAAACTTGCAGAGATTTGGAACACAGTGAGGTAAAAAAGAGCTAAAAGAGAGGAGGACAGTGTAATAGCTGGCTGTTTTTCAACATGCATGATTACACAGGCAGAGTCTTGAGAAAGTCAACATCTTTCCTATTTTACCACCTTATCCTTTTTCACATAGAAATGACATAAAACAAGGAAAGGAATGCAAGTGTGGGAAGCAACTTCAGTCCTGCGTCTTACAAACATTCAGAACAAAACACAAAGTACTTTCTTTTAGACTGGATATTAACTCCAAGGTCAATTTATTGGCTTAAAATACAGAGAGGATGCTTCCCTGGTTAAAATGCTAATCTGAGTCTCAGGAAATCTAGATTCAATTCCCTGCCTCACCACACACTTCCTGTGTGACCTTGGGCCATAAATATGTCGGTGCCTCAGTCTTTCCATCTGTGACTGAGATAGTATTTCCCTATTGAACCAAGTGTAATAAAAGATAAACACATTTGGATGTCACAGACCGTGGGCATACATGGACCAGGCTGCTGAGGAACTTATCTGCAGCAGGGATGTGTGTCAAGATTCAGAGCCAGGCATCAGGTAAAGCAAGGAAGGATTGCCAGGGTTAGAAACTCAGCTACCACGGGATGGAAAAGAGAAAATATCCCAAGAATGGATAGAAATCGAAACACGATATGACCTCAATTAAGAAAATAAATGAGCTTTACAGAAAATGTCAAGCATTCCAGCAAGAAGTCTGGATTGCAAGTTTGAAACAGAAGCAAAACTCGGGAACCAGCTGGGAGGGAGCTGCTGAAGGAAGCACATCCACCTGCCAGCAGCACATGATGACCCTGTTGTTGCATTATCCTGGTGTGCTGCACGTGGAGCTCCTCAAACCAGGGTCTGCTGAGGCTGGGGGGCTATGAACCCCCCAGAGCCTGCCCCCCCCCCCAGCAAAGCACCCGCACAGTGCTGCAGTCACCAGCCTTTTTGTAGGAGGCAGCAAATAGGACTGGGCTGAAAAGCAGGCACAGTGGGGTCCCCACCTTCGCTGCTGCCCCAAGGCAGAGGGGGGCAAAGCGGAACGGGGGAGGGTACAGGGCGGTCACCACCCAAACAGCGGATGACAGGACTGACCTCCCCCTGCCCCGACCCCAGGAGGAGCTGGGGGAGGTGTCTGGTACTCGAGCGGCTGATCAGCCAAGGGGAACAACTAGAAGGCGACGTGGCATTTGCAGGCAGCGGCTCCGGCTGCCGAGGAGGGAGAACGGGGCGGGGGGGGGAGAGAGGCGGCGAGGGGGGAAGCTGCTGGGGGGGGGGGACACACGACTTCAGATCTCAGCCTTTTCCCCAAAGAAACAGAAGGAAAACGAGAGGAAAGGGGGGGGAAAGAAAGAGAGAGAGAGAGAGATGGGGACTTCGTGCGCTGGGGAGAGGAGCGGGAATGGAAAGAGGGAGCCCGGGGGAGCTCGCTGGCACTAACCCCCTCCGGGGCAGGCACAGAGGGGCTCGGCGAACCAACCCAGACACCCCCCGCTCTGCGGGTGGGACCCCGGCCCGGGCCCCTCTGCCTCCCCCCCTCCCCTCCCCCCCTGCCCCGCCAGAGCGTTCCCCCCGCACCCCGCGACCCCCCCCCCCCACTAACCCCGGGGGGGCGGGGGGGGGGGCAGCCCACCCCTGCAGCCCTGCCCCGAGCCCCCCCCCCCCTACACCCCCAAATCCACCCCGGACCCCCAACAACCCCGCGGGGTCCTTCTCCCCTCACCCCGCCCCCACACCCCGCTGCCCCCCGCCCCACACACGGAGACCCCCCCTCCCCTAGCCTCCCCCCCCCATTCCCAGCCCACAGACAGACCCCCCCCCCGCCTCCCCTCCTTTCCCCCCGCTCCCCCCGCCGGCGGGCCCAGCCGGCCCCAGCTCCTGCCACTGCCGGCCGCGCCTCGCCTGGGCAGCGCCGCTCTCCCCCGGCCCCAGAGGAAGGGGAGGCAACAAGAAGCCCCCCCCCGGGAGCGGTCTCCCGGCGGTTCTACCCCCCCCCCAGCAGCACTGACCGGTCGCGGCGCCTCAGCCGCCCGCCCGCGCCGCCATGATGGAATGCGGGGCCCTGCGCCTGCGCCGGGGGCGGGCGGGCGCGCCAACCGCACAGCCCGGCGCGACCCGCCGGTCCAGCCCCTCGCTGCCCGCGGGAAAGCGGCGCGGGAGGGAGGGAGGGGCGGCAGGTGGCGGGGAGCCGGCCTGGGGAGGGGGGGGGGGGGGCTGGCAGGGACAGAGGGGCACGGGGGGGTTGTGTGGCAGCGGGTGGGGACGAAGAGGGTCAGGGTGGGGTGCGATGCGGGCGGGCACCCCCCGTCCTGCCGCGAGGGAACCCCCCCCCGGAGGCGCCTCAGGTGATGGCGGCTGGGGCGGGCGGCCTGTTGCTCCTCTTACCTGCTGCTCCTCTCACCTGCTGGCTCCTCTCACCTGCTGG
This sequence comes from Apus apus, assembly GCF_020740795.1. Taxonomy (NCBI): domain Eukaryota; kingdom Metazoa; phylum Chordata; class Aves; order Apodiformes; family Apodidae; genus Apus; species Apus apus. The sequence continues at coordinate 18,995,834 of NC_067293.1, read as the reverse complement.
CTCCTCTCACCTGCTGCTCCTCTCACCCGCTGTGACACACCAGCCACGGGGAGCTCTGAGCCCCTGTCCCGCCAAAACGGGGACAATCGCTTTCCTCCTCCCCACTGCCCCCCCCCCCCATCCCTTCCCTTCCCTCAGTGGATCTGGGGAGGGGGGGGGGGGGAAGGCCTGGACTCTTAATACCGTGTAATAAAATAAAACAGCATCAACGCCGGGCGCCGTCAGGGGTGTTTAAACCGTTTAACGGGGCAAAACACACCTCGGGATGCCATTCCAGCCGGGGCTCCCTTCTTCCACAGCCACCCTCACCCGCCAGGACAGCGGGCGAGGATCAGGCCCGGGCGCTCGACGAGGCACTTTTTGGCACATCCATTTTCCCCAACCATCGACACAGCGACGTGTTTTTCACCCCCCTCTGATACGGGTCGGTCGAGGTGTTTTGAGCCAGTTTAGAGGCAGGTTGTTTTCTTTTCCCTCAGAGCTGTGACTCGAAGGGACGTGTCGTGCGCGGCCTGGGAAACCGGCTTCGAGGCGGGTGGAAGATAAACGTGGCAGCTCTGCTCGTAAAGCAGTGCCATGGAAGTGGTGGATTGCAGTGGTTTGCGAAGAAAAAGAAGGTAAAAAAATCCCCATTTACGTGCAGACTGTGTAATATACATATAAAGAAGCTAACCTTTAAAAATGGACGCCCGTGTGCTTGCCCCTGCGCTGATCTTAGGGGTCTTTTTAAAAATGAATATAGGTCATGATGTACAGCAGAAATTGCTCCTTTACGCCAAAGAATTTCTCTCTGGAGACAAGGGGAATTGATTGATTTGCTGTACATGCTACACAGAACTAAAATAAATCCCCAGCCATCCCTTCAAATCAGCAAGCAGTGTTAAGGGAAGCCAGAGGTGGTGGTGCCTGCTGAATTTCTAAGTGGTTAATAGCTTACCTTGTTAAGCAAATGACACAAAACTACACAGTGCAACTTTACAATTAATTTTACTCCTATTGGCCCATAAAATGACTGATATATTCTCTGCAAATTGATATCAAGCAGTAAAAGAACAGATAAAATCATCCTCAGGTTGCATCTGTGTGTTCAGCACTCACTGAAGTGTTGCCCCTCTCTTATTTTGTTGTACTTGATCATCTACTTGGCTACTGGTTTTGAGTTCTAGATTTGTTTTGAGTTTGTTTTGGGGAGAAAACAAGCAAATCCTGCTCTTATTCATCATGATCAGTGAAAATGGACACGTGGTGCAGGATGACACTGCGGGTGCATGAAAAGTCAAGGAACCTGTTAGCTTTTTCTTCTCTGATCTCTGCTGCCACCTCGATTTATCCAAGCTCCCAAACCTGGACTGGAGCTTCTTGGAACATCTAATTTGTGATCTGAAAAGCAAGATTTGGTAGCTGGATCGATGGCCAGTTCCAGGTGGAGAAGGCAGCAGAAGCTTTTCCCTCTTGATGACACAACTGGCAAAATCTCAGTCGTGGTCTGTTGCACTGAATTTTCCTCTTCTTTCTACCTTTTCCACCAGTTTTACTGCACCCCCATGACTGCTGGCCTGACGCTGGTACAGAAAAGCAACAGCTCATAGTTTTGCCCTGTGGAATAGTATGGAACAGCACGTCACATTTCATTATTGTTGAGAAGAAATGCCACTAAAATAGACTGAAATCTTTAGAAAAACTCAGAGGGAGAATAAGCTGCTTCTCTCTTTTGAGTCACATCTCGGTTTTGTCACCGATCCTTAACTCTTGATTTCACTGGCAATTCTGAAACAAAAATACTCTAATTCTAGCTCACCTCTAAGGCTTGTGAGCCCTTCAGAAAAGGTGGAAGACAAGCCCAGCACGGAGCCCTGTGAATGCAGACCTGCTTTCTGCATTATTGTGCTCTAGGAACAAAAGGTTGGTTAATCATTTCACCTTGGAGAAAATTCCTGGAATCTTCAGCCCTCTATCTCAGGAATCTTACAACTCCACAGGCTCTGACTAATCTGCAGCGAAGCGTGTCTAGTGCCCTGGGGATTTCATTTCTGGAGTGAGATAATCTGGGCTTAATTTCTGGGAGCTCCTCTGAAGGAGACCCATCAGGGTGTGATTTGGGAATTGGAAATAACGTGGCATGAAACGAACGTTGCTGCTGAAGGCAGCAATTCAAGGACTATTTTGACTTTGCAGGCTCAGTATTTATTCATTGCCAGCTAAACCTTCAGAAGTTATGACTAGTGGTGTTTGTGTGATACAGGGAGGCCTGATTCCTCATCAGGAACACACTGATACCCAGAATAAAGGACTTTGGGGGGTGAATGCTGAGCATTCTTTGCACCGAAGGTTATTGGACCTCCCGGCTTTGATTATGACAAGAATTCCCTTCTAGGTAATAATGCAGTGTTTCAGCACTTGGAAAAATCTTTTCCCTTTCCCTCTGACCTTTCAATAAATTGTTTTTTCCCCCCTTTCATTTTCCATTCTAAATAGACTTTTTCTCCTAGCAAGGTATTCACTGGTAATGCTGGGAAATGTGATGTCTGGTGGAAAAGCTTACAGAGTTGTAGCTAGTTGCTAAGTGAGACTTAGGATGGAGGATCTGAAACCTGCCCACATTCCACAAGCTCCAGGGCTCCTTTAAAACTGAGACTGCTTCAAGTACAAGAACTATTCCCACACCATGGAACAGAAATGACTACACCCCAAATTTGGATTGCTATGGGATGACAGCGAGGGAAAATTGTTGTTCAGCTGCAACTGGAAATTAGATGACCAGTCATTGAGGGTGAAGGGACATTGTTGGGTGTTCCAGATGGCAGAGCTGCACAGAAGGAGGATTTGGCAGAAGCAGGACAATGACCAAACTGCCTGGTTGGCTGGGTCAGAAGTGACAGAACAGCATGGAACAAGTCTGAGGGCAGCCTTAACTGTGTTTTGAAATTCCTGGAGAGCCATAAGGACTGTGCAAGGACAGAGGATTCCCACACAAAGGCAGGCAAATGCTTATCCCAAGGCACTGGATTAGAAAATAAATTGGTTTTTAAGGAAATGATCACCCAGACAGTCTGGAGAGGAAGAGGGCAGAGAGGCACACACACCAGGAGTGTCGGGTCAGGGGGTGGATCCAGGCCTGGGAAGAAGGAATTAAAAATAGCAGAAAATAAGATCAGAGAACATTTGGAGAAAGGAAAAGGAATGAGAAAAGAAACAGCCAAAATGGGAAGTGGAAATGAGTCAGGAGGGAGGAAAAAGAGCACAAACGGGAAGAAATCTGGGCTTATAAAGGAAGGACAGTCTCTGGGATGGAAAAGGAGAGTTAAGGAGAGTCTGTCTTAACAAAACAATGGCAAGAAGCAGAGCCAAAAACACACTCATTTACCCATTAGAAAATGTTGCACTGGAATTTCTATTTTTCTTCTTTGCTAATTCAACTGCTCTAGGTGATTTAACAAACAAACAAGGGAAGAGAAATATTAAAGAAATGGAAAAGAAAAGCCTTTGACAAGAAAGGGGAGAGGAGAGAGATAAGGAGGAATAGTACCATCACAACAGATTCCAATCGGAAGATGGGGGAGAAGTTGCTGAAAGGCTCAGAGAACAGAAGTCCTGCTGCTTACAGCTGGGCACAGTGAACACCTGGATGCCCAAACCCCCTCCAGACCAACAACCCACTTACCACCATGGTTAGCAGCTGCTCTGCATTTCTAGTGCCAGCCCATAACAAAACCACCTCTTTTCCCATGGCCATAATAACGACGATGATGGTTCTTGTAACGAGTGTCTAGCAAAGCCTCCCCAGCTCTTGCCTTTGTTAGGACCTGCAAAGGAGGTCTTGGAACACGTTGGCTTGATTTTCTCTTGTTGTACACAACACAGGGCTGTGTACACCCCAGGAGGGAGCGAGGCAAGGCAACCTGGCACACAAGCTGCTATCAAACAGAGCTCTGTTGGAAGCCTGTCTGCTCCGATCCTCAAAAGTAAACAGTGTGTGCTGGAGCTGACTTTTCCACCAGGCTGTATTGGCATGTTCCATCCACCCCAGGGGAACCACGAGTGTTGTGTCCAGCAGATGAGCTGGGCCATCCAGAGCAGCCCAGCAGCCTTGGCTGTATCATGGGCTGGCACCATGTGCTGGAGCCCAGAAACCACCTGTGTCCTGGGCTGTGTCACCAGCAGCGTGGGCAGCAGGGCCACGGCAGGGATTGTCCCCCTCTCTGCTCTCATGAGATGCTCCACATTGAGAACTGTGTCCAGTTCTGGAGCCACCAAGATCAGAAGGACATGGAGCTGTTGGAGTGAGTCCAGAAGAGGGCTATGAAGATGATGGGAGGGCTGGAGCAGCTCTGCTCTGGAGACAGGCTGGGAGAGTTGGGGTGTTCAGCCTGGAGAAGAGAAGGCTCCAGGGAGACCTTAGAGCACCTTCCAGTGCCTGAAGGGGCTCCAGGAAAGCTGGGGAGGGACTTGGGACAAGGGCAGGGAGGGAGAGGACAAGGGGGGATGGATGAAAACTGGCAGAGGGGAGATTGAGGTTGGACATGAGGAGGAAATTCTTTGCTGTGAGGGTGGTGAGAGCCTGGCCCAGGTTGCCCAGGGAAGCTGTGGCTGCCCCATCCCTGGCAGTGTTGAAGGGCAGGTTGGATGGGGCTTGGAGCAGCCTGGGCTGGTGGGAGGTGTCCCTGCCCATGCAGGGGGATTGGATCTAGATGGTCTTTCAGGTCCCTTCCAACCCAAACCGTTCCTTGATGCCATGATACTTGGGAAAGGCCTGCAGGGCAGCAGGGGTTTCCCCTGCAGGTCCCTGAGCCTCCTGCTGTTCCTCACACACAGGTGCTCGCATCCAAATCTGAGAGAATTTGCTACTTTTTTTTGCCATGGAAGCTCAGCAACACGTCCTCACCAGCAGAACTGATCTAACATTCATCAACATTATCCAAACAAACAGGAGATACCATCAGACACACTGGATTGTACCAACACTCTGCTCCACGCTCCCTGTAACTTCGTCCACTACCTCATTAAAAACTAATGCTGATTTAAGTGAAGGAATTAAACAGAGTTTGGAGATTTTCTTTTGAATCCAGTAACACTTACAACACTTTCTGCCTGCTCAGTGGGTGCAGTGGTTTATTTTCCTCATAGGACTGGAATGGGATTATCTTACAGGAAAAAAGAGAGATGTCTTAAGGAGAAAGAAGATATTTTTGCCATCAGAATGGCCAGGCCAGGAAGGATTGGAAGAGAAGGGGTGGAGATGCAGACAGGCAGACACCTCCTGTTGCTGTTTCTGCTTCTTTCTCCAAGTAGGACCCAGAACACCCCCCATGAACCCACCACTCCAGACCAGAAGCTCCTTGCATAGAAGTTCCCACATAAAATCTGACCTGACCTCACTCAATATCCTCACAGGATCCCAGATGCAGTTGGTACCAAGTGATAATAAAGGTGCAAACCAAAAGCCCTCCACAACAAACACACCTCCCCTTTATGGCTGTTGGAAGTGGCAAGGGGTGAAGTTCAGTGCCTGGGTGGTTTGCACTTCACACAGAACATCTGTTTTATGGTTCCTGCTCTCGTTCTGTGGCATAGCCTGTGTGCAAACACCCCGTGTCCTGACCTGGAGCTGCATCTTCCCTCACCCCAGCCAGCAGCTCTGACTGAGTTTGTTGGAAACTCAGCGGAGTCTGTTAGGAAAAGTGAATTAAATCCTTGGTTGTTGCTGCTACAGCCCCACTGCTGACCTCCCTACCCTGGGCTGTTGCTGCTACAGCCCTGCTGCTGACCTGCCTACTTTGGGCTGTTGCTACAGCCCCACTGCTGACCTCCCTACTTTGGGCTGTTGCTGCTACAGCCCCACTGCTGACCTCCCTACCCTGGGCTGTTGCTGCTACAGCCCTGCTGCTGACCTGCCTACTTTGAGCTGTTGCTGCTACAGCCCTGCTGCTGACCTCCCTACTTTGGGCTGTTGCTACAGCCCCACTGCTGACCTCCCTACCCTGGGTTGTTGCTGCTACAGCCCTGCTGCTGACCTGCCTACTTTGGGCTGTTGCTACAGCCCCACTGCTGAAAGGAGAGGCTGAGCTTGCCCCTCTCACCCCCAGTGGAGCAGGGACAGCCGGGGCTCCTGCCTCGCTCGCTGCCTGCAGATGATGACAGGAGTGCAGGGAGCACTGAAAGGCAGGGTGGCTGCTCCAGAGCTCGACACAGGCTGTCAAACAGCCACAGCAGACTAACTGCACCCTGGCTGCTTTCCAAATGAGGGGGAAAAGCGGCTGGAAGGGCCTCATCCTCAGCTGCCTGGAGGCTGAAGGTGCTGAGGGTCAGGAGTGCTGACCCTGGGTAGGCTGCAGCAAGGGCCTGGCTGCCTGTGCTGGGCAGCAGCTCTGGCTCCTGCTGAGCTCAGCCCCGGGAATTAACACGTGAACATCTGCTCTTTTCTCAGGGTCCAGGGCAAGCACCAAGGTGGCTCTGCAGAGCCGTGGAGGAGCATGTCCCAAGGGGAGTGTGGTGCCCTCCGGCTCCTCTGCCCAGCACCATCCCTCTCCTTGGCTGCACACCTGGAGCAGGGAAGCCTCTCCTCTCCTCTCTCCTCTCTCCTCTCTCCTCTCCTCCTCTCTCCTCTCCTCCTCCCCAGATTACTCAGCAGGGCCCAGATAGGAATCAAACACCCGACTCAGCCTAACTCCAAACACTACCTGTGTTTACCCGTAAGTTTATAACCCTTCCCCAAGCCAAGAGGCAAACAAAAAATAAAAACCAAACAGGCTGAAGAGCTCCGTGCTGCAGCAGAGTGCTGGAAGCAGGCAGGTCCCAGCAAATGCTGGGGCAAGTGGATGGTACCATACCTTGTGCTCCAGAGCAAAAAACAGCTGAAGGAAACTCTTGGCTCCTTGCAAACCGCTTCTCCTTGTGGGATGGAGCCCACCCTGGCCTCACTCCCTGGGGCAGCAGCGTTCCCAGAGCACACAGGAGCCACATGGGGCATTTCAGCAGTGGGAAGACTCCGGTCTGAGGAGCTGGAGTCACTGCTCCCAGGGTAAAGACACCTCCTTCAGCTCTCCTGGTGGCAGTGCCAGTGGAGCTGAGCCAGGGCAGCCTGCCTGGCCCAGGTGAGCCTCATGAGCTTCAGCAAGACCAAGTGCAGGGTCCTGCACCTGGGCCCAGATAACCCCAGATATGAACACAGGCTGGGGGAGGTCAGGCTGGAGAGCAGCCCTGTGGGAAAGGACCTGGGGGTACCAGTGGGTCAGAAGCTGGACATGAGCCCCCAGTGTGCAGTTGCAGCCCAGAAGGCCAACTCCATCCTGGGCTGGATCTAAAGAAGTGTGGCCAGGAGTTTGAGAGAGGTGATTCTGCCCCTCTGCTCTGCCCTGGTGGGACCTCACCTAGAGCACTGTGTCCAGCCCTGGTGCCCCCAGCACAAGAAAGATGTGGAGCTGTTGGAACGTGTCCAGAGAAGGGCACGAGAATGACCCGAGGGCTGGAGCAGCTCTCTGATGAGGACAGGCTGAGGGAGCTGGGGTTGTTCAGTCTGAAGAAGAGAAGGCTCTGGGGGGAACCTCATAGTGGCCTTCCAGGGCCTGAAGGGGCTCCAGGAAAGCTGGGGAGGGGCTTGGGACAAGGGCAGGGAGGGAGAGGATGAGGGGTAATAGTGTTAAGCTGAAAAAAGAGAGATTGAGGTGAGACATGAGGAGGGAATTCTTTGCTGTGAGGGTGGTGAGAGCCTGGCCCAGGCTGCCCAGGGAAGCTGTGGCTGCCCCATCCCTGGCAGTGTTGAAGGGCAGGTTGGATGGGGCTTGGAGCAGCCTGGGCTGGTGGGAGGTGTCCCTGCCCATGCAGGGGGTTGGATCTAGATGGTCTTGAAGGTGCCTTCCAACTCAAAAAATTCTGTGATTCTGTGACATGCACATAGTCATAGTTCTAAGTAAACTGAGTAGCTGCATCCTCAGAAACACTCAAAACAACCCTAATTTAAACATGTTGGAGCTGGAGGATTCTTGTCCTCACTCTAGTGAGGAGAAAGCCAAAACAAGTTCACTGGTCACTTTTATAAACTAGACTGAAAATGTTTAAAAAAACCCCATCACCAAGATGCTTTCCTGTTGCCTTGCATGAAGATAAAATCTGCAAGATGCTAGAGCCCCAGGATCCTGTGTTTTTATCCCAAAGTCAGGGGGTTTGGAAGGAGCAGGTTGCCTCCCTGGGCAGGGCAGGGGCTCGTTCCTGCTGCAAAGGGGGTGAGAGTGAAGGAGCAGAACCAGTTTCTGGAGATCTGAGAGGAGGGGAAGGACAAAAAGGAAAGGAGGCAAGCAGAATAAATCTGAATTGTAACAAAATTATAGTCTGTATTGAAATTTCCACATTTGGAACTGATTTTGGTTTTTTTTTTTCCCCATCAGACAAAAGGCTGAGGCTGTGGCTGTTGAAATCCTGATCTCTTTCCAAACTTGTTCTAAATGTCACCTCTGGATGAGCTGCAGGTGAACGGTCAGCAAGGAGGGCCTGATGCGATCTGAAAATCTTGTCCTGTCATGTGTAACATGATGCTCTTCCCTTTGTTTGCCTGGCTTTCCTTCCTGCTGTGCCTGTGGTGCTGGTTCCTCTGCCTTCCCTCAGGTGTTTGCAGGGTCACTCGTTCTTCTGGCTGCTGCCCCGTCTCTAACTCCCCACCTCCCATTCAGGCAGGAAAAACCCATCCCCCCCGTGGCACCACCTTAGCATCACAGTTTCAAACTGAGCTACGTGCTCAAAGAGGTTTCTTTCCATCCCCTGGGCTGCGTGTGCTGGCACTGAATGAAGCTGCAGCACCTTGGTGAAGAACTTCTTGCTGTGATCTGTGATCTCCCCACTCCCTTTTACCATGGGCTTTCCATTGTTTCACCCTGTTTCTCCATTGTCTTCCTTCAGAGCACTATTTCTTTCCTATCTGGCATTCCCCCCCCTGTCCCCAAACAACCCTTTCTACTTGCTCTCTCCTCCAATAACCCCGTTCCTCATTATTGTTTCCATTCCCTTTTCTTTTTCTGTTGGGTTTCTTTTTTTTTTTTCACTTGCTGGTGGCCTGGGGGCCCTTGCTCTGCACTGGGGGGGGTTCCTCTTCCAGCTCCAGATACGTCAGGGCTGGAGAACCATCTCCTTCACGTGGGATCAGTGTCTGGATCTCTGCAGGAGAGGTCTCTCCATACTCTCTGAGCAGCATTTTGTATCTGCTTTTGCAGGGACGTGCATCATCTATCAAAGCAAGCAGGTCTTGGATGCAAATAAGAAGCAGCCACATGGCACGAGGCATTTGGGAGCACTTGAGGCTAAAAAGAAAGAAAGAAAGGGGAAAAAAAAACCCCAACACAACAGAGAAAGAAAAAGATGCAGCTGTGAAGAATACAAATATTGGCTCCTTCAGGAAACCTCCATCTTGTATCTATTATTGCAATCTCCTTGTTTGTTCAGGGCTGTGCTCTCCATTTTCAGATTGGCATGGGTGGGGTTTCCCATCCTCAGGGAGCAGCTGAGAAGGTCCAAGTGGTGATGTGTGGTGTGAGGTAGCTGCATGAGGAGCCTTTCTCTGGCTGACAGAGCTGGTTGCTGTGGGAGGGAACGTGCTACTAAAAGGAATAAGGACCCTTCTGTGCATGAGAAAACAGAGAAAAGAAAAAAATTGTCTTCTTCCCACCTTCCCCATCTTCTCCTGCCATGGAAGAAAACACTCTGTGGTGCCTTCACCACTGCAGCTGCAAGTGCCTCATGAGCTACGAGTGCCTGCTGAGCTGGGGAGGTCTCACACAGCCTTTCCCAAAGCTCCTCACTGGAAGGTGAGCACCTGCTTTGCTGCGTTTGCTGCAAACATCACACTCTGGAGAAGTGCAAACATCACACTCCAGAGGCTGCCAGTGAGGCTCCCAGCAGCTGCCAGCTTGGGTCCTCCACGGGGATCAACGTGGGGCTGGTTTCCAACTCTCCAGCAGTGAATTTCTCCATGAGAAAGGCAGAAGAAAGGCAGTGAGGTGTAAGCAGTGGACAGAGCAGTTCTGAGTGTGCCCTGGAGCTGCCTTTGTGCCTGCAGCCTGGCTGGGCAATCCTGCTGGTTGCCACCACGGTCTCATTGGTGGTGAGTCCAGGAGGAGCATTGAAATGTGGCTGAGGGTGGCCTGGTGCTCCAGGGTTGGTCACTGCCTCACTTCTTCATTTACACCCTGGGAACCATGGTTGGTCCCTGCTTAACAGGGAAGTGATGAGCCTGAGCTCCTTAGAGGCTCTGCTGTTACTGTGATAATGGGGGAGAGATTGTGGGAGGTGTCCCTGCCCATGCAGGGGCTTGGAACTAGATGATCTTTAAGGTCCCTTCCAACCCAAACCAGTCTGGAAATCTGTGATAAGTATGGCAGTGGTGGAGGACAGGTGTGAGGAGATGGGTCAGTCTCTTTTCTGCAGTGTCCAGTGACAGGACAAGGGGCAATGGGCACGAGCTGGAGCAACAGGAGGTTCAAGTTAAACATAAAGGAGAACTTCTTTACTGTGAGAGTACCAGAGCCCTGGGACAGGCTGCCCAGAGAGGTTGTGGAGTCTCCATCCCTGGAGACATTCCAAACCCATCTGGATGTGTTCCTGTGGGATCTGCTCTAGGGGATCCTGCTCTAACAGGGAGATTGGACTGGATGATCTCCAGAGGTCCCTCCCAACCCTGACCACTCTGTGACTCTGTGACAATCTTCTGCTGGAGCTGTAAGAGAGGGGTGATAAGCTGCTCTCTGCCAGGAACTGATTTGAGATCCCTGAGCCAAACACTCCTCTGCCCTAGAGGATCAGCCAAGCCCCAGAGATGAGCATCACCCTGGCCACCACGGGCCCATGCCATGGCTGGCACTGCCAGCAAAGAGCCACAGAATGACAGAATGGTTTGGGTTGGATGGGACCTTAGAGATCACCTGGTTCCAACCCCCCTGAAGCAATGTCAGGCTGCCCTTGTTAGTTTGTGTTATGCCCAGTCAGTGGGGACCTTTCTCTTTGCATCCTTTGGTCCACCTGGTGCTGGCTGGAGCAGCGTGGCACAGTGTGACAGGCAGGAGCCCAAGCCCTGCAGCCTGAACAGCCATAGTGGTGCAACACCAAGGTTGAAATTACCCTCTTTGCTCTTCTACACCCTAAGCTGAGGGAAGGCCTCCAAAATGGGCCTATTTGTCCCTGTGGAGCATCTGCTGTGGCTGGTCACCCTAGGAGAACCACCTGTGAGCAGCAACCCAGAGCCTCCTCCACCTCCATGTGTGTCCTCAGGGTCTCTCTTCCAGTCATTTCTCTAGAAACCAAACCACAGGGCCCGTATTTGAGAGAACTCCAGGGCTCCTGTTTCATGATAAAGATGAAGCAATCTGCTTTTCACTTCCCCCTGGGCAGTTGCTCCAGCTTGTCCCTCAGGCTGTGCAGGCTGGATGACACAGCTGTGCCAGCAGCAGCTCCTCCAGCAGCTCCTCCTCCAGCAGCTCCTCCAACAGCTCCTCCAACAGCTCCTCCAACAGCTCCTCCAGCAGCTCCTCCAACAGCTCCTCCAGCAGCTCCTCCAACAGCTCCTCCAGCAGCTCCAGGCACATGGGCAAGGTGAAGCACACACCAGGCTGGTCTTTTGTCACCGTGTCACTCAACAAGCTTTGCTCATCCCCTGTTTTATTAGAGGTTGTGTGGCAGGGGCTTGAAAAATCCTCCTGATGAGCAAAATACTGTTGGTGCCTCTCCAGGGGAACCTGCCAACAGACCCTGACCCCTCCTGTCTTTGGGAGAGGGGGAGAGGAAGCATCTCACCACCGTTGGGGTTTGTTCTTCACGTGCAGAGTAGCTGCCTCCTCCCTGCTGCCCCTAAATAAGTAGGTTTGGATTTATATATAGAATAGAGCAAAAAACAATTGGGACAGCCAGGGGGATTTAAATATAGATCCCTTCACCCAGAGGAGCCTGAGCTTGCAAGCTGGGGCAGGAAAGGAAACACTGTTCAGTGGGGTTTCTGCACGGAGCCGAAGGAGAAACCCCTGGAGTGTAACATGAATGAAAAAGAAACAACAAAATCCCCCAATTTACTGTTTGCTCCAACAGCCCCGAATCTCCTCCCAAATCCCCCAATTTACTGTTTGCTCCAACAGCCCCAAGTCTCCTCCCTCTCCCCACAACCCCAGGAGACTCAGCAGGGGTGGATGGAATGGACATAGTATTTGTGGTTTGGCTGGAGAGCTGCTCACCTGTGAAGATTTCCATTTTCCAGGGAAACCAGAAGCATTTCAAGCATTTACATGTTTGGTTTTTTTTTTGAGGAACTGAATTCAATTTTGGATTGAAACTTCTTCTGTTGGGCTTCCCTGGTCTGAATGATCCATTAATCCTCAACTTTCACTTTTCATTATCACTGTTCTTGGTTGGTTTGGCTGTTGTTTTTCCTTGGGGGGGGGTGGGTAGTGAGGGGCAGCACGAGGTGCTTGAGCAGCTTCCTTCTGTTTGCTGCCCAGAGAAGCTTCAGTTAGACAAAGCAGCTGAGATCCCTGAATCCAGATCAAGAAGTTCCTTGCAGACAGGGTGGCCACGGCTACAAAGTTTTGCTCCTTTCTGTCTGCCCTACCCCCCTGAAAGCTTTTCTAGCTTTGATGGCTAATACCCTATATTTCTACTTATTTCTTTCCCCCATCCAACCATCAATGAACTCTCACAACTTCCTTCTCACTAAGAAGACTCACTTTACCAACACAAGGTGTCTTCTGTGAGCATGAAGTGTAACCAGTGTCTCTTCCTTGGAGCACGTTGTTTTAGAGGAACCTCTAGGAGAAGAAAAGAGGGGACAAATCAAAATAGAGAACTGGGGCAGGGTCAGCAGCTCAGGCACCCCTTGCTGGAAGCTGGTGAGATCAGTGCCTTTAGATTTGTGTAAATTCAGTGAAATATTGAACGTTTCCAAGGAGGTGGGCTTATTTCATCAGGACTTCCTTAGAAGTGTAATTGGGGTGGCTGCCACAGCTGGGTTGTTGGTGCCACTTTCTGTTCTGTTTCTTCTCCTGCCCAGCACTGTCCTGCTTCACCATCCTCTGCCACGGACCAGCTGGCAGCACGGAGCCCCAGCAGATGCACCAGGGACATTTGCTGAGCCTCAAAACAGCCCCGGATCACAATGATTTGCTTTAGTTTTAATGGCAGTGAAAGTGACTCCTACAGTCAGCTCAAGGTGAGCAGCACAATTCAGATTGGAACAGGCTGCTGGTCACAAGATAAGGGCCTCCAGGAGCTCAGGATGTGCAGACCTGTCCCCAGGGGCTTTGGCAGCTGTTTCTCAGTGCCTGTTTTATTACTTCACATCCCCGAGGGCTGATTTTCCTACCACAGGATATGATTAACACTGACTGGAGTCATCATCAGTGGTGAGAGCCTGGCCCAGGTTGCCCAGGGAAGCTGTGGCTGCCCCATCCCTGGCAGTGTTGAAGGGCAGGTTGGATGGGGCTTGGAGCAGCCTGGGCTGGTGAGAGGTGTCCCTGCCCATGCAGGGGGGTTGGAACCTGATGTCCTTTGAGGTCCCTTCCAAGCCAAACCATCCCATGATTCTCTGATGATCACACAGCATCCTGAAGAAGCAAATCCACCTGAATTCAGCACAATGTCTCTGCCTGACCCTGGTGCAGGGCTTGTGGTTCTTCTCTGGGGCAGGTCTTCTAGGCCACCTCATCACAGGGGCTGGATGGTGCTCTCAGAGCCCTGCTGGTCTCCTCTTGCCCAGGGAAGGAGCTGGGGACTGTATGATCTCCTGCTCGAGGTGAGGATGCTGCTCCAGGTCTGTGGTGACACCTGTCCCTCCTGAGCACCCACAAAAGGGTGAGGAGGGACATGAAGCAGCTCTGAAGGTCTGTGAGCCTCTGGTCTAGTAAGTCAGGGTGATGAAGGACACAGAGGTGGGTGGGAGGAGACGCTGCTGACGAGAAGCAGAGGCTCAAGGCCAATTGTGGGGAACTTCTCATTCCATTTTCCTTGGAAAACCGTGGTGAAAGGGCAGGGCTGCATTTTCCAGCCCTCACTCACATAAGCAGTGTGTGCTGGTCACTCCCCAGGCTGCCTGCAATGGGGAGGGAGGAAAGAGCAGAGAGCAGGGGCTGTCTGGTTTCAGTGGTTGCTCAGGAAGGACACAAAGCCTTGGCTGACTCCTGGATAGATGCAATTCCTGAGCAGAGTCAAGCCACCTGCTCACCAGCTGCAGTAACTGCTCACAAAAGCCAGTGGCTCTCGAGTGGGCAGCACCCCCAGCACGGGCTGGGGAGGTGGGATCTCCTGCCTTGTGCTGAGGATGGTTCCCAAAACTTACACAGGGCAATGCTGGGGCTTCTGCCTGTGATCCCACCAGGCCTTATCTGGGGGGTCTGGGAGGGCTGCGTGGAGCCTTGCTGAGGTTCAGCTGAGGCAGAGCACCACGGTGATGTGCTCCTCACAAACCAAGGGATTTCACAGGATCACAGAATCGTTGCAGTTGGAAAAGACCTCTGAGATCACAGAGTCCCAACTGTCCACCCAGGAGGAAAAAAACAACCAACCAGCAGCACAACAACACCCCCCATGCCCACTAAAGCATGTCCTGGAGTGCCATGTCTACACGTTTCTTGAATACCTCCAGGGATGGTGACTCCACCACCTCCCTGAGCAACAGGCTGAACCAAATCCAAGCTCTGTTTAGTCTTCAGCATCCCTAGGAGAGACATGCAATGCTGTTCCCAGAAGCAGAGTCTGTATTAACCACCAAAATAGGGTGGTTTTTGCTACCTCCTCCCCTTTATCCACCCCCCAACCTGGTGAACATCCATCTGGAATGTTTCTTGCACTAACAGGAGGTCCTCACTTTGCCCCAGAGCAGGCTGCCTTCCTCTGAACCGTAACAAGCTGCATTGACAGGAAAGAAATGGGCACATTTCACCCTCAAGTGAAGTCTGCAAATACTCCAAATATTTCTTTGCACATGTGGCCACTTGCAGAGCTGAAATTCATAGTCTGGGAGAGGTGATTCCCACTCTTCCCAAGCCACGTGCTGGGAGATGGGTTTGTAACCTGGAGCAGTGAGCTGGGCTGTTCATCCCTCTGTACCATTTCCAAGGCATTTTGTTGCTTACTCTGATGGTATTTGATAATCTGATGTACTTGCCTTCATTTTTGCTGCTGATTTCACCCCCCTAGTAATCAGGTCATACCCTCTGCTGCTCTGTGTGAAGGATAAAGAGCCCAGTGTTCTCCCTCCTGCCATATGCAAGAAGTCCCTCTTCTGAGGTCAGACCACACTGGAAATGGGGAAAAAAACCCCAGTTCAATTAGGGTTAAGTGTAAGAATTAGCTCCTGCTAAGGGACCTGCAGCCTCTGGGTGCACAGACACCCTTGCAGCTGGTGGGAGGATGGATTCAGGCAGTCAGAATTACACTGAGCCCCAAAATATGTGCCCAGGCTCTCAGGGATGGTCCAGGCAGAAAGCTCCTTGCTCAGAGCAGGAAATGTCTCATTATTGGCAGTGCTTGGAGTTTATGGCTGGTTAAACTGGAGGGCTGCTTGCTTCTCCCATCCTGCACGGGTTTGGTGTGAAGGCACTTCATGCAGAGTAAGGCTGGTTACATCCTGTGCCTGAATTTTCCAGCCTGCATAGTTGGAATTTGGCCCCCAAATTGCGTGGAGATAAAAAAACCTCCATGACAACCTGCTCTAGTATCTCAAGTGTCAAAAAAGGAAATATTTTTACAGCCTGAGGAAAAAAAGGCCACTGAAGGCTTGTAAGCAAGACAGGCATGTTCCTGAGTGTTAGAAATACGACTTTCTTCTAGGATTTGTGGTGTGTTCAGGCATATATATGGATGTGGGGAGAAAACTCCCCCCAAACTTAACATTTCCAGAAGAAACCAGCAATTCTGACTCCCTGGGTTTGGGGGTGTGCAGCCCAAGAGAAATCAGAAAGGGCCCTTCTCCCTGCAGTTGCGAGCAGAGGAGTTATCACTGCTGAAGAAAAACATGGAGAAAAGCTGAGGGAGAGACAGATTCCTGCTGGAAATTCCTCTGCCCAGCACCTGCCCTGGCAGCACGTCCGAGTGAAGCCTGAAAGTGCTGGAGGGGATGCCCAGACTGAGCAGCTGCTGGGAAGCACTTTGTGCTGTTCACTTGGAAACAGAGAGATTGGTTTATTTTTGCAAAGAGAAGTCTAGCTTGTGGTTAGCTCCTGGCAGCAGGTGGCTGCTTTGGACCCTCTCTGAAAAGGAGCACAAATAAAAAACAGGTTCTAGCCTGCTAAGAAGACCAAGCAGATCCATCTGGTTCTCTTTGCCTGCCCAGAAGTTTGTCCTGGAAACCATCTGCCAAGAGGTAAAAAGGGGTGAGGTGTTTGGTCTGTCTGGGAGACACGGTGTCCTGGGCAGCTGCTAGACCAGGATTTCTTGGTGTTAATGGAAACTCTGCTGTGCCTTCCCATTATGGGATTTGTATGTTACCTGCTCCCCTGTGATCCTCCTAGAATGCCTCTGTCAGCACAGGATGCAGATTTTTCTCCCTTATATTTAACAATTCAGTTCCATTTCAGGCTCTGAGAAGATGGTGGCATCAACTCCACCCCCTGAGGACAGTGCTGGAGCTCCCATTTTTTAAAAAAAAACACAACCCAAAGAGAAACCACAAAATTAAGATGACAGCCTTGTAGGTGTGGTTTGTACTGAGACTCTGAGAGGGGACAAAGGAATCGTTGTCTCTTCCCAAGCTCAGCCCTTGCTCATGCTCACCTCTGCAGGCTGGATGTACCTTCAGATGCTACAGGCTTCATTACCTTCAGGAGCCTTTTCCCTCCCCAATTTTGGGAGCAAACCCACTGCCCTGGGAAAGGCTGTTGGAGGGGAAGGAGCATCTTCTGGCTTGAAAGCATCCCTTGTTTTCTGCCTGTGTGAGTCCCCATGCCCTGAATGCTGCTCAGGGCACACACCCCCTCTGCAGTCAAAAAACCAACAGGGAGAAGAGCAGGTTAAAACAGTTTTACAGTAAAAAATAACATGAATCAGTTCATACTTCAGTGTATTGAATACACTTCCAACACTGTCTGAGCCCCATCTGTAATGGCACACACTAGCCCTAAATAGGCTTTCTTAGTGTCCTGCCTTCCAGAGGCTAAAATCAGAGGTCTAGGGGAGAAGTTTTCACTCTGCTTTGAGGAAAAAAACAAGTCTCTTCTGGTTGTGGAGGTTGCAGAGCGAAGCCTGAAGGTGTTACCTGCTTGTACCCTCAGGCACAGGCACTGAGCAGCAAAGAAAGAGACCTGAAGCAGCATCAAGTGATGGTTTGGAAGGTCTGATTCAAGGTTCTTGAGTGCTTACGAGTGGCAATGTGCCCACAGCAAGTCACAGCCAGGGATGGTTGGACTTGATGCTCTTCAAGGTCCCTTCCAACCAGGATGGTTCTATGGTCAAGCAGCTGGTTGGGACCATTTATGCTGCTCAATTTATTTTTCCATCTTTGAGGAATGATACAGCACAAGTATGAACACTGCTGCCTTAATTTATCCACCAAACTTCTTCATATTAGCCCAGGGATCATTACTAATTGGTAATTTGGTAGGGAACAGGCAAGACCATTTGTTGTCCCATGCCAGGCAGGTGGTGCAGGGGGAGCTGGTACTGGTTTCTTTTGGAGCTACACCAGCTTTTCCCAGAAACAACCTTCCCAGGCAAAGGAAGGACTAAACGATGGGATTTGTGTTGGCACAGTGTGATGCCAACGGGTTGTAGGTACCATTGTACCTGTAGTTACCATCAAACCTGTGTTGCCATCATACCTGTAGTCCCAGGACAACATTAGGGAAGCCTGGACCCTCTGAAAAAGAGAGAAGAAACCTCTTCAGCAATGGGCCGTTACTCCAGGAATGGCTCAGCACTAGGGGACAGTGTTGTGCTGTAGATTAAAGTATATGCAGCAGGAAAATGTCCAGTTTCAAGCAAAAAACCTGAAACCTCACTTTTTTTTTTAGATGTTTCTGATACAAACCTGGTACCAGGGCAGCACTTGCTCCCTCTTCCCAGCTCCCACCATTCTTACAGCCCAGACAGATGCTGACGTTAATAACTCACCTCATGATGGGTCCTGCTTCTTGGCACCTGTTCCTTTCCAGGTCCTTATGCCTGAGCAAAATCTGCTCAGCATTGGCTGCCAGGTGACACTTTTCCATGGGGCAAAGCCACATGCAGGGACCAGACCAAGGTGAAACCCAACTCATGCTGAGCCAAGGGCAGAGCTTCCACCTCCCCAGAGCAGGCTGGAGCTTTATAACTAAGCAACACGTTGCAGATCTGCTGTGTATTTTCAAAACCATGAATCTAAACTGTCATTCTCAGCAGACTTTTCCATGCAGGAGCTCTTGGGTGAGACAAAACACCCAAACACATTGTCTTCCCCAGAAGCATCACTTCCCTCCAAGTGTCTTACAGGCACTTTTATCCCTAAACACAGACTCCCAGGTGCTGCTCAGCTCCTGGGCTGCTCTGATGACATTATTATTCCATCATTAGAAATTATTATCATCACACGATTCCACTCTAGTGCTGCATGTAGAGAAAAATATGGGTGTGGGGAAGAAGAATCAGAATGCAGAGGCTTTAAAATAAGACACAGAAAAGGGCAGGAGGGAAAATGTAACTGGCAATCATTTTCATTTAATTTTCAGCAATCTTTTGGTTTTTTTTTTAAATAGTCTTTGCAGAAAAATCACTCTCATTTCTCTTGCCATGACCACTGTCTCATGAAAAAATACAAAAAGGAAAAACAAAACAAAACAAAACAGCTCTGGTACAATTAAAATGCTTCACTAAACATTATATATATATATGTGTGTACATATATAGCTTTACTGTACAATATCTTAAAATTTGGGAATGTGCATATTATTTCTGCATATTCTGAAACTCCATTTTCATTGTTATTTCTATTTACAGTTGCACAACAGCTTTGAGACACAGCTTTGATCCCCAACACTGACCCCTGAGAAGAGGACTTGTGCCTTCAAGCTCAACTCTTTTAGCTCACTTGAACTCTACAACATTCAAACTGTCTTTTTTATATAAGAGAAAACCAAGTAACCTCACAAATACCAGAAAATCAGGCTGGTTGTTGATTTGTCAACTACTTCTCCTAGTAAGAGGCTTCATAATTTCTATTTCTGTCTGGATGTATCAGGCACCCTGGGCTTTGCTCCAGCAAAATGTGACTTTTCCATGTGTTCCCTGGAAAAGCACAGGAATGTTTCCTTCTGTCCAAGATGCTGAAGTTTTTCTAAGAATACTGGGCTAAGAAACATAAGCCCAGCCTGGTTTTCCATCACACTGAGCTCAAAAGAAGATTCACTCCTGTCTCGTCCAGACTTGTGAGACTCTTTTATCTCCAGGTCTTGGTGGAGATTTTTCCTAGGACCAATTTCCTGCAAGGTGTGAGCAAGGTGGAGCCTCTTGAACAGGATCAAATATCATATGTAGCTATTTTTAGAAAGGATTCCTGCATGACATATTTTTTTTTTTAGAGTGAATTTGTTCAAGAATTTGGTCAACAGTTGGGAAAGGCAGGCCTGGTCCTGCTTGGGACTCTCTGCTTTTAGGTACAACCTCCTGAAGAACTGCAGTGATAGCCCAGGTCCTGCAACCATCCCTTACAGGACCAGCCCCACAGAAATGAGTTGGAGGTGGCAATTTTCAAACTGCTCCCACAGACAAGGTCTTTCTAGAAATTCAGAAAGTGCTGCAGAGCTGCTGCCCACGAGAGCATGGCCAAAGAGCTGCTGACTGGGGGGTGGCAGAAGGGCTCAAGCCCCACTTCCTAGATTTGTCACAGAACCATTAAGGTTGAAAGAGCCCCCTAAGATCATCAAATCCAACCATCAACCCCACCATGCTCACCAAACCATGTCTTGAAGTGCCATGTCTAGATGTTTTTTGAGCACCTCCAGGGATGGTGACTCCATTTTCCAATGCTTCACCACCCCCTCAGTGAAGAAACTGCTCCTCACATCCAATCTAAACCTTTCCTGGCACAACTTGAGGCCATTTCCTCTCAGCCTCTCTGCAGACCCAGGCATCTGACACATGTAATTAGGCTGGAAACTGAAATCCAGGAGCAGCTGGGAATTCTCCTGGCCTCTGCTGTGTAAATAACACAGCAGTGCTTGAAGCTCCAGTGAAACCTCTTGGTCTGTCAGCAGCTGCCCCGGCTCTGCAGCCAGCACGTGTTTACATTTCCCACTGACTCAGAGAATTAACACTTGTTGTCGAGTTGAGGAATGAAGCAAATGTCCCAAAGCAGGCTTTGAAGAGCTGGTTGGTGGGAGTTCATCATCACCCCAACAGTTTTCTGGTGCTGGCGGCGGCTCCTCCGTGCTAAGCCAGGTGTGTCACTCTGTGTGTCCAAGGGGTGCTCCAGGGAAGGGGCTGCTTGTCCCCACTGGTGCCACCAAATAGCATAAAATGGTTGGTTTCGTGGTTGGACTCGATGATCTGGAAGGTCTTTTCCAACCAGAACAATTCGGTGATGCTGTGAAATCAGGGATGCCTGCTGTCATTATTACACATCTAATTGCAAAGAAGCTTGCAAGCCTCCATCACATCTCCTGGAAGAGTTCTTAGATCTCCCTTGCCCGTCTGAGATCTTCGGGGAAGGTCCAGCCCCCCCCTTATGAAGGGGCCACAGCTGCCTTTCCATTCTCCCGGTGGCCTTCTCCAAAGGTTTCCTCATCTTTCTCCTTTATGGAGAACTTTTTCCTGAAGGCTTGCGTGACGCTGGAGGAAGAAGCCTTCCTAAAGGTGGTCAGTCTCTTCCGAAAGTTGCCCCCTGAGAAGAAATAGAGGAGCGGGTCGAAGCAGCAGTTGGAAGCTGCCAAGGGGAGGGTGACCACGACCGATTTCTGCAGGTAAATGGCATCCTCACAGCTGGTGTCCTTCAGCCTCAGGACGTGGAGATGGACGGTACGCAGGACGTGGTACGGGGTGAAGCTGACCAGGAAGGTGGCTGTCACAATGATGATCATCCAGACTGCTTTCCTGCGGTTAGCCTGGTTCTTCTTCAAGGAGTTTTTCAGCAAGGTCCTTATGATCATGGTGTAGCAGATGGTTATGACAATAAAGGGCAAAATGAAACCCACAAAGAGGGCGATAAAATCCAGGATCACCACTAGTTTGGTCTTCTGGGTGTCTTCTGGGGGTTCAAAGCACTTGGTCTTGTTGCCATGTTGGTACGTCCCGTTCTGCAGGAAGGGAGCGCTTGTCAGGGTGACAAAAATCCAGATGCCAATGCAGACAAATTTAGCCTTCTTCTCCGTGGTCAGGTTGATGTTCTGGACTGGGAAAACGATGGCCACGCACCGGAAGAAGCTCATGGCAGTCATGAAAAAAATGCTGCAGTACAGGTTGACATACAAGGCGTAGGAGCTGATCCTGCAGAGGAAGTCACTGAAGAACCAGTTCCCTTTGTGGACGTAGTAGATGACACGGAGGGGCAGGGTGCACACGCAGAGGAAGTCAGACATGGCCAGGTTCAGCATGTAGACCTGGAAGGCCGTCTTCTGCCGGTAGGTTTTGATGAGGACGTAGAGCACCACGCCGTTGCCAACAAAGCCCATGATGCTGATCATGGAGTAGAGCGTGGAGTAGACTCGGTTTCGGAAGTCGTCGATGGAGTGTTGGCAGGACAGGTTGTCAAACGGGGCTGTCATGGTGCTTGGCTGAGGCACCGGTGGTGCCTGGCGGTGAAGGTCAGGGTGGAAAACCTGGTGAGACATGGAAAGCAGCACATGAAAACAAGATGTGGTTATTGGAATCATGGAACTGCTTAGCTTGGAAAAGGTCATCAAGGCCAGCCGTTAACCCAACTCGACCGAGCCCAGTGCTAAACAAAGTTCCTCAGCACGTCTACACAACTTTTAAACACATCCAGAGATGGTGACTCCACCACTTCCCTGGGCAGCCTGTGCTCGCGTTTAATTACCCTTTGAGTGAAGAGGTTTCTTCTCATATCTAATCTAAACCTCCCCTGGTGCAACTTGAGGCCACTTCCTCCTGTGCTATCTCTTGTTACTTGTGAGAAGCGACCAGCACTTGCCCCTTTGCAACCTCCTCTTCAGAAAGATGCAGAGAGAAGCAAGGTCTCCCCTCAGCCTCCTCTTCTCCATGCTGAACACCTCCAGTTCCCTCAGCTGCTCCTCATCAGAATTATCCTCAAGACCTTTCACCAGCTCCATTGCCCTTCTCTGTACCCACTCCAGCACCTCAAGGTCCTTATATTGTGGTGCCCAAACTGACTACAGTACTTGAGATGCAGCCTCACCAGTGCCAAGTAAACAGGAGGAGAAACCTATCAACTCTCCAGGGCAGGAGAGAATATCTAGGAAGGGACGTGGATCCGTGCAGAACCATGTTGTTACAACCTTTCTTAAGCTGGTACCACCAAATGGTGATGGAAAGATGATGGAGATGGGCAGACAGAGCAGAAAGCTCCAGGTTCAGGTCATGGAGGACAAACCTCTTGGTCTGGAGACATCTGCACTATCAAGGTAACTCCCTAGCAAGGGGGATTTTCTTGGGTTTGCTTTGCACCTTGATTTGCTGCCCATCAGCAGGCCTGGGGCTCTCCCAAGCACTCAGACCCCAGGGATTTTGGATCCCCTCAGCCAGGCTTTCCTGAAAACATGACGGTTTCCTTTTGGTATCCATGAAAGTGCGGTGAGACACGACACTCCTAGTTTGTGTTGTCCTAGAGGAAAGAAAGGAGGAAACACACACTTGCCTATTTTCCCCATTAACTTTCAGTTGCTAATGGCTCAGAGACAGGACCTCACTTGCAGCCTGAGACCACACAAAAACCTGGTGATCGGAACTGCAGGATTCACACTGACCCAGATCACAGGACTCGAGGAAAACAACCATGAAAGCACCAGCTGGGACCAGATCAGTGAGGAGAACTCACCCCATGTACATGCTCAAAACTGTTGTCAAATGGGACATATTTTCACCCATAAAAATAGGCTGGCAGCACTCGACTGCCTGTCTCTCTCTCCAGGACTCACTGGGAGTTCAGAACCACCCTGGGATGCTCAAGGCTCCCAGGTTTCAGTCAAGTTTCAGCTATTTGGGAGCTCTTCAAACAATCCTGTGACTACCTGCAATCCGTTGAAGCTCAACAGAGGGCAGTGAGTGGCACAGGTAGGAGAGGAGGCAAAATCTGACATGAGAGAGGATGGGTTTTTTTTTCCCATTTGGGCTATCTGTGGATGTGCAGGGGTGTGTGTGTGTGTCTGCACACAGGTCTTTGGCCAGAAGAGGCAGCCAAGACTCAGCGTGGCGACACAGGGCTCTTATCAGAAGCTGTAGATCAGAACGTTGGATATCAGCAATTAGAGCTCACCTCAGCTTGCATAAATGAAGCTTATCTTGTGATGCTCATCGCAGACAACCAGTTAATCAGAGAGAAGCAGCGAGTTCCCAGCTGCGTCCTTTCCCTGCCCTGCGAGTGCCACCTCTCTGCAGCCCAGCTCTGGTGGTGGCAGAACCCAGACCTCAGCCCCAGCTTGGACAAGGCTCCTCGTGATGGAAAGCCCAGGGTGGGTGTGAGCACCAGAGATTGTCCCCACCACCCTCCACAGCTCCAGCCACCTCTCTGAGGACCAGCCAGCAACATGGGGCAGAGGACACTGAGCCCTGGAAGGTGCCAGAGACTCAGCCTTCAGCCCACAGTGCTGGCACCCTGAGGTCCTCACTTCAGCTTTAAGGTTCAGGTTACGAAAGGAGCAACACTCCAGTAATGATGTAAAAGCTCAGATAAGACTCAAATTCAGTTTGTGGGAGCACCGGTCTGATTTTAACCAACTGCTTGGGAGTGGCAGGTAGTGCAGGGTTCTCTGGCGGGGGGGGGGTGGGGGTGGGGGTGGGAAAGCAGCTGTATAATCCCCATTCCTTGTTTTTATCTGTCAAGATAAGGAGGGACAGGTGGTGGAGCTCTCACTGCTGGTGCTTTGATGGCTGGGTGGGTGCCTGGGCAGCAGAACCCCTGAGAGCCCCACCGAGCTGCTTGCACACCCAGAGCAGGGCTCAGCTCTCTCAGGAAAGCTCACCTAGATCAAAATCTCTCTTCTCACCCTGGCAGCGCCTATCAGCTCTGCCTCAGACAGAAACACAGCCGGGATGTTTGAGATGCAGGGGCTGGAATGACCCTCTGGGCACCCTGCGGTTGTTTCCCATCTGCCTGCCCCTCCAGGCAGTTCCCATCAGGGAAAAGAAGGAGCAGACAACGGGCCAAGCCAGGGTGTGTGTGGTGAACCCAGGGGACAAACAGAGAGGTTTTGCCTAAAAGCAGCAAGGTGATGTAATGCTCAGAGAGGGGAAGGAGCTGCAGATGGAGGGATGCAGAGGAGCAGCGGGGAGCTGGGCACAACCTGCGGCCCCCAGCACCACAGGCTGGGGCAGGGCTCCTGGGCCAGGGCACCAGCCGTGGGTGGCACCTGCAGAAGGCACTGCTGCCTCCCTGCCACTGCCCTTCCTCCTCAGCTCTCCCACCTGAGGGACAGCCAGGAGATATTGGTAAACATTTTCTCAGCCAGACTTCCTTGTTGAACCTCAGTGTGCATCCTACGTGGCAGCGAGCTGGGCTACAAACTTTGTACCTCCTTTGGGCACCACCTGTCAGTCTTCCAGCTGCTCTTCTTAAAGGTATGAGCAGGCCATTATTAGCAAATAAATAAGTGATCATGCTAGCCATGCAGGGCATTTGTCTAAAAGGCAGCTGAGACCAGGGATCTGTCCTGTTTCTAAGCATAAATGTAAATGTCTCTTGTAACCCAAAGGAAGAAGGATGATTATAACCTTTGATGCAAGTCTAAGAGAGCTCCACACCTAGAGGGGCATCTGTAAAAACCCTTTCTTAGCTGAGGCTTTAGAGAGGCTTTGCAGCAGGGGCTGGAGGCAGATATCACCTCTGCCACTCTTTTATTTGCAGAGTTGTGGTTCAGGGAACCATTTATCAACACCCCGGTGAGTTCAGCTCCTGAGGAACGTGCAGAAGGGAGAAGGAGCAGCAACGCTGGGCTGAGTTAAAGCTCCTAAAACCAAACGACCCCCTCAATTACCCTCTCACTCTCACGCAGCACGCTGAGATTTAAAGCTAGCAAGTCAATTACACTCGATTTAATTACACAACCCGCCCAAAAAAAAAAAAACACCACCCCAGAATAAGATCATATCATTTAGGTTGATGATGAAGCCCCCATCCCCACCCCGAGCATCCCCAGCAGGGACTTACCGAAGTGGAGCCGGGCTCGGAGCTCTGCTCGGGCCAACCCTTCACCACCCTTAAACTGGGACCAGTCCCGACCGCCCCCGGGGAGGGGCTTGGAACGCCCCCGACCTGCCCCCCCCCCCCCGCCACCGCGGCGATGGGGCCGGGAAGGGATGGGGGGCGAGCTCGGGGGCGTCTCCGTTTGATAGAAATTGCACCGGTGGAGGAAGATCTTTACACCCCGTGGCGAGTTGGGGGCTGAAAAGTCCCCAACCACAGCAGGACCAGCCTCCCAGCCCTTTGCTGCTGAGAGTTTCAATAAAAAAACGAAGAGGTCAAGGCACAAACGTGCTCTGGGGCAGCTGCTGGTTGCACTGGAGCAAGGGAGGGAGCAAAAGAGGGTTTTTTGTTTTTTTCTCCTGCCTTCAGGGGCAAATTTGTCCTGGAGGTGGTGGCATCAACCTGCATTCTACAGAATTAGTGCTCCCCAAGGTGCTGGCAGGGTGAGCTTGATCATTGTCACTGTCATAAAGTTGTAAAATCATGGAATCAGCCAAGAGTTTGGGTTGGAAGGGACCTGAAAGATCATCTAGATCCAACCCCCTGCATGGGCAGGGACACCTCCCACCAGCCCAGGTTGCTCCAAGCCCCATCCAACCTGCCCTTCAACACTGCCAGGGATGGGGCAGCCACAGCTTCCCTGGGCAACCTGCTCCATCACCAGCCCCCATGTCCATGTGAGGGCCAGGAGGAGCAGAGCTCTCTGCCAGCCTGTTCCCAGAGTGTGATGGTCACACTGGCAGCAGGTGCAGAACAAGGGACAGCTCTGACACTCATCCAGGACCCGGAGAGGTGATTTTCTTCCCACCTGTTTGTTCCCCTGTGTGAGGGTCCCTGAGGTCCTGTCCACAGCCCATTTTCTGCTCAGCAGGGCATCCCATGCTGTTATTTAGGAGTGCTCAGTGTGGGAAGAAGGTCTCCCCAGTTTGCCATGGGTGGAATCCCACCACAGGGGCTGGGGAGAGCCAGGGAGCAAAGTGTGCAGGAGAGCTGCTCATTCCATCCCTGCTCTAAATACAGATACACCTGGAACCTTCTAAATAGATGGTTTAGCATGAAACAACTGCCACCATCAATAACATCATTATTGCTCTCTAGGCAGATCAACAGTGCATGGAGCCTGCTCCCATGGGAGGGAGGTGGGTGCTGGTCTCTCTAGAGACTGTGCTGTGGCTGGGGCTGCAGGGCTTGGGTTTGTATGGCAGTGCCATTTCACTTGGTCACTGCAAGCTGCCCCTCACCCTGCTGCTCTTCTCCTTTCTCCACTGTGTTGCGTTGCTAAGGGGAAGCAAAGGCTTGGAGATGGGCTGAAGAGAACTGCAAAGCCCTTGTCCACTTGGCACTGGCTTTGCAGACCCACCTAAAGATTTCAGAGCACTCAGCACTGCAGCTGTGCTTGCTTCCTCCAGCTGCCATGCCAGGTCTTCTTTCTTTTCTTCTTGCCTCTTGTCCACCCTGCTGTGTCCCAGAGGGTGTTCCTGCTGGCAAACCCAGTGCTTTGCACTTCCACGGTGGGTCCTTGGCACCTGCACACACCCAGAACGTGCAGACTTGCAGTTTGGACCAAGCTGTGGTGCTGTGGAGGTGGCATTTCCCCTTTGGCACTCTCTGAGAAGTGAAGGTGTGTGAGAGGTAAGTAACCCTCCTCCACCTGCCTCTCCCAGGAGCCTTCCCTGCCTTCCTTCTGCACAGAAAACCTGCCTGTCTCTCAGGACCCACCCGGCAGCAGATCAGGAACAGTCAAACCATGGGACAACTCAGGCTGGAGGGGACCTCAGGACATCTCCAGTTCAACCTTGTCTTCAAACCAGGCCAGGCCAGGTTGCTCAGGGCTTTATCCCTGGCCTTGAAGGCTTCCAAGGATGGAGGTCCAAGAGCCTCCAAGACTGCCTGCAGTCTCCTCCACCCTGGGGCCAGTTCTGTCATTGGCTCCAGTTGTGGGGCACATTTTGGTTTTACTCCATCCTGCCATTCCTTCTGCTTTTGTTTGGTACCTTTTTTTTTTTTGCTAATCCTTCTGCTTTTTGCTACCCAGCTTTGTTATTCCTTCTCCTTTTTTTTTTTTTTTTTTGGCTGTTCCTTTTCTTTTCTGCACTTGACTCCCCAGAACAGGAAGAATTCTACTTGCAAGGTCAGACTGAGGTTGGTGTGAGATAGATGGAGGAGGCTGCTGCTGCTGCTGCTCCAGATGTGTGGGCAGAAGAGCCAGAGTTGTGGTTTGGGAAGGGTTTCCACACCAGACTCACCAGAGGAGGTCAACCTGCAGTTCTGATGCAAGGAGGGCAAGAAGACCTGGGGTATTTGATGGGAACCAGGGGCAGGGCTGGGGCACTCACTGAAGGTACCTGCACTGTGAGGAGCTGGGTGACACCTTTGGTCCTCTGGGATGTGTGGCTGAAGGGTGGCTGACCCAACACCTCCAGGCACCATGGGGACCTCCAGGGACTGTGGGGACCTTCACACTCCAGGGAAAACCTGGATACACAGCAAGCAGACCTGGTCCCCCAAGAAGGGCAAAGCAAATGTAGAATCATAGAATGGTTTGGGTTGGAAGGGACCTTCCAAGATCATCTAGTCCAGCCCCCAAACATCTTTTTAGCCTGCTGTTGTTTCTTTCCTCTCCTGGGACTTCCTAAAATAGGTTGTTTCTCTTTGCATCTTGCCTGAAAAGAGGGGTCCTCTCAACTTCAGTTCAGACTTCCTCAAAGTTATTTAGAGTAGGCTGGAGTGCCTGACACTGAGGGAGAAGGACATGTGGCAGTGCCACTGTCAGCTGCACTTTCTCCAGAAAAGCAGGACTGTGAGGGTGCCCAAGATCAAGGATGGAGACCTGGGGGCAGCTCTGCCTGCTCTGACCTGGCCCCAACCAGGACCTGTGTAGCTGTGGTCCCTGCTGAGGGAGAACTCACCAGCCTGGCACCTCCTTCCCTTGACGTGGATGAAACAAACCACACGAGGAAAGGAGGGGGCTAAAAAAAGAGGACTAGGACATGGAAAGCTTTTGGAGTGGGTTCACCAAGAGAGTGCACTGGTTTGGTGGCCCTGGACCTAACAGGGATGGGGGACACTCCCGTTGCAAAGGGGTGGGGAAGCTGCAGGGAAATGGAAGGTTTGGAGATACCACCCAAGGGAGAGAGGAGGTGAAGAGTCTTTATGCAACAATTACCACCCCCTGATGCCTGACAACCCGCAGTCATTCTGAAACAAGTGGCTTTGGCTTCGTGCAGGCTCTGCCCAGGTTGGCTGAGTCACTGTGTTTTGGTGGCAGCAGCCACAGCGAGGGGCGATGGTATCGGGGCTGAAGGCCTCCCCTGCTCCTCCTCTGCCAAGCTCACAGTGTGATGCCTTATTTGGGAAAGTACTTTCTGCTGCTTGCCAAGGGTGGGCAATCCCTCCTCTGCTCTGCTGTCATAGATCCTCATCCAGCAGGACCTGTTTCTCCAGGGGACTATCCCTTATTGTCACCTAGACCCTACAAGATGCGTCTCCATTTGTTCCCAGACCCAGAGACTTGATGTCTCAGTCCCAGCACTGTCCCTGTCTTCTCCTTGGGTTGTAGGGTCTGATATTGAAGTGTGGCTCATACTGGCAGCTACAAGAAGCTGCTCCATCCCAGCCATAGGAGAAGATCCCCTCATTTCTGTGGGAGAAGAATGGAGCTGGAGACCTCTCTGTGAAGAAAACCTCAGCCCTTGTCACTCTCAGGTCATGAAGCTGTTGATGGTCTCCTCCTGCAACTACAACAATTTTAACTAGCTGCTTTGGAAAAGAAGACTGAGAGAAGATGCAAAGCTGGGTGAGATGGTAGGACACCTTCAGCACTGCCTCCAGCTGGCATTTTTGGAATAAATCACTTGCTCTCCTGAGACAAATTAAATAAATTGCTACCAGAAATGACTGCAAGGACAGGATTCAGCCATCCCATCATCCCTAACTTAAATATGTGGATAAATATGTTATTCTGTCCCAGGCACAAACCTCTGTTCACCAGAGGAAGCAGTGGTGGGGGTGGGTGGCCAATCTGGGAGATGCCAGAAGACACCAGGCAGGGAACACCATTTCTGTCTCATTGAAGAGAACAGGCTTCATGTGGGTTCCACTCCAACTGCAAAGCAAAGGGTGAGACACTGGGCTGCCTCTTCTGAGAAGCTGGGCAGAGCTCGTGGTCCTGGCAGCAGAGGGATGGGCATGGGGCTGCAGCCAACCTGCCTCCTGCTGTCCCTGCACTGCCACTCTCCCCTCGACTGACCCACACCTGGGTTTGGAGAGGTCTTGGGGACAAGGAGCAGTAATTCCAGGCTCTGCTGCCAGGGAGAATTTCTAGAAGTGGGGCTTTTAGGGACCCTTTAACCTGCTCTGATCCTTTCACAGAATCACAGCATGTCAGGGGCTGGAAGGGACCTCTGAAGATCATCGAGTCCAACCCCCCTGCCAGAGCAGGACCCAAACCAGGGCAGGTCACTCAGAAAGGCATCCAGACAGGTCTGGAAAGTCTCCAGAGAAGGAGACTCCACAGCCTCTCTGGGCAGCCTGTCCCAGGGCTCTGTCACCCTCACAGCAAAGAAGTTCTTCCTCATCTTGAGGTGGAACTTCCTGGGCTCCAGTTTGAATCCATTGCCCCTCGTCCTGTCCCAGGGCACAAGTGACAAGAGCTTGTCCTGCCTTCTTGCTGCCCTCATGGATTGATAGACATTCATTAGATCCCCCCTCAGTCTTCTGCTCTCTAGACTGAGCAGCCCCAGGTCTCTCAGCCTTTCCTCGTAAGGTTCCAGTCCCTTCATCATCCTCACTTGGGCCCTCTCCAGTAAATCCCTGTCCCTCTGGAACTGGGGAGCCCAGAACTGGACACAATAATCCACAGCCAAGTAGAGGGTGAGGAGAACCTCCCTCGACCTGCTGGAGCACTCCTCTTAATGCACCCCAAGATACCATTGGCCTTCTTGGCCACGAGGAGCAAAGTGAAAGGATGGGCTTGTCAGGCCAAAACTCCAGACAAGGACCCAGAGACCCTTCTGCTGGGGTTTGGCTGGTGAGGGACCTCATGCTTTGTACAAGCACCCTACGTATGGGATTGTAAAAGAGAAGGTTGGACTTGGCTCTACCAGACCCTGAACATCTCCAGGCCTTGCTGTGCTCGATGGCAGCAGAGGCTTCTGGTCTCTTGCAGGGGTTCCTGGTGTCCCAAGGCCCTGGTATGGTTAGCCACCTTAGAAAAGAGAAAAGTTAAAGAAGTTATCAACACTTTTGGACTGCTGACTTGAAAAGGTGTCTTTCCTCTGAGGTTTTTATGGTCCCAACATGTCAACCTGTACTCAAGAGACCAGCCAGGCTGTCAGGAGATGCTGGCCTGATAGAGCCAATTGCTGCTTCCTCTTCCTGTTTTGTACACATGTACAGAATAAATGGTGCTTCAGCAGATGGGGGAGATACAGCTTTCTTTAAGCTCTGTCTCCTCGATTTCACAAGTTGCCCTGCAGACCTCCAGTCAGAAACCAGAGACAGTCAGGGCCACTTTGTGGATGTTTCCAGGCAAAAATTTTTTTCCTGTGAGAGTGCCAGAGCCCTGGGACAGGCTGCCCAGAGAGGCTGTGGAGTCTCCTTCTCTGGAGACATTCAAAACCCACCTGGACACGTTCCTGTGTGATGTGCTCTGGGTGACCCTGCTCTGGCAGGGGGGTTGGGCTGGGTGATCTTTTGAGGTCCCTTCCAACCCCTAGGATTCTATGATTCTATGATTCTATGATTCTATGATTCTATGAAAAGCAGCAGAACGTTTTTCCTCTTCTTGGAGGCTTCAATTATCAAGAGCTGGGAAATGACATTAATTCTCCTGCTTTTGTTAGGACTGGTGTGAAATTCATATTATCCACAAATGTGTTCAAAATACATAATAAGTTTATACTTATGTTTATACAGATATATTTTTCCTCAGAATGGGGCAGACCTAGGGTGCATTTCTTGACCCTGAGGCTGGAATTTGGTGTGAGGGTCTCTGCCAGTCAGCAGTGACTTTAAGCTTCAGCTCCTGGGTTACTGGGACTCTGCCCAGGTTATCTTCACTAGCACTTACCTTCCAACTGACAGAAGTTTGTGCTTCGTTTTTCTAGGTTTGTTTCAGATGGTGACAGTAGAATCATAGAATCCCAGACTCTGCTGAGCTGGAAGGGACCCATCAGGACCATCAAGTCCAACTCCTGGCCCTGTGCAGGGCACCCCAAGAATCACACCATGTGCCTGAGAGCATCATCCCAATGCTTCTGGAACTCAGGCAGGCTTGGTGCTGGGACCACTGCCCTGGGAGCTGGTTCCAGAGCTCAACCACCCTCTGGGTGAAAAACCTTCTCCTGACATCCAACCTAGTCCATCAGAGATATTTTTGTTGCAGTTTTTCCCCCCTCCCAAGAACCAACTCCCACTTGAATTCCCTCATGTTCACTTTTTGATAGCAGACTTTTCTGATGACAAAGGCTACCCAGGGTTCTTTTTCCTGCAGGATATGAGAAAACAAACTTCTCCTGAAAAATTGAAGAGCACACGAAGAAACGTTTCTCATGGGGAAATTTTGCTTTAATCTTCTTTGGGAATGTAATGGAAAAAAAAAAAAAACAACCCAACAAAACATCCAGAAATAGCAGAAGCAAGTCTGCTTTCTCCTTTTGGAAAAGGGAATGGAACTAACACCATAAAAAGATGTGAATTTTGGCATCAAAATGATTCTGGGGACTCTCGTATCCCTTGGGAATGTTTTACAGTCTAAAACTGAAAGGTAAATTCCTGTGCATGACTAAAGCCTGACATTGATAATGGAGACACTTCACAATTAACTAAACCCACAATTAACCAGGGCAGCATTTGACACCCACTGCTGTTGGGTGCTTGAGGGTGGCCAGATAATCATCTAGGAGACAATAAAAAGGCAAGTCAACGACCACAGAACATCAGAGATGGTTTTAATCTACTCGTTTTTGAAGGAGCTTGGAGGCCTGGCTGCCAGCAGAGGGGTTTTTTGGGGGGGAGAAATACCCACCAGGGCACCAAACGTGCCTCTCGAGAGAGCAGCCCCAGGGTGGGGTCATTCTCATGCTGGATGTCTCCAGTTTGGTGGCCTGAAATCCTCACCAACAGGGAGCCAGGGCCAACCCAAGCAGAAATGGCCAAAAGAAACATCTCTGAGGCAGCCCCAAACTGGAGCATAAAGGCAACTCAGCAACAGGGAGACGTTTCTCCTGCTCAAACAGCTAAAGCAAGGGCCAGACAAGCAGGTGCACGGCGAGAACTGAAGTCCACACAACTGGAGGCATCCATGTGTGAGAAGGGTGCAGATCATCAGATAGGCAAAGTGATTTGGTTACAATCACCAGAGGAAATGGTAATAGAAATTTCCTGTTCTTTAAGCCTTCAAGTGCTCAGCTTGTTGTGTGGTGTGTTGGTTTGGTTGGTGTCGGGTTGTTTTTTTTTTTCTCTCTTGTTGATTTGAGAGGAAAAAAAAAGTACAGAGAAACCCCCTGATGAATGAGGACATGCTCATGTAGGCTCTTTCTTCAAATCTGAGACCCAGATAAGGGGACCCTTATCAGGGGATCTGTGAGAAGATGCTCTTGCAGCTACCGGTGTCCACCCACAAGGCTTCTCTGTTTCTGCTTCTGGAGCAGATTGTGGGAGATACCACCAGAAGGTTTCATGAAATAGTGCAGGCTTTGCCTTGAAGAGTTACAGCCTCTTATTTCCTGGATGTGACAAGGGAACTGCCTGAAGATAATTCACATTCTCAGGCAGGGAGATGAGTTGAGCAGCAGGTACCACCACACCGAGCTGCTTCTGCACTCAGCCAGTTGTTACCCACTGCTCCAGAACTTCCTGCACTCCTGTCCCATGCTTTCCACTTGGGTTTTAGTTAGGTGTGGTCTCAGCCCCTTGATGTCTGGCCCAAGCTGGCCACCAGCTTCTGCTCAGGCCTGGAAGTGCCTTCTCCAGGCTGTGGATCAAGCCCTTTGATGATACAACCTGCTGCTCTGTGGTTGCTCTTGTCTGATGTGCCCAGAAGTGGGTGGTTTTGGGGTTCATGTGAAGTGAAGGCAGAGCTGCCTGCTCACCTGCAGGGCTCCTGGCAGTGTCACCACTGGCTCCTCAGCCTGGGGACAGCAATGGGCTGCCAGCACTTGATAGGATCATAGAACAGGATCATAGAATGTGTTAGGTTGGAAGACACCTTTAAAGATCATCTAGTTCACCCCCCCTGCAGTGAGCAGGGACCTCTTTAACTAGATCAGGTTGCTCAGAGCCCCATCCAGCCTGACCAGGGATGAGGCCTCTACCACCTTTCTGGGCAACCTGGGCCAGGCTCTCACCACCCTCACACTCCAGAATTTCCTCCTCATGTCTCACCTCAATCTCCCCTCCTCCAGTTTTCATCCATCCCCCCTTGTCCTCTCCCTCCCTGCCCTTGTCCCAAGCCCCTCCCCAGCTTTCCTGGAGCCCCTTCAGGCACTGGAAGGTGCTCTAAGGTCTCCCTGGAGCCTTCTCTTCTCCAGGCTGAACACCCCAACTCTCCCAGCCTGTCTCCAGAGCAGAGCTGCTCCAGCCCTTGGATCATCTTTGTGGGCTCCTCTGGACTGGCTCCAGGAGCTCCTTTGTCCTTCTTACGTTGGGGGCTCCAGAGTTGGACACAGTACAGGAGAGGTCTCACCAGAGCAGAGGGGCAGAATCTCCTCTCTTGACCTCCTGGCCATGCTTATTTGGATGCAGTCCAGGATGTGATTTACCCATTTTTGGCATGTCCAGATTTTCTTCTACTTGGTAGGTGCTCTGTGGGGCATCAACATCTGACACCAGCACCATCTCAAGCACTGGTGGTAAATGAGAATTGCAGAAACTGGGGGAAAAAAAATGGTGAAACTGTGTCTTTCACCTCCAGGGCTCATGTGAAGCACAAAGCAGAGGGGACCACATTAGTCCTGCCTGTTGGGTACCTGGTCCTGGGCCAGGCAGCTGCCCAAAGCCACCCACCAGGAACCTTCCACACACACTAACCTGGCATCATGCAGCCTGCAGGGACGCACGTGAGAGACCTTCCACTGACTGCCACAGAGGACAAGATGTCCCACCCATGGAGGGAGGAGAGTCCTTCTTCCAACCCAACACCAGCTCTGTTGAACACGCTTAAACTGTCCTCTACAGACCATGCACATGGTGAAGGTGCTTCAGAGCAGTTCAGCTGGAAGCGACACACAAGGATCTCTGGGTCCAACTGGAACTGCCAGGACTCCTTCACAGCTTGGTTAGGAGATCATCAGTGTTTCTGGAGTGAAGAACCTCAGCTCTTAGACACCCAGTGTCACCAGGTCACTTTTCCTGGGGAGTGAAACCGTTGCCAACCACACAAAGGCCAAGTATTATTTTTCACCCATCCCTGGATTCAGTTCCTGGACCTTTTCACCCATCACTATATTCATGCTAATCTGGTCCCATCATTTAAAACCCTGATCACAGGGTGCTGTAGTTTTACAGCTACTCATCCCTTGTCAAACCAGTGGTGCAGTACCTTTCAAAAACTTGGTTGCTTTTGTTTTTCCTCTGTTGTTAATTATTTATGAGTTAATTATCCTCCACATTTTGAAATGTACTTTCAGGTTTGGTCCTTTGATGTCCTTTTCCTATGGTGGCAAGAATTAACAGTGCATTTCAACCAATTTAAACCAATTATAGCCTTTTTTTTTTTTTTCCACTTTGGGCTCATAAGAAACCATTCTCAGATAAGAGGTGGAGAACAAAGGACTGGCAAGAAACGAGTCGTGGTGATTAGAAACTGCTCAGGAAGCTGCCAAAATAACATCCAAGGACAGGGGTAAAATTCCTGGGCTAATCATGATGATTTGTAATGGTTGATCAAAGCAGGGACTCTGCAGTCAGAGAAGGACAAGTTACTGGGCTGGTTCTCAGAAAGAAGGTTAGATGTTCCCCTCTGTGTGAAACCACAGGACTTGCTTTCCTCCCAACATTCCCATGGAGCAAAAATAAGGAGCAGCCCTGGGAAAAGGGATTTCTCCCTTAAAACGTAAGCATGCACATTCTCCCCACGGGCTTCAGCCAAGCACGGACACACTCTCCACCTTCTTCTCAATAATTGCTCTCTCTCCCCAGTGCTCACAGCCCCTGACTTCCTGTTCCCTCTTTCCCTCCCCTGCCTGGGCACTCCTGCAGCTGTCAGGCTCAGGGAGGCGTTTTCAGCCTCTCTGGCTGGATTTCAGATGTCTTCAACTATGTCATTATTTTAAAGAACTCAGTCCAGCAACTTTCCTTTTCCAGCCAGTGCTCCAGGCTCTTCCTGCTTTCCTGCTGCTGTCCCTCACATCTACCCACAAGCATTGCCCAGCAAGCCTGCAGAGAGGGACCATCACCTTCCTGTTCACCACCGTGCTCTTCTGGTCCAGCCCAGATCACAGAGGCCACCTCCTGCCCACATCACTCTGATTCACAGCCCACTGCCATCAATTTTGGTACCTGCTGCTCTTAACCTACCAACACAGCTCCCAGTCCAAGACAGCCTCACCTGCAAGAATCTCCCTGGGTGGGGAGGGAAACCACCAGCAAGAAGTGACCAACTAGCTCTGGAGGTGCAACCCAAGAGTCATTCAACAGAATTCCTGTTTATCTTCCTCTTTTGCAGCCAGGTGAGTTGAGTCCACACAGCAACCAAAGCAGAACAACTTCAAATTCAAAGGTCCTTCCTTTCCTCTCACTCTAGTTCCATGGAACACCCTACCATGGAGCTTAGATGATCCTCTCAAGACCTTTCTGTCCTGACAACTGCTCTACAGTCCTCTCCTCTTCCTGTGCTGGGAAGAAGGAAGAAATGGGAAGAAAGTTCCTAAATCTGCAAACAACCCAGGGAGGCACAGACACTTCATGATGTTTGGGAGGGATGTGTAGCAGAAGCACCTCTAGTCATGGTTGCCCCAGTCACTTGCTGGTGGGAACTGTCTCTGTTTCCCAGGAAGTCCTGGGCTGTGCAAACCTGCTCAGCTCTGCTGTTCTTCAGGAGAAGATGGAATGCTGAGCATGAGAGGAGATGAGTTCCATGCAGGTCATCCTGTCGTGTGAGTTGGGAAAGGAAAGGGAAGCACCTAAGGAAGCCAGAGGGGTTTTACTTTCCCTCGAGCTCTAATTCAGTTCAGCAGCAATTCCAGCCACAGTTTTACAGCCATGTTGACTTGGCAGCAACATTTTAAACTGGAAGACAACGTGTCTGTTTCTGTCCATCTTGAGTTTGCTCAAAATACAAAAATACTCCTGGAAGAGAAAGATTCTCCTGGGGGAGGGGATCCATAACACGCCCCATCCAGCAGATAGCACTGGGGTGTTAGAGAAACTGAGACCTGCTCGTGCTGCAACTGATGCCTTCTGAGTGACTCCCAGTAAATTTCCAAGTGCTGAGAAGCAGTCACGGCCCAGTAGAGGCTGGAGTTTGTTACCCATTGCCAAGCAGCAACTTCAACCCCTCTTTGTGCTGCTCCTGATCTATCATCTTGAGGTGACAGGGATGGAAGCCACCAGGCAGACAGTGCCCACTGGTGGAGACAGGTCTTTCCCCAACTTTTAGGAGCTCCCCGAAGCCATTTTTATGAAGTTCTGTCTCAAATTTGCCACAGGTGGAGCACACGTAGATGTGAAGCCCACCAGCACAGTTGGGTCTGTTTACTCTCTGGCTGTTGGTGCATCACAGCCATACTGGCTTGGCCAGGACAGGCTGAGAAGTGACTTCTGCCTTGGGACTGACACAACAACCCACAGCCAAACACTCTCTCTTTTCGGGAGAACTCAGACTGTGAGTCTGTGAAGTTTACAGCTGCTGCTTGCTCTCTGAACACCATCCTACATGGTGAAAATTGGCCTTTTTTGGCCATCTGAGCATTTCCGAGATAAACCAGCTATGCTTTTGTTTAACTTACAGGCTGAGACTGAAAAGGAATTGATGTCCAAGGCATTTTCTTCAGATACTTGTGCTTTTGGCTGCTCTCTGCCTTGGAGCCTTCAGAGCTGTTCTCCTGGGACCTTTCCTGGTGGGCACCATCATGTTTTACACTCAGGTGATGTAGGGCTACTCTGCAGCTTGTACTTTGTACCTGCCTGTCCTCCATCAAGGGCAGCAGACCCAAGAAGAGGAAGCCAGTTGGAGACAAGGACTTCTGCAGACAGTTTTGTGCCCACCTAGTGCTACATCTCATGGGCAATTTCTGCATTGGCTTCTGAAAGCCCCATCCCTGGCAGTGTTGAAGGGCAGGTTGGATGGGGTTTGGAGCAACCTGGGCTGGTGGGAGGTGTCCCTGCCCATGCAGGGGGGTTGGATCTAGATGATCTTACAAGTCCCTTCCAACCCAAACCCTTCCAACCCCAGGATTCTATTAGTCTGTCCGAGTTCCTCCACTGACTTAAAAA
The DNA here is from genome assembly GCF_020740795.1 of Apus apus. NCBI lineage: Eukaryota > Metazoa > Chordata > Aves > Apodiformes > Apodidae > Apus > Apus apus. The sequence continues at coordinate 18,958,093 of NC_067293.1, read as the reverse complement.
AACAGGTTCCAGCTTCTCATCCCTGCCTTTAAAGTTCTGTACTAGAACAGAATTAAAAAAGATCAAGCTGATGCTTTCCAGATTCTCAGACTTTCACTGTAGGAACCATGCCCCCCGAGTTCAGCTGAAGTCTTGGCCTGCTCCATTGTTTGTTTAGTTGTACTTAAATGCATGATTATTTCTCTGGTGTGTTTTCCTTCTGTGTTTTCCCACAATGCTTTTTTCAGCAGGTTCTAAGGAATCAGCAGGATTCCTCAGAACAGGATCATCATTATCTAGCCTTCATTTTTTGTTTTATAAACATGAGAGCTTTTGGAAGCAGTAGCTGTGTTAGCAAATCCATAGGGGCACATCAGCACAGGATTAGGCAGGAATATTTGCTGCATCTCTCTGCCAAGGACCAGCTCTCAGGATTTCTGCATCTCTGCAACTGCACTGGTGCTGCCAGTAACAACAGGTGGGTCTTAGGTTCTATTTTACATGTCCCAGAGAGAGGGAAAAGTCATCCCAATAAAACACATCAACACACCATCTGCAGTTGCAGCTGACAGTGAACATCAGTTTCTTCTGAAAACCACTGGTGTGGCCTTCAAAAAATAACCACGACCTTCTCGTTCCCCCGTTCCACTTACATTGCTCCTCCTACCCCCAGACTCCCTCCAGATCTTTCATCTTATCTGCTTCAACAGACTTGTGAACTGCCAAGTGACAAGCCCTGGAAATCCTGATACCAGCTTTCTTTGATCTTGAGAATTTCTCTGAGCACCAACCAACCTTTTCCTTTCTGTTGCCCTGGGCCAGAAAAGCTCTGGCTGTCCCAGCTCATACAAAGCTCTCTGCACCTCCCACCATCACCATGACTTTCTCTGCTCTACTTGTCTCAAACAATTTGCCCAAACTCTCTCCTTGCCACAAAAACCCCTTTGCACTGAATTGAGGGTTTTCATGAGAATCCAACCATCAAGTCTCTCTCCTTATACTTTTCATGGGGGAAATAAAGAGGGAACCCAGGAGATGGGCTGGGATCTTCTGGCCTTTGTTCATTCCCAACCTTTGCAAACTCAGTGGTGCCTGTTGCTGGTGGGGCTGGTCACCACCTGCCTGTAACCCCTCTGCCCAGCCAGGCCATGGTACCAGCCTGAAACAGGCCCTCCAGAAAGCATGTGGTTCAAGAAGAATCCCTTGTCAACCAGAAAGAAACATTTTCTGTTTATCTTCTTAACAGTTCTACACCATAGGAGGGTTCAGGGGGGAGGCACTAAGTGTAGGACCCGGGGAGCTGGTTGGCAGGACACAGCTTGGGGCTGAAGCTCACCAGAGGGCTTTTGCCAGCCCTGTTTTAACTGCAATTTTATCCAGGTCTGCTACAAACTGCTGCAAACCCAGGCAGTGCAATAGCCAGGCACAAGGGAGGAGCAGGAGCCAGAGCAAAACTGAAAGAGAGGGTAAGAAAACACAATGCCTTGTTTGTTCAATAACAATCCTAGAATGCCAGGTTGGAAGGGCCCTCAAGGATCATCTGCTCCAACCTTTCTAGGTACTACTCCAGTTGATCTGAGGTGGCTCAGCACCCTGTCCAGCTGAGCCTTCAAACTGTCCAGTGTGTGGGAATCCACCACTGCTCTTGGGAGACTCTTCCAATATTTGACTGTCCTGATGGTGGAAAATGTACATCTTGTGTCCAAAGCACAAAATAAGCTTCTATGCTGCCTCCAAGCTTTTCCTCAGACTTTCAGCACAGCTGCTTCAGACACCAAGGAGGAAAAGAACCTGCAACACTGGGTATGAGCTGCAGCAGGAGGGAGAAAGAGAAGCAAGAGGTGCTGGTGCAAACATGGAAAGGCAAAGGCTGGGGGAACCAGAAGAGAAAGATGTCCATGCTCTCACCTCTGGCTCCTTACTTGCTTCTTCCCCAGAGCCTGAGCCTCCAGGCAAAGGGATGGTTTCCACCACAGCAGCCAGAGTGCAGGTCTGCAGCCACGTGGCAGCAAGCCCCAGCTGGGGGAGATGAGATGGAATCATGCCAGGAACAAGTGATAGGAAAGGGGAATCACTTGTGCTGAAATCCTGCCTGGGTGATCAGAGGGCTGTGGAGATTCCTCTCCAGCAGAGCCCGGCACTGAAGAGGCTGTGGAGTGAAGGCACCTGAGGAAAACACCCAGGCAAGGGGGTTTTCCACACAGACCAGAGCTGAGGGGCTGCTGGAGGCTCTGTGTAGCTTGGCAGTAGCATATTTTGGCCAGGGCTAACTGAGATGTGAGCAACTCTATCCCTTCCCTGAATGCCAGCTGATCTGTTCAAACTCCCTTTCCCCCCTCCTCCAAGCTGACCATCTCAACCTCAGCTGTGCCATGGCCAACAATCCCACCCTTCCTGATGACCCTGCCTGCCTTTTCTCGACCAAGGGGTCTCTGTCAGCCTGGGCTTGCTCACAAGGAGCAGCTGTGCTGCCTTTGGGGTGTTCAAGGTGAAAACCCAACTTCTTCAGCCTCCCTTGGAGAGGGAAGTGCAGCCTCTCCAGCCATGGACCTGCCTGTACCATCACTTTCCCAGCTTTCCCAGTGTCAAGGAGGGAAATGTTTAAATGTTTAAACAATCTAGGCATTAAATAAGCACAAATAACTCCTTAGAACAGCTATGTTTTCAAAATTACTGCCTAAGGTTGCCAGGGAGGTTTGCTCAGCTTGCCTGGAACTTGGCCATGCTGCAGTAGGTTGCTCTTTTCATTAACTGGTTTTCCATGTAAGATATTTTTGGCCATTTTGTGGTCCCACTAGGAATAAATTTACTAATTTCTGTCACCTGTCCAAACAAGATACATCTCCTAATAAGGGAACTGCACAGGGTAGCACAGGATTAGTTTCCTCTTTTCATTCTTTTAGGCAACAATGCCACTCTAAATAGCTCCTGAGATCTTTTGTTAAAGCAGTAATGAATCTTTCTTTCTGTCAACTGGCTTTCCCCCATGCCAGCTGAAGATAACTGATGTTAATCTTCAATACAGAGAAAGCAGATTTCTGGCACACCCTTGAAAGCAGAACCTCCCACCACTGCCATGAGCTTTTGCTCTGTTTTCCTGTGCCACAAGGGTGTAAAAGCTGGAGAATCCCCTTATTCCAGGTAACGATGCATTTGATGAGACCCAGAACAACATCACTTCTGCTTGTAGGTGACCTCTGAGACCTGGGCTGGGCTGGTACCTCATCCTGGAAATGGCTCTGGTGCTGTGTGTCTCTATCCCAAATTAAACCCCACCACCACCTGAGCAAATCTGCTTCCTGGTGCTGTTGGGGAACAGGAATCCCATTCCAATGAACTCCACCCTTTGCAACACGTCCAGGCCTCTAGGGCTGTTTGCAGATCAGACTGAGCCTGAGTTCACAGGCTGAGTTTTCAATTCCATGGGGTTCTGCATTCTTTACTCAATGTTAATTTGCTGCTCTGGTTGACAAGCCTGAACAAAACTGGTTTCTTAAAACAAATTAAATCAATAAACAGAGCAAACCCACCCCCCAGGCAGCAGGGAAAAAACCCACCAAAACAAAGAGAAAATCTCAACCTCGAACCAAGGTAGCCTTGAAAAACAGCTAATACCAAGCAGAAAACCACATTTGCAAGTGTTTTCTTCTAATGTAGCCCCATCAGTGGAAAACAATTTCCTGGATGTGTCCCTCAAGGAAGGAGAGCAATTAGACATTTATGCAGAGGAAACATCACAAGTGCTGAGGGAGGAAATGATTCCTGAAGAAGGTCTGGAGGAGCTCTGTGTGTATCCTCCAGGGCCTCAAGGACAGCAAAGAGCATTTTCTGGGAAATCTGTGCTGAATCCACTTCAGAACAGTAGCAGCAACCACAGGTCTGGGTGAGTGTGTCCCTGGATGTGCTGCCCAGTGCACCCACCAGCATCAGCGACTGGAAGCTGCCCAGATTTTAAAATATCAGGACAAAACGTCAATTGGTTGTTGCCACTGGGTACAACATCAAATACCTTGAAGAGGACCAAGCTTCGGAGCAGCTGTGGGATGTCTGGCCATGCCAAGGCTATGATGAAGAGCAGCAAAGTGCAGGCAGGTGCCCTGGGGAGCAGGAACTCAGGATGCATCCCACCCAGAGAGGAGAACAGCACCAGCAGTTGCTGGGAAGTGAAACAAGGATCATTTTCAGGATGGCTTAAACCACAGAGGCACTTGGACCTCTCTTGGGCACTGAGCAGAATCCCAGAATCATTCTGGTTGGAAAAGACCTTTAAGATCATCAAGTCCAACCATAACCCAACTCTACCAATCATTAACCCAACTCTACCAAGTCCAGTGCTTAAACCACGTCCCTCAGCACCACAGCTACACATCTTTTAACCACCTCCATTGATGGAGACTCAACCACCTCCCTGGGCAGCCTGGGCCAGTGTTTAATGACCCTTTCAGTGAAGAAAATGGTTTCTAATATCCAATCTAAACCTCCCCTGGCTCAACTTGAGCCCATTTCCTCTTGTTCTGTTGTTTGTTACTTGGGTGAAGAGACCAACCCCTCCTGGCTCCAACCTCCTCTCAGGCAGCTGCAGAGCCAGAAATGCTCCCCCTCAGCCTCCTTGTCTCCAGGCTGGGCACCCCCAGCTCCTTCAGCCTGGGCTGGTGTGGGATGGGAATGGTGCTTCCCTGCAGTTTCATCTGCTGTGGAGCCAATTCCTGGCAACATTAATCCATGAACGTTGAGAAAATCACAATCCATTTCGAAAGTGAAGCAGGGGAAGTCAGTGGACAGGCTGCTCCCAGTGACAAGGCTCACTCCCAGCTTCCCTCTGCTGGACAGGGCTGGATGCAGAACAACTTCTGGAGCCATTTCTGTTTCCCAGAGACACCTCGTGCCTTGGTTTGCCAGCAGCAATCATCATCCACACAGGCTGCACGTGGGGTGCAGCTCCAAATTTGAGGATCCCATTCCTATGGAAAGGCCACAGGAATGAGCTGGGAAGTTCCTGCCTCCTTCACACAGTTTCTTTGTTCTCAAGGGTGAGGAACTGGATGAAAAACTTCTGGTCAGATGATTCTTGAAGTGCAGGAAACACGAGGAAGGTAAAGCTTTGTGTGTCTGTATCTTGGTTGAAAACCAGACTCTCTCACCCCCCCAGGAGAACTTCTGGCTGCTGAGCAGGGTTTTGCTCTTGCTTTTCTGGAAATCTGGAAAAAAGGCCCCAGATGTTCTTACTGATTTAGCTCACAAGCTGAAAAAGCCCAAGCCCTGTTGATGAGTATCACACTAGACTCTGTGAATAAGGCCATACATTTTTATGCATGTTTTAGGTACCCAGCAAGAAAAAGAATTAGAGGGGGAACACAGGATGTGATGAAATGAGGATTTAGAGAAATGGAGGCAAGGAACAAGGGGACACTTAACAAGCAAACCTGCCTTTTCCAGTAGGAAGAGCTCCTAGATTTTGTGTCAAGGAAAGGCAGGAAAGGTCATTAGATGGAGACATTAAAATCTAATCAAGACTAAGTACTGGATAAATAATTGCAGTGAAAAAAGATTCCTGCACTGATGGGATGCAGTCAGTCCTTTTAAAGTCAAATATTCTTAATTTTCTGGTTCAGTTGGCTAATTAACAATATGATGCTGTGGAAATAGAACGATGCAAGAGGGAAGAATCTGTCATGGGGACAGATGGAGGCACCAGCTTTGGAGGTGATAGCAAAACTGCATCTAATGCTCCTCCAAGGGCAGAAAAAGAATCCCCCAGAATTTTTTAACCCCCTGGATGGGTGTAGTGTCAGGCTGTGTGGTCCAGGGGGGCGGAGGGTGGTGGAGCAGCCTGCTGGGGGCTGTGGGAAGCAGGAGTTCAGCAGAAAGCTGCAGTGGCAGAGCTGGGGAAAAGCTGGGAGTCCAAGGAAACTGTCCCCCACCTGCCTCCTGGGAGATGAGTGCAGGAATGCTGTGACTCAAAGGGAAGCAATTCCCCAGCCCCTTCATTGGGAATTGCCAACTGACTCTGACGTGACCATGGGAGCCCCGGGTGAGAAGGATGGACTGACTGCTCCAAAACCCACCGTGGGAACCAGAGCAAAAAGGCACAAAGTTCCTCGCCCTGCACGTAGAGCAGCTGCTCAGGAGGGATTTGTGAAGGGCTGGAACCCCAGAGTGGCTGACATGGTGAGGTGAGAGGCCTCAGGCCTCATCATTGCCTGAGAAGAGCTGCCAGCTCATCCAAGAGGTCCCCAAAACTTCAGCTCTAGGCAACTGCAGGGAATTTCCTTCTCAGCTGCTGCTGCCTGGATGAGGGGCATTCCCCAAAGCACTGTTACTGCTGTCATTCCCAGACTGGGAATGTGTGTTAGTCAGGAAAGGATGAAGCCAAAAGCAAGGGAGATTTCCATGAACCTTTTTGTGCCTCGTTTCTTCCCCCAGTGTTATGAATCACCACCAGTTCTTGAGGGGTTTTATCCATCAGCTTGAGATGGTTAAGCAAAAAGGCCATCAAGTTTTTTTCCCTGGTTTCCTCTAAGGAAATCTTTTCTGTCAGCTATGCAAAACGGGCTGATGAATTTCTGGAAGCCACTTGCAGGGATGTCTTACCCTGGACTTACCATCCCCATGGAATAATCATGACACGACTAATGCTGTGACCCAGCATTTGCCCTCATTAAAAGTGCATTTCCTTTTCTGTAGTGAAAATAGAGAATGAGGCAATAAAACAAGGGACCTGATGATGTTCTTTGCCGACGAGCTGCTTGGGAAGATGGAAACTTGTGATTTTGAGAGAATACATCCAGGTCATACACCTCCATGCCTGCCCATACATGCTCTACCAAGAAGCCACCATAAACCATACTCTGCAATGAACAGCTTGGAAGATGCTTGTCTGTGCATAGCCAGGGGAGAACATCCCTGTCCTGTCCCAGCACAGGAGCCACCACCTCACCTTGGATCCTGCCCAAGGATGTTGGCTGTGTCCAAGAGGCAGCTGTGTTGGTTTTCAGGACACGTTGGGAAGTCCAGCCTCCCTTGGAGAGCACACTAATCACTCTGCTGTTTGAAGCCCAGGCCAGCAGACTGGAAACTCTCCAATTTCTTCTCTGACACCAGGAGCTGCTGTTTCTCCATCAGGAAGGGCACAAAGCAGGTCAGCCAGAAGCTTTTGGAAACCCTCCCTTTGGTGTGCTGCCTGTGAAGGTTCAGCCCTTCTGGCTGGCTCTGTGGAGCTCTGGCTGAGCTCACAGGAGCTGCTACATGTTGATCCAGTCCTCAAGGCTCTTCCCTTTGTCACCCAACCCTTCCTCCCACCTGCCAATACCTGCCTGGCTTCTCCTTCTGCTTATCTAATCACAAGAGACACTCATTTGGCTGGTGTGTAGTTTTAAAATTAGTTTCTTGAACTCCATGAGGCTACAGAGAGCAGGAGAACTTCAGGGAGGAATCACAAAAAGTGCTGGAGAAATGTGTATTCCCTGAGGATAATAAAGAAGGGAAATGATGTCAAGTCAGCTGCCCAGACAGGAGACCCTCCACCCGTTTAATGTGGGGAGAAATGGGAAATCTCAGCTGAAGATCAAACAGAAATTGTTCTGGTTTCTCAAGCAAACTAAGAGGAAAAAACCCAACCAACCATCTAAGGTATGAAATGGGAAGAGCAGCTGGGGCTGTAGGTGCCACAGCCACAGACCAGGATGGCCCAGGGAATGGCAGGAGCTGGGACAGCTTCAGAACCAGCTACATGGGTAACCACCAAAAGATAAGAATGAGGGCTTGTTTGGTAGGAGCAAGGTGCAGAGTTATTTCCAAACCAAGCTGCCTTCCTACAGCTGCCTCGAAACCTTCAAGCCTGTGAAAAGAACCTGCTAAAAATGCAAGATGCTCAGGTGGTGTCATCTAGCTGGGTTTCCTAAATGAAGACCTTCTCGGCACGATATAAAGGCAAAGAACCAGGGACAGGACTGATCTCGGGGTCAGCAAGAGGCAGAGGCTGCAGGAGCAAAGGGTGGTGCTCCTTGTGGTGCCCCTTGGAAGTGTTTTGGGGTGTACAAAGTTGTGCTACAAAGAGGTGGAGAGGGGACATGGGTGAGGTGTCACTGTGAGGGTGACAGAGCCCTGGGACAGGCTGCCCAGAGAGGCTGTGGAGTCTCCTTCTCTGGAGACTTTCCAGACCTGTCTGGATGCCTTTCTGAGTGACCTGCCCTGGTTTGGGTCCTGCTCTGGCAGGGGGGTTGGACTCCATGATCTCCAGAGGTCCCTTCCAACCCCGACCATTCTTTGATTCTGACTTGAACCTGGACAGATTAATCAGAAGCCAATGTTTAATCAGTCGTTAGGTTCAGCACTAGGTGGGCACAAAACACTCTCTGCAGAAGTTGTTGTCTCCAACTGGGTTCTCTGTTCTTCTGCTTGGGTCTGCTGCCCTTCGTGGAGGACAGGCAGGTACAAAGTACCTGGTACACAGAAACCCTACGTGACTTGAGTGCAAAACATGATGGTGCCCACCAGGAAAGGTTGAACCTGAATAGGAGAAAATACTTCTTGACTCTGAGGGTCCCAGAGCCCTGGGACAGGCTGCCCAGGGAGGCTGTGGAGTCTCCATCCCTGGAGACATTCCCAACCCTCCTGGATGTGTTCCTGTGGGATCTGCTCTAGGGGATCCTGCTCTAGCAGGGGGGTTGGTCTAGATGATCTCCAGAGGTCCCTTCCAACCCCACCACTCTGTGACTCTGTGAGAGGAAAGTGCTGGAAACCCTCTGGGGTCAAAAATAAAGTGGAGTCATTTGCACGGATGAAAATGGACACTTTCTTACTTAATGCTGAATTCCAATTAAAGTCAATTGTATTTCAGTGGCCAAGGGGAAAAAAAAAAAAGCCAAGTCCTCAGCCAGAAAGAGCTAATCACTGCAGGGAGCTGCCAGAGCCTTCAAATAAAGGTGTGGAGCACAAGAAACACGTTATGGAAAAATACTGGAAACCACCTTGTGCTACTGCAGGAATTGGTCAGGGCTGCTGTGATTGCTCTGCTTGGGTTGAGGGTGAGGGAGATAGTGGTGGGTTCAAGGGAGCAGCAAAACCATGGCTCAGCAGCAGTGGTTGCTGATGAAGGTGAAGATTCACTGAGGGAACTGATTGAAGGTTTCACCTCTCCCATGGCTGGTCCCGTCCCCGGGTGCTGGCTCGGTGGGTGCTGCCAGGGTGGACGGGGCACGGCTGGGGTCTGGAGCACCCCAGCTTCCCTCTCCTCCTTTCCCTGGGGTTTCACTACTCTTTTCACAGGGGAAAAAGCATTCTGATGCAATGGGTGGTGCCCTCCTGACACAGAGGGGTTTGCCTTCTCCATTCTGCCAGTTCTGATGCAATTTCAAGCGGGTGAGAAAGCGCGGTGGTTTGTCTGCAGAATCTGTGCTCGTGCAGCCAGTGGTTCTGCTTGGTCATCTCAGCATGCAGGAGAGTCACAGAATGGTTTGGGTGGGAAAGAACCTTCAAGATCACCCAGTCCAGCCTCCTGCCATGGGCAGGGACACCTCCCACCAGCCCAGGCTGCTCCAAGCCCCATCCAACCTGCCCTTCAACACTGCCAGGGATGGGGCAGCCACAGCTTCCCTGGGCAACCTGGGCCAGGCTCTCACCACCCTCACAGCCAAGAATTTCCTTCTAGTGTCTAATCAGCAAAGCTGTAAAAACCAAAACTGCTATGGAGAGCCTCTGGCAAAAGCTAACTCACTCTTATTAAAATCAAAACAAAATTTGAATATCAAAGCAGAGAAATCAAAGCACAACTTGTATTAATCACCGACCAGTCAAATCCCTTTTTTTCTTGGATCTTCTCTGCCCCGTGTCCTCTCCCCAGCTCCCTGCTGGACACCCAGAGCTGCTGTTGCCCCAGGGCAGGCAGGGAGCAGGGGCTGCCCTCCTGCTGACCCTCCAGCCAGGGCTGCAAGGACAGTGCTGACAGGAAGAAATTCTTTGCTGTGAGGCTGGTGAGAGCCTGGCCCAGGTTGCCCAGGGAAGCTGTGGCTGCCCCATCCCTGGCAGTGTTGAAGGGCAGGTTGGATGGGGCTTGGAGCAGCCTGGGCTGGTGGGAGGTGTCCCTGCCCATGCAGGGGGGTTGGATCTAGATGAGCTTTAAGTTTCCTCCCAACCCAAACCAGTCTATGGTCCTATGACTTAATGTTCTCAGAGGTCTTCTCCCGCCTTCATGATTCTATGCTCTCCAGCTGGGTTTGCAGCTGCTTTACTTTCTGACAGCTTCCTGACTCCCAGCAGTGCCCAGGGGCTGGGCATGCTGCTGGCACAGCTGCTGCTGCTCTGGCACCAAACCCTCCCTGTTGAGCAGAAGCCAAGACAGAGTCACTGCCTTGAATTCCTGCTTTCCCGGGCTGACTCCAAAGATGAGATTGGCGTCCAGGACAGGGCTGGGAGCTCAGCTCCCTGTTCACGTGGCTCTGAGTGTATCAGATTCCTGTTCCCCGTGATGGCTGCGGGATGTTTCTCTGCTCACTCACCACACGTAGACCTTGGGAAGAGACTCCCCTGCCCTGAAATCTTGGCTGAACGTGGCTTAACCAACGTCACACCTGGAGAACAGTGTTACTGTCAATGTTATCAGCATCAACCCTGGGTATCCCTGGCAACACCACCACAAACACTCACCAGGGATAGCCCAGTCCAGCTGCAGTGCTGCTTTTCATGCCAGAGGACATCATTTCCTTGCCCAGGATAATTGTTTTTAACTCATGGCTAAGCTGTGGTAGCTCACCCAGCCCCCAGACGGGTTCAGGATGACACCCTGTCATCTTCTCCATCTCCAGCGTGTGTCTGGGGAAGTGTCTGGGACTTCTCTGCCACGCAGGGCATCCGTTTTTCCAGACAGCTGCAAGGTAATAGCTACCATGATTCAGGCAAGTTGTTCTTGTGAAACCAGCTCTGGGGATGTTGCCCAGCAAAACAAACCCTGTCAGCATAGCCCCTGCTCTGACGTGGTGCTGGATACACCACCCTAGATATAAAAACCAGGAAGCCATCCAAAGGAAACAGGACATTTTAACTCTGCTGCAGAGCTTCACCCCCAGCACAGTGATGCAGAAGACCCTTCCTGGCTGCTTTTTCCAGCAAATGTAAGTATTTTTGCTTTTCAACTTCAGTAGCAGCTAATGCCACTTGGTTAGAGTCAGGATGTTCAGTGGTGATCTGGGTTTCACATTTTTCTCCTCTTCTGGGGATTCTTTGGCACCATTCCTGGAGGAGTTTTGCAAGGAAGTATTTCTTGAAGAGCAGGAGATATTTTGGTGTCTCTCAGACCACGACATACCAATGGCACATGAGAAGTTGTTCTTAAGTGGAATTTATCAAGTGTCTCTGGAGAACAATTTCTGTGGAGATAAAAAACTATGACCAGTGAAAAGGCAAAGTGTTAGTTCAGGAGACCTCCTGTGAGCCTGAGCTGAGGTTTCATCTGAACAAGGACTAAAGAAGAACTAAGTGTCACTGTCCACTTGCAGCCACCCTCCTGGGGGTGACCTGAGATGAACAGTAGCAGAAGTTGCTTGGAAAGTTATAAATAAATGGATGGATTGGCTCATTTTGCCTCATCCACCCATTCTGGTCACGCTGGCAGGATGGGAGTTCTAGAAAGACCCCCTGTTCCCATTCCTGGTCCCATCCCAGGCGTGATCCCACCTGCCTGTCCCTCCCTGGGTGCAGGCAGAGGGAAGGGGCTGCTGCTGGAGGGCACCTGCTCCCCATCCCTCAGGCTCCTCTGTGGGCTGGCAGGGTTTCCCTGCTGGTGGGAAGCTGCTGGGCTGGTTGTGGAGGAGGAAGCTGGCATGGGAGCCTGGGGAGCTGTGCTGGCAGCCATCTTCTCCAGAGGAGGAGCCTGTGGCTTCAGACCCCTCTGTGCCCTCTCTGTGTCCAGCTGTCCTTTGTCCAGTGGCTCTTTAATCCTACATGAGTAGGATTCCCTCTGTCTGACCAGGGAAGTGCTCCAGACCATTTATCAGGTGGGTGTGCAGACACCACAACTGTGCTGGGGGCCACGGGGATCTCCCAAGACCATGAAGAACAGAGCTCCAGCCCCCAAGAACACCTCCCATCCAACTTCCAATTAAATCTCTCTGTTTAATTGACTAGAGGTGTCTCCAAGCAGCATTTGGAGCACGTATGGGAAACCAGGGTGCCCTTTTCCCCAGCAAACATCTGCAGCTACCTGTGTTATGATCCATGAGCCTTTTCCTGAGCCCTGCCCCTTGGCTGTGGATGTCAGCTGTTTTCCTCCACTGTGCCCAGATTCCTTAGGTGGTATGAAGAAGCATCTCCACCTCGGGACAACCTGTAGCCTGCTGGTTGGGATGTCCCTGAGAGATAAACACCTAAATCCCCTGCAGCCAAGGAGGAAATCAAACCTCGTCCTGCTGCATTCTGGCCGAGAGTTTTCAGCACTAAGTCATAGTGGTGGAGGGGTGGAGGGAGGCAGGAGGGAGCCATGGGGATGATCCCATCTCCTGGGGCAGCCACGGCTTGAAAAGAAGGACATGACTGGCACATCTCCAGCAGCAGGCAGGAAGGCACCTCCCACCCAGAAACTCCAGTCCCTCTCCAAAGGACCTTGCTGTGTGAGGTCAAGAGCCAGCAGCTTCATGTCAAACGCTCAAGTTTTCAAGGAGGGAAGCTGTGAAAAATGTGCTGAGCTCCTTAGTGTCCAGACTGGCCACTTCTGGGGACCTTCTCCAGCCAGACCAGCTTCTCAGCCTCCTTTCCTAACGCTCATCATCAGCTCATCCCCACGTCCTGGGGTGTAGGTAGGACCCAATGCCCAGAAGCCCAGAGTGAAAACACCCAACAAGGACAAGACCAGAGTTCTGCTCTAAATCCAGCCATTGGTGTCCTCTTCCTTTGGAAGTTCTCCAGTGAAATTGGTTCCCTCAAAAATGTACTTCATGAAAATACACACAGAATCACACAAAACTAAATTACAGAACATTTTTTAACCTACCTTTCCAAAGAGGGAGTAGCTTGTTTGAGCAACAAGATCAATCAGCACTCAGCTGTAGGTATCACAGCTGGGTTCTCCTCCACTTCTAGCTGCTGAGTTGTATGAGCTTTCATGCTGGGGGTTCAGGTGGTTTTGTTCCAGTAGATCTTAATGTCATTGATGCTCTGTATGGAAACACGTGGTCAAACCAACGCTCAGCCACGGATGCTCAGAGGCTGACCCTCCTCTTCATCACCTCAGGCATCCTCAGCAGTGAAGCCACTTCTTGGTAAGTTAGTGCAGAGGAAAGGAGCTGCACCAGGACTAGTGGCAAAGCCCCTCGAGCTGCTGGAAAGAGCACAAACCTCTTCAGACACAGAAAATGCAGAATCATTCTTCTAGTTGATCCCTGTAGAAAAACCAGGGCAAGACAAACTTCTCCACAGTCTAGCTGAGGTGCTGGACTCAAATTTTCCTACCTGTTCCATAAGGATTCCACTCACAAGTTGTCTCAGATACTGTAAAAAAAAGGAGAAAAGGTGCACGAGTGTCTTGGATGAGTCAACCTGGTACAAGCCAAGTCTCAACAAGCAATGGAAATCCCACTCTTAGGTAGTTGGCTTGGTACCTTGTGTAGGAATCACCCAGAATTACCATTTTCCCATCATCTCATCAAAGAAGGGCAGGACTAAAGCAGCCACCCAGACCTGTTGGGTGACTATCCTGGAAAGCTTTGAAGTGCAGCCTCCAAGGTGTTCATATCAACTTCTTGCTTGCTTTTGAGATCAGAGGAAACTAATGATTTAAGCAAATTAGTCTTTTCCTGAGTTTTGTAACCTTATCCCACACAGGGATTTTTTTTTACACTTGGCTCCTTTTGAGGCAATATTGCACAAATTGGGCTAAAACCTAAAAATACCTGGGCACTTGGGATGCAGCCCTGACTTATTAGATACTTATTGGTACAAAATGCCCATGAAGAGCTGTTAAATCTCACTGATGGTAAATACTTGACTTGAAACCACCCACTGAGATGTGAAGGAGGCAGAATATCATCCAGGTACCTCTTTGAATTTAAGGCAAAGGGAACATCTGAAGCCTTTTAGAGGAGATAATGGACAAAGAAGGGCTCCCCTGGCAGCCCATGGACACTGGCTGTTCTTAGGAATGTCCTTGTTTCTAAACACAGCAGTTTGTCATCTTTACAGGCTGGGAGAGTTGGGGTGTTCAGCCTGGAGAAGAGAAGGCTCCAGGGAGACCTGAGAGCACCTTCCAGTGCCTGAAGGGGCTCCAGGAAAGCTGGGGAGGGGCTTGGGACAAGGGCAGGGAGGGAGAGGACAAGGGGGGATGGATTAAAACTGGAAGAGGGAGATTGAGGTGAGACATGAGGAGGAAATTCTTTGGTGTGAGGGTGGTGAGAGCCTGGCCCAGGTTGCCCAGGGAAGCTGTGGCTGCCCCATCCCTGGCAGTGTTGAAGGGCAGGTTGGATGGGGCTTGGAGCAGCCTGGGCTGGTGGGAGGTGTCCCTGCCCATAAAGGGGGTTGGATCTAGATGATTATTAAGGTCCCTTCCAAACCAAACCATTCTATGATGCTATGATCTTGATGGGTGGTTCTGTTGGGCAGTGTTGACTAAGGGTTGGAGTGATGCAGTTGGAGTGAACTGAGCCTTGTACCAGGCCTGTCCAGTGATAACCTCCACCCCAAGGCACACTGTTGCTTCAGAAGACTGCAGACAGCCAGTGGTGGGTCAATATGAGAGGCCTCCAGGCACCCAGAAGCACCAGGAGCCATGGATGTGATCCTCCTCCAAATGCCTTCATCCCAAGGCTCATTTGTGCACATTCCCACAGTTCTATGACCCTTCCCTCTAACTCTGGGTCAGATCTCACAACTGATGCATCAACATCCAACTGGAGGCATTAGGAGATTCAAATGCTAAACAAACTGGCAACGTCAGAGTAGAGCTGGCTGTGGGGGAAAGGAGACTTGGATCTCATTGCAGACCTGGGGAGCCCAAGGAGGAAAGGTCAAGTGGTTGCCAACAGGCTCCCACCCCATGAGTTGAAGAGCAAGTTGATCTCAAGCTTTGTTAATGGTACTTAAGTAAAAGAGACTTAAAGAATCCATTTTGGCAGTGATGCTTGAAATAGCTCTTGGCTTTGAGTTTACTGCCAAAGCAATAAGATCAGGACATTAGAGAGAAGTTTGAAATGGTGCTGTAAGCTGGGGCTGGATGCCAGTTGGACCAGCTTCCAACCAAGGGTGGCCCTGGGAAGCTCCACTGCTGTTCTTGGAGCTGAAAGCTGCCCAGCATGAGATGCTAGAGGGCACATGGGGTTGCTGCCACCAGCCACACATGGAACCAGAGGCCACAGCCCTTCTCAAGAGACATGAACCACGGGCTCCAAGTTCTTTTCTGCACAAACACAGCTACATGATCATTTCTCTGGAATCTATCCCACTCATTTAATCACCCTCTTTCATATGTATTCCAGGTATTCTTCCCTAACCAGCATTTCTCTGAAGAGAGACCACATGAAAGATCTCAGGAGGTACCTGGTGCTTAAATACATCCAATACCTTGTCCTGTCCTCTTCTCATGCTGCCAGCACCTTCCTGGGCCTGCTGGGCAGCTTGTACAGCATGATCACCCTGCAGTCTGCCAAGGTTTCATCCAAGCCCACTGCAGTTCTCATTTTGAGCCTGGCCAAGGCTGACATCCTGGTTTTCATCAGCCTGGTTTCCCAGATGTTCCTGTGGACCTTTGACGTGGACATCTCACCTCCAGGGCCCACGTCAGCCCTGCTGCAGCACCTGCTCACTGCCAACACACACATCAGCTGCTTGCTGCTCAGCTGTGTTGCCTTCGAGGCTCATCTCATCACCTTCCTCCCCAGGGAATCTCGGCACCTCCGGACGGTGAGGAACGCCAGGGTCACCTCCAGGGTCATCTGGATCCTGGTGACTGCAGAGTGTGCCCTGTTGCAGATGGATGACCTCCTGCAGGCCAGCAGCACTTCTGCTCCCACCCGCAGCCCTCACCTGTGGTTGTGTCACTTCTCCAGGGTGGCTGCAGCTCTTCTCAGCTCCCTCAGTTACTCCCTGGGGATCCTGCTGCGGGTCGTCAACGTCTACATCTACTACAAGATCTTTTTCAGCATTTCTAACAGATCTACCCTGAAAACCAAGTAGTGCCTCTTCCCAGGGGAAGCAGCTCTGGGACACCAAGCAGGAGACACTTCAACACAGCTTCAAACTATTGGTTTGAAACGTGTTCAGCAGCCTGATGTTTTGGCACAAGGCTGAGGTCAAACCTTCCTGCCCAGCCTTGGTTACTGTGAGGAGCTTGGGGGGGTTGAGGAGCCCCTTGGCACTGAGACACAAGGCTGGGCTGTGGACGCTGGTGTTGGCAGCCCTAGAGCAACGTGGGCTTGGTTTGCTTGCTCCTGATCTAGAGTTTGTTCACTGTGCAGGTGAAAGGAATGACATGTCGTGGATGACACGGAAACCAAACCGACCCCAAGCACTTGTTCCAGGAACAGGGTGCTTAGAGGCTTCGTCAGGGATCCGTTGAGCCAAAAGCTGTCTGGTTGCCCACAGAAGACATGAGCTGTGTCCTAAAATACCTCTAAGCCAGGTGACCCCCTGGGCCCAGCAGGTAGGATGGAGAGCTGAGATCAGCACCAAGCTGACCTCACCGGGCTGGGTTTGCCCCACGGGTGGATCAGCCTCACCAGAAGAGTCCCCAGGATGGAGCTGGGTGACCTGGCACACCTTGGTGCATGCCTGGAGCTGCTCTTGGGAGGCTGCTACAACACAGCAACGACAGCAACAACAATAAATAATAATAATAAAAGTAAAAAAACCAGCTTCTCTCACATCCCCCTGCAGAAAGCAGCAGGAGGTGGGAAGCCAGAAGGCAGTTGTTTGCTGCAGCCCTGCAACAAGGGAGAGAGTCTGAGGAAGCCCTGTGCTGGGGGGTCTGTGTGCTGCAGCCAGAGGGGTCACCAGGGACTCCAGTGGCTGTGGCTTCTGAGGCAGGGAGGGATGTGCTGGGGTTGGCAGTGCTGCTCCAGCTCCCTTGGCAGTGGTGCAAAAGGCCAGGGCCAGGGATGTCCCTCTGGTCACACCAGGGCTCTGCTGGACGTGTAACAGCTGCTACCCAGCTGGTGATTCCTGGGGTCTCCTCAAAGCCCTTAGAGGTTATCAGCAAAACACCAAGTGCTCCAGATATCTCAGATGTTCCCCAGTGCACAAGGGGATGTAGCTACTTCAGCTGCTCTTGCACTCCTGCCTGGGAAATGGCCTCCAGCTCCAATCACAGACTGTGGGTTCGACAGATGGAACCTCTGTGAGATGTTCTGCAACCCACAGGTGGGAAGAAAAGTAAGATAAGCCCAAACCCCAGAATGAGCAGTGAGAATGCTCTGGACAGCCTCCCTCTGTCGTGTTTCCAGACCTCCAGAACACCTCATCAGCCCGATCACAGCAACAAGCCTCTGCCCATTGGAGAAGGAGAAGAAGAAGGACACAAAACTCAAGCATGATGAATTCCACCTTTAACTTGCCCTCCTTCAGATTGCAGTAGGTCCTCACACTCCAACTGGTACCAGTGGATGCCTGCTGTGTCCCACTGGTAGCAGCTCCTTTCACTTAGACCATCCGAGCTGGAGCTGTGACCACTTCCCAGAGTGGGTTCAAGGTGACCAGGGGACCAGGAGCTATCAACAGAAGATCAGACTTCACAAACCCAAGGCAAACAGCCAGCGTGGAGCAGTTTCCTGCTCTTTGCTCTGCTCACCAGCCAGCTTCTGAATTTCACAATCCCACTTTTTTTTTTGTGTGGTTGGTCTCAGAAGTGGTTTTTCTCCTCCTCCACGGAGATGAACCTGAGCAAAAGGCAGCACCCAGAAAAGGGGCAGTGAAACTGGCTGCCCCAGTCCTGCTGCCAGGGCAGGAGGGGGCCAGCAGCAGGAGGACCTGCTCTCCTGGGGACCCTCTGCATCACAGCCAGACAAAATGAGACAAAATAGGGTTTCCCTGCATGTCAGGTATGTCAGCTCAGTTTTCATGGAAGGCAAATAGCCCAGCCCAGGGAGCTGTGTCTTGCACTGCCCCCTCTGAGAGGACTCAAGTGCATTTTTTCTCACAAGGACACTGTGAAATCCTTTTTTCCCCATGACTAGACCCCCTAGTATCTCCAGAGTCACTCTAGAGACCCTTCCTGCCTCCTTTCCTCCTTCTCTTGGTGTTCCTTCACCACTACACTGTGAGGCTCATTCTTTGCTTCTAATCCAGCCCTAACTTGGCTGCTCCAAGAGATGAAGACTCTGAGCTCTAACTTACAATTCCTAAAATCTTTAAAAATAGTCTAACCCCTTGGCCTGCAGTGACACACTTCAAAAAAACCCCCAAAACTATGACTCTTATTCTTATCAGAATTCACAGAAGTTGCCTGGCTCAGGGCAGCTATTTCTGGTGAACATCAGCAGTGTCAGAGATGCTGCTGGATGCCAGGAGGGATTGATGAATGTTTGACAGGGCTTCTCAGAAGACTAAAAAGAAACACTGCTAAGGGCTGGGTGCCCAGTAAAAGCAGAACAGAAAGTGAATCAAGTCATTTGAAAGAAAAAAAAATCCTTGGTGCAATCCCTTAGATGAGGATGGTGCCCAATGAAGCTGATTCCTTCTGCAAGAAGAATATCTTAATGATTTCATGCACTGGGATAAACTGTTCTTATACTGGAGGCCTAAAGTGCCACTTTCAGGAGAGACAAAATGCTGCTTCAAATGCTGGAACTAATAAAATTTTCTTCTGTTAAAGCATTTTTTATTACAAATGTCTCCTCTTCCCAAGGATCTGTTCCACTTTGGAGTCCTCCAGAAGCCTGTGCAGGTGGCTGAGCATTCACCAACAGACCAGAGCCAGGATTGATACACAAGGCACGAAGGGGTTTTCATTTTGAAATTTATCACTTGGCTCAGGATTATGATGATTTCCCCCCCCCCGCTTTTCCTGACAAGTGTCTCTGCCACCCTTTTCTTAAGACCTTTCTTAAGGGCCAACCCTTTTCTTAAGCAATGAAGAGCAAGGACTCGGTGTGACTTGACTTCAGCAGAGAGCACAGAAACAAGGTTGCCTGTAGCAAAAGGCAGCAGGTTTGTTTCTGGAAATCAGGATCCCTGGGGCATCCCAGGGGTGCAGCAGGACCAAGGGGTGTGTGTATGAGCAGATGCCATGGCAGGGACCTGCTTCTGCTCTCTTGCCCAGGGGGACATAGGGACAAGGAGCCCTCTGCCATGGCAAGGGAGTGGCTGAGTCTTTGCAGCCCTGGCAAATTGAGAAAGCCAGGGAACAAAATGGAATTGGAGGCCCTGATGAGAGCTGAGAATTGGGATTTTTGCTGGGTAACTGGGAGCTGGGTGGTCCTGAACGTGGTGAGCCTCACCATGCCAGGGAGCAATCCTGCCTTCCAGGCTTTCTGCTCCCCTGGGAACTGGTCTCTGTTCCTACAACTTCACTACAAAAGAGAAGATTTTGTTCAATTGCCATTCTTGAATGAAAAATCTGGGTGGGAACTCCCCTGCAGAGAGCTCTGCTGGGCTTTTCTATTTGTCTTCCCAGTGGTACCTCAACACCTTGGGGTAGGAGGCACTTAGGCAATGAGTTTGTCTTACTGTTTTGGAAGGCCAGGACACACCTTTCAGCTGGCTGTGAGGTCAAGCCTGACATCACAACATCCACTTGTTCCTGTGGGCTTCTGGGCATCAAAACAATTGTCACCCTAATCCTCAGAAACAGCCAAAATTGACATGCTCTGGAAAAAGGGAATAACTTCGTACAAGACATTCCACCAACGACCTGGATGAGGGAACAGAGTGTGCTCTCAGCAAGTTTGCTGATGACACCAAGCTGGGAGGAGTGGCTGACACACCAGAAGGCTGTGCTGCCATTCAGAGACACCTGGACAGGCTGGAGAGTTGGGCAGGGAGAAACTTGATGAAGTTCAACAAGGGCAAGTGTAGAGTCTTGCAGCTGGGGAAGAACAACCCCAGGTACCAGTCCAGGTTGGGGGCTGAGCTGCTGGAGAGCAGGGTAGGAGAAAGGGACCTGGGGGTCCTGGTGGACAGGAGGATGACCATGAGCCAGCAGTGTGCCCTTGTGGCCAAGAAGGCCAATGGATCCTGGGGTGGGTTAGAAAGGGGGTGGTTAGTAGGTCAAGGGAGGTTCTCCTCCCCCTCTATTCTGCCTTGGTGAGGCTGCATCTGGAGTGTTGTGTCCAGTTCTGGGCCCTCAGTTCAAGCAGGACAGGGAACTGCTGGAAAGAGTCCAGGGCAGAGCCACAGAGATGATGGAGGGAGTGGAACATCTCCCTGATGAGGAAAGGCTGAGGGAGCTGGGGCTCTTGGGCTTGGAGAAGAGGAGACTGAGGGGTGACCTCATCAGTGTTTACAGATATGGTAAGGGTGAGTGTCAGAAGGATGGAGCCAGGCTTTGTTCAGTGATGTCCAGTGACAGGACAAGGGGCAATGGGTGCAAACTGGAGCAGAGGAGGTTCCATGTGAATATCAGGAAGAACTTCTTTGCTGTGAGAGTGACAGAGCCCTGGGACAGGCTGCCCAGAGAGGCTGTGGAGTCTCCTTCTCTGGAGACATTCAAACCCCCCTGGACACGTTCCTGTGTGATGTGCTCTGGGTGCCCCTGCTCTGGCAGGGGGGTTGGACTGGGTGATCTTTCCAGGTCCCTTCCAACCCCTGGGATTCTGGGATTCTGTGTGATTCTGTAACTGATGACTGAACAGAGCTGGGCCTCTCAGACTGTGCAAAATCAGAGTTTGAGACATTTCTTCTCCCTCCCAAGTGACTCATTTCCATGGTCTGAACAAACTCTTGGGAAAGCTGGCAACCCAGATGTTAGCTGATGCTCATTTTGTAGCTCTCCCCACCAAGAGCAAAGCAATGGAGGATGCTTATCAGCTTAGTCCAGCCAGGCTAAACTTGCTGGGAAACCTAGAATATTCTGGTGGGTTCTTCTGCACAACAGTTTGAATTTTATGAGAAGTCAGATAGAGATCTACCAGGAAAATACTAATAAAAGGAGGTTATCTGTAGAGCCTGGCAGGAAACAACCTGTTTCCAGAGCTGGGTGACCTGTTACCCCACTGCCTGCTCTTGGACATGTTAAGAACCAACAAACTCTTTGGTGACCTGAACTTTCCTATTCAAAACCTGAGGAAGATACACATAGAAACAAGCAATCCCACAGCTCTGAGATGTTTTGCAGCATCTTCTAACTACACACTCCTCTGAAAGATAAATGAATCCCCCAAATAGTCTTCAACAATAAAAACATATAAAGCAAAAAACCAAAAGTCAAGGGATTGTCCCTGTTCTGCAGAACTAACCATGGACCCCATGACCATGGTTTCTCCCCTTGCTGTGATTGCTGCCTCTCCATTTGGATGGATTTGGAAGAAAAATCCCAGGGAAGGTGAAGAAGATCCTGGTGGGGACTTTCTCATCTGTGTTGAAGCCTGATTTGCCTTCCAGTGACTGCAGGTCAGGTCTGGAGTAGAACTTCAACCTTCCCAACTGGCATGGTTTGAGGAGCAGAGGTTCCCAGGTCACATCAAACCTTCACCAAAGTTGAGATGTGGTATGATTGGTAAAATCAACTCTCAGGTATTGGATTCACTGAGCTGAGATCTACAGGTAAGATGATCACCTTCTTCTCACAGCCCAAGTTGGCAAGACTTTGACCAAGCCAACATTCAGACCACGTTTGACTCCTCAGGTGGCAAAGAGGGACACAGAGAAAACCCAAATGACAAGAGAGGCTGCTAGGACACTTGGAGGACATGTCCTAAGTCTAAGCAGCAAGAAAGCAAATGAACACTTTTGCTGCTGCAGGCCTCCCAGCAGCCTGTCCCCAGCAGCCCCACTTGTGACCACCTTCTCAAATGTGAAGGAAACAAACCTTCCCCAGTCTGATAGAGCTGATCAGTAGAGAGCACCTCCTCTCCCCTGGCAGCAGAAAGCCACCAGGGAGCTTGAAGATCTACTCGTGGCTTCAATGTGCAGCCCATGGGTGCTGCAGGGGAGAGACCCTTTCCCCCCAGGGCTAAAGAGCTGCTTTGTCCACCTCCTGCAGTCAGGAGCTGAAATAAGTCCCCAAGGGGCTGAGAAGCCTTTGGCTGCTCCCCGAGCTCGTGCCACCTTTGTGGACACAACATCTCACCCCCGTGCATGACCCACCACCAGTGTCCCTCCTGTGAGCAGGGGGGTTTTCTGGGCAGCAAGCAGGCTGGAAGGGAAGGAGATACTCCACGAGGAAGCTCACACCTCCAGGCCCACATTTGGGGCAGCAGACTGGGTTACTGAGAGGTCTGCACAGCTGGAACCCTCTGAGCACTTCACAGTGGGTGCCAGGCCCTCTAGTCCCTTTATTTACACCCTCCTGTGAAGTTTCAGAGTGGTGAAAAGAAAGGAGGTTTCTCTACAGCAACCACCCCAGGAGGAGCACAAGCTGGTGGTGATGGAGAAACCAGGCAGGCCAAGTGCCCAACCACAACCTGGGTGTTGTAACCTTAGACAAGTCTCTCCAAAGGAAAACACCCTTGGCTTGGAAGATAATGGCTCAGCTGGGAAAGCCAGATGGGCTTTCTTGGGAGAACATCCTAAAAGCAAGGCAGGGGTGAAACAAAACCTCAAGCAACCTGGGCTGTGCAACCATTGCTGAGCAACCCCAGAGACCAGCTCAAGGGTGTCCTCAGTGCAAGGTCTCTTTTCAACACCTGCCAGGCAGCATCAAATGAGTTGTAAGCCACACATTGGCCCCGGTGGGCAGGAGGCTGAGCCTTCCCTTGGCTGCTGGTGGAACACCCTGAAGCTCTGTGGCCCTGCTCAGTTTGTCCTGTAACACTGACAAACAACAGGGTTGATGGAACAATGAGCAGGTAAGAAATTCGAGCCCCAAATGCAAGAGGGACCCTAACAGGCTGGGTTGGGGCAATCCCAAGCACAAAACCAGGATGGGTGGGGAATGGATTGATAACAGGCCTGAGGAGAAGGACTTGGGGTTGATGGTGGAGGAGAAGCTCAACACGGGCCAGGACCAGGTCCAGAAACCAACCCTGTCCTGGGCTGTGTCACCAGCAGCGTGAGCAGGGAGGGGATTGTCCCCTCTGCCCTGCTCTGCTGAGACCCCACCTGGAGACTGTGTCCAGTTCTGGAGCCCCCAACGCAGGAAGGACATGGAGCTGTTGAAGCCAGTGCAGAGGAGGGCTATGAAGATGATGGGAGGGCTGGAGCAGCTCTGCTCTGGAGCCAGGCTGGGAGAGTTGGGCTGTTCAGCCTGGAGAAGAGAAGGCTCCAGGGAGACCTTAGAGCACCTTCCAGTGCCTGAAGGGGCTCCAGGAAAGCTGGGGAGGGGCTTGGGACAAGGGCAGGGAGGGAGAGGACAAGGGGGATGGATAAAAACTGGAAGAGGGAGACTGAGGTGAGACATGAGGAGGAAATTCTTTGTGGCTGCCCCATCCCTGGCAGTGTTGAAGGGCAGGTTGGATGGGGCTTGGAGCAACCTGGGCTGGTGGGAGGTGTCCCTGCCCATGCAGGGGGTTGGATCTAGATGATCTTTCAGGTTCTTTCCAACCCAAAGCAGTCTGGCATTCCATGAACTCCCAAGGGAGCTGTACAGTGCAGCCTTCTTCTTCAGGTGGCAGCATGAAAGGAGACCTTCTGCTTGTGATTTTTCCCTTCTCACCATGTGGGAATTGCTCAAAGTGGGTGATTTTTGTCCATTCAGCCCAACTGGTCACAGCACTGATGGAGGATGTGTGCAGACTCTGCCTCTCGGAAGGAAATTGCTTCCCATCTTCATGCTGTGAAGCGTGCAGGAGTCAGGAATCCCATCCCTGCAGTAGCATCATCTGAGCAGAAAGTTGAAATAAAAGGTATTTTGGAACAGCTACAGGGTGATGCAGAAAGAGGGAAATTCCCACTTCTGGGGAATGAGCAAAACCAGTTCAAAAACACAGTTTGCTTCAGCTACGAAGGCAGGGACTGAACATTTCTCATGTCTTTGCTGGGAAGCTTCTATCAAAGAAAATCTGATAACCCAGGGAGACATTTCTGAGGAGCTCACAGTCAGCCAGGGAAGTATTTTTTTAAGAAGCAGGTCATTTTTCAGAGATCTGCTTCCTTAAGCACTGATAATCCAAACCGAGGACTGGAATTCAGACCTCACACAATCCACAGGGAGAGACTGAACTGAAGGGATGAGTCTGGTCCCTGCAGTGAATGAGAAGACACTGAGTTGTCTTGAAAAACGTTGGACATCCATGCCTCAGAGTTGTGGGAAATGAGGAGCAATGATATTCCTCCTGACAGACACTGGCTTGATTTTCTTTAATTCACAGGAATGTCTCCCAAGTGCACGTAAAAACAGCTTTGAGGGGGTTTTGTAATGAAAAGGGGTGTGTTTTAAAGTCCTCCGGGCAGTGTGGTTCTGGGCTGGGAGCAGCCAGCAGAGCAGGGGGCTCACCAGGAGGCACCCAGACCCTGGGCAGGGTGCTGAGCAGCCCCAGCAGCACAAAGGACATGCTGAGCCCCAACCTGCCCTACCCCAGGGCCTCCTGCCTCTGCACACCTCCTCCTTTTTCTTGCTGTATCATTCCTGACATCTGGTCCCCACCACGGTCTCCTTTGCACGTTGTGCCCTCTGCTGGGGAAGCAACAGCTTCAGGCAGCCAGAAGAACCCTGGTTTGCTCTGGGAGATGCACAGAACGATGCTGGGAGGAGGCAGCAAGTCCTGGCCAGCTCCACACCTGCTCCCACCACGACATTTCTCAGCTGCCACCTCAGTCCTCCACCCCACGGTGCCCATTTCTTCAGACCCCTTTTCAGAAGCTCTCCCTGGCAGGCTCCAAGGATGCCAGACAAACCCCACCAGGGCTGATTTGATCCTCTCCTTTGCCCCAAGGGCAAAGTTAGACATTCCATCACTCTCCTGTTCTTCAGCCAGTGCTGAAGAATAAATCTGTCCCACTTAGGCTGTGGTAAATAAACCCACTTAGGTAAATAAACACTGATACTGGTGGGAATTCATACTCACAGGGTCTGGTCTAAGGTGACTCCTTTTTTAAACTTTTAGCACCAGTGTGGGTTTGTTCTCTGCCACTTGCATTTGCATTCTGGCTTTTGCTGGTTGTTGAACGTGTCACTTCCAGTTCTCTGGGACTGAAAGCAGAAGCTGACAAGAACCACCTGTTTCTTGGTTGCACCCAGGGAGCAGCTCAGGCCCTGAGCAGCACACGTTGCTGCTGCTGTTGGAGCTCACGAAGCCTTTGGCTGCCCCAAGAAGCCCAGAGCTGCTAAACGCCTGGAGCTGAGGGTGCTGCAGAGCAGGGCTTCCAGTGGGGCTTCTCAAACCCTGCCTGGGTGCTGGTCCCTGTGCCACGGGGGACCACATCTGCCTGAGCACAGAGAACAACACTGATCCATGCAGGAGGTGGGTTTTCAAAATGAAGACGTGTCCACGCTCAGAGTATACTTCAAAAAACATCCTCCAGCACCCCGTCCAGCACTGCAGGGGAAATGTTGAAGACCAGCAGGCTTTCATCAGCTGCTGGGGAGACTGCTAGAACCTTGCTGCTTAAAACCTGTGTTTTATACAGCTCCCATAATCGAAGCGCGGGGTCACAGAATATTAGGGACCCCTGAAGTTCTTCCTCATCTCCAGGTGGAACTTCCTGGGCTCCAGTTTGAACCCACTGCCCCTCGTCCTGTCCCAGGGCACAAGGGGCAAGAGCTTGTCCCTGCCGGGCACAGGAGGGAGCAGCAGTGCCAAGGGGACATCAGCCCATGCGGGGACACAGCAGAGCCCAGCCCACCTCCCTGGGCTGCACCAGCACGTTGATGGTTTATCATCTTTAAAACTGGAGATCTGACACACCCTGCAGTTCCCTTCCTTTCTTTTTTTCCCCTCCCTCTGGTCTCCGTGGCTTCCTGCAGCCAGGCTGGACAGGCACCCAAACCAGGAGCATCTGCTGCTCCTTGCAGGTTCAGCAAAGTGCAGTTGTGATGTTTGCATTTCATGAACACCAGGGTTGGGGCTTTGCTTTGAGTGTGCTGCAGAGCTGGGCGGGCTGAGGAGGAGGGGGGGGGGCTCTGACCAGTGGCCAGGCACACAGGAGCCTGTTTACAGAGCCCAGTATCCACTGGGAGCTGTGGGACCCTGCCTGTCCTCATTGCCCTTTGCTGAAACAGCCTCTGGAAGAGCAGCTGCTGATGGAGCTGGCAGGGCTGGGGCTGCTGGCACCCCGGGACTGGTCAGCACTGGTCTGCACTGGTCGGCACTGGTCAGCAGTGCCCACCCATCACCCTTCCCTCCCAGGGCAGGTAACTCACCCGTCCAGCCGCGGCGGGGAGCCAGCAGCCCGGGGAAGGACGCTCTGCAGCCGCCTCCCTGGAGGGGGCGAAACCCGTCCTGGGGCTCAGGAAACACCTTCATTGTTTTCAAAAAAACACCTCGATGCCTTCAAACTCCGAACAGACGCAGAAGCAGAGGACGTAGCATAAAAATATTTCAGTCTGATTTTAGTTAATTCTTTTCTCTCTTCTTCTTCTCTTCTCTTCTCTTCTCTTCTCTTCTCTTCTCTTCTCTTCTCTTCTCTTCTCTTCTCTTCTCTTCTCTTCTCTTCTCTTCTCTTCTTTCTCTTCTCTTCTCTTTTCTCTTCTCTTTCTCTCCTCTCATTTTCTTTCTTTCTTTCTTTCTTTCTTTCTTTCTTTCTTTCTTTCTTTCTTTCTTTCTTTCTTTCTTTCTTTCTTTCTTTCTTTCTTTCTTTATTTCTTTCTTTCTTTCTTTCTTTCTTTCTTTCTTTCTTTCTTTCTTTCTTTTTTCTCTCTTTCTCCCTATCTTTCTTTCTCTCTCTTTCTCTCTTTCTCTCTTTCTTTTCTCTTTCTCTCTCTTTCTTTTCTCTCATTCTTTCTTTTTTTTCTCTTTCTCTCTCTCTCTCTTTCTCCCTCTCTTTCTCTCTCTCTTTCTCTCTTTCTTTCTCTCTCTCTCTCTCTCTTTCATTCTTTCTCTCTCTCTCTCTCTCTCTCTCTCTCTCTCTTTCTCCCTTTCTCCCTTCCCTTCTCCTGCCCTCACCGTTGCTCACCCAGGTGGGGAACTGCAGGTTTCCCTGTTCTTGGCTGATCCCAGGTGCAAGAGCAGCTCAGCCCCAGAAATGCAGAGACACACAGCACGGAGGGATGTTATTCACAACACAAGATTTGTCCAAGGGCCTAAATAACAAAGAATGGGAAACACACTGAAAGGAGGGGGGTTTTCTGAGAAGAAAAAGGGTGTTTTTTGTTGTATGTATTTATTTTATTCCCCAGGGAGGCTGCAGTGAGTGTCAGAGGGAGGAGACATCAGGGTCTCTGGCCCATAGGGCTCGTGGAGCTGTTGGCCTTTGATCCGGGCGAAACTCTGCTCCTTGCTGTGGTCAGAAGTTGTCTTTGCTTTCTGAGAAATGCCCCTGAGCTGCAGCCTCCTTCCTCCAAAAGCAACAACCCTGCATTTGGAAGGGAGGAGGAGGGAAGGGCAGCGGACGGGCAGGCTGGCCCTGGGGTGGCACAGCCTCTGAGACACAGCCCCCCAGATGTGTGGCCCCCCCGATGGCAGCTGGCTGAAGCAGAGGTGCCAGGACAGGCCACCACATCCAGGTTCTCATGCCAACCCGGGACAAAAGCCAAAGAATCAGCTGTTTCTGACATTTTGGTTGGATGCTTCACCAGAAGAAGCTGCTCACCCGGGAAGCCCTGTGCCCTGGAGAGTGTCCTGGGCTAAAAGGCTGAACCACACCAGGCATCCTAATTGCCCCAAGAGAAGAACAGGGGGGGCTGGAGGCTGTGAAAGCAGCTTAAAAGCCACCAGGTAGAAAGGTGGGAAGGGATCTCACAGGATCACAGAATATCAGGGGTGGGAAGGGACCTCTGAAGATCATGGAGTCCAACCCCCCTGCCAGAGCAGGACCAAAACTAGGGCAGGTCACTCAGAAAGGCATCCAGACAGGTCTGGAAAGTCTCCAGAGACTCCACAGCCTCTCTGGGCAGCCTGTCCCAGGGCTCTGTCACCCTCACAGCAAAGAAGTTCTTCTTCATCTTGAGGTAGAACCTCATTTTGCATCTCCAGAACAGGCTCAGCCGACTTTCAGATTCCTGAGAAATTTCAGGCTCATCTTGCTATTTTCCCCCACCTTCCTTCGTGGGGAAGGCAGTTGGCATGACCCCTTTCATTATTTCTGTGCAAAATATGCACTAGCCTATTTTTAGATTATTTTTTAATTCAATTAGCTGCACGTTTCATTGACGAGACAGGAGATGCATAAAGCAGCTGAAGGAAGAAAGGCAGTTTTGAATACCTACATGGATAAAGAGCAGAGATGAAAAGCAGATGTTGGAGGCAGCTGTGTAAAACAAATATTGAGTAGGCCAGACAAGGGATCATAAAGAAATAACATCCCACTGCCTCTCAAGGACCATCTCTGCATTCCTGGTTCAAGCAGCCAGGTTTTTAGCTGGCCAGGTTTGCAAACACCACCTTTTCTCTCCAGTTTGTAGCCCCCAAAGCTGCAGAGACCCTCAAAGAGGCACCAGCCTCCTCTGGGGCTGGGTGATGGCTTCATGCAACCACCTGATAAACCTTGTGGAGCTCACTGCCCATCCCACATAATTCTGCTTAGAAATGTTGATCCTCACTGCACAATACAAGGGAGCCAATATATGCTGCCTCCAAACAAACACCATCACTTATAAACTCATCAGGGAAGTGCATTTGGAACAGCAAAAGCTGTGAGGCTAGAGAGGTTTATGCTGTATTAAGTGATTCATCTCTTTTTTTTTTTTCCCAATGAGTCTTCATTTCTAACTTCCAGGAGAATCTTCAAGCTACAGGAGCGTCTGAAAAGCAAAAGGCAACACTTCCCACTTGCCTTCAGTGCTGAAAGAAACACACCCACACCCACACTTTGTTCTGCAGCAGCTCCACACACCTGCACGTGGGCTGCTTGTGCACTGTGTGAGCCCAGAGCAACCACACTCCAAGGTCTGAGCTGCCCTGCTTGGCCAGAGGGACCCTGCTCCCCTCATGGGATGAGCTCACTTGAATTAAGGCTTAATTACCCATATTTTTATTAAAAGCAAGGAAAGAAATTAATCACAACTTCCTTTCTCTCCTTCCCTTAAAGGAGAAAAAAAAAAAGCAACAGAGAAGGAAGATTGGATGGGGCTTGGAGCAACCTGGGCTGGTGGGAGGTGTCCCTGCCCATGCAGGGGTTGGATCTAGATGATCTCTAAGGTCCCTTCCAACACAAACCAGTCTGTCATTTTATGAAAGAAAAGGATTGACTTGTTGCAAAATAGAAGTTCTTTGTTTCCTCTCCAAAGCAAAACCCCTTTCAGGGTCTTTTTGTCATTGAATCCTTCAAGATCATTTCTGCCACTGATGAAATGATGGGCAGACAAATCCGTGCAGCTTCTTCAGTCCATCTATCAGAGGCTGCTCTTGCACTTACGTGTGTCCCCCACAGATGTCCCAACCCCCTGGGTCCTGCTGCAGGGCTCTGTCCCTCCCTGCCATGGGGATGAGCAGGACACCCCTCCCCAGCACGTGTCCCCCCATCAGCACCAGGCACCTTCCCCACTGAACCCCAGAAGCTCATGGGGGAGCTGAGGGAAATGAACACCAGCCCAGCCTGCAGGTTTGTAACGGGGATAAACGCCCAGTTGTTTCCAGGGATTTTGGAGTATCAGTGTCAACCAAGGGCAGAAATCAAAGTTAGGGCTTTGAAGGAAATAAAAATTAAGGTGTTTCACTCAGTCAAATGCAGGTTCAGCTGGTTTCACAGAATCACAGAATCCCAGGGGTTGGAAGGGACCTGGAAAGACCACCCAGTCCAACCCCCCTGCCAGAGCAGGGGCACCCAGAGCACATCACACAGGAACGTGTCCAGGGGGGTTTGAATGTCTCCAGAGAAGGAGACTCCACAGCCTCTCTGGGCAGCCTGTCCCAGGGCTCTGGCACTCTCACAGGAAAGAAGTTCTTCCTGATATTCACATGGAACCTCCTGTGCTCCAGTTTGCACCCACTGCCCCTTGTCCTGTCACTGGACATCACTGAACAAAGCCTGGCTCTGTCCTCCTGACACTGCCCTTTACATAGTTGTAAACACTGATGAGGTCACCCCTCAGTCTTCTCTTCTCCAAGCTCAAGAGACCCAGCTCCCTCAGCCTTTCCTCATCAGGGAGATGTTCCACTCCCTTCAGCATCTTTGTGGCTCTGCCCTGGACTCTTTCCAGCAGTTCCCTGTCCTTCTGGAACTGAGGGGCCCAGAACTGGACACAATATTCCAGATGTGGCCTCACCAAGGCAGAACAGAGGGAGAGGAGAACCTCTCTTGCCCTACTAACCACCCCCTTTCTAATGCACCCCAGGATCCATTGGCCTTCTTGGCCACAAGGGCACACTGCTGGCTCTTATGTGGGCTTGTTCTCACAAAAGGAAGACAAATGCCTCATCTGTTCATAATCCAATTCCAGAAAACTCTGTTTACTTCTCCCTCCAAGCAAAGAAGAGTCCATTATCTGGCAAACAACATATTAGACCCTTTGGGTCCATCTCCACACACAGGGTGGCTGTGGCAGCTGCTGGGACAACCTCTGTCCCCGCTGCCTCTGCCAGCCCCATCACAGCCCCCTCAGCCCCTCTGTGAGGAAAGTGAGGGTGAAAAGTGGGTCACACAAAGAGTCTGACTGATTCCTTTTTTTCCAGTATAAAAGGGAGAAAAGACCAAACCAAACTGTGTGGTGAAATGGAGGCTGGTTGATGTATCCCTCTGCAGATTAAGGCTTGACCCAAACTCCTGAGAGTCCTTCCACTGTCTAGAACAGGCTGATATCAACACCACGCTGGGGAACTGAGGAGAGGAAAAGTTCACTTGCCTTTCAGTGTGGCCATTTTGCCACTCCCAGGCCCGTGGATGCCCCTGGAGAGTGTTCTCCTGGGCCCCAACACTGGAAGCAGGAGGGGCCATCAAGCCTTCCCACTCTGGGCAACTGCTCCATCCAAGCATTCCTCAGGACTGCAGATGGTTTCAACCTGAACTTCTTCCACCAGGCAGCAAAGAGAGCACTTTTCCCCTGAAAAGCTGGAATATCCAAACATCTCAGGAAGTAAATATCATAAATAAAGCAAAGCTACAATCATTGCAGCCCAGGATGCCACAGGGGGCTGGTGATAAAACACACCATGAGCCTCTTTTTCCTACTGAACACAGTACAAAGCTTGAGTCAAGTTCCTGAGCTGCAAAGCTGCTTGTCAGGATAGGCTGCTCTTGGACACAAATGTTGAAGAAGTCACATTTCATTGTCTGCAATAATTCTCCAAGGAGAGAAACTCAAGCCATGAAAATAGTCTGGCATTTCACCAACTATTTAAAATATTTAACAATGGCCTGGAGAAGTATTGAAGGATCCATTTAAAGCCTCAGTTTGAGAACAAAAATGAAAGACAAAAAAACATGTTTCCTTGCAGAATCTGGTCCTAATGGGTATTTACTGCAAAGTTTATCTCAGCTATGGTCTGTAGACAATGAAAATGAGCTTGAAGTCAAAGGAAAAGGAAACAAGTTTAACTCTTTGTCTTAGAATCACTCTGTCACACTGCATGTAGTTGGAAGTTGCTTTAATTTCCAGACTATCTGAACACTTCCTTCCAAAGAAGCTGCTCAGAACAAGGAGAGTGACTAAACCTTATGCTGATGCTTAAGTGGAAGGTTTATTTATTTATGAGGAGCTTATCTGTGGCTCCTCACATTTCTGGCAGGTCCAGCTGGCAGAGTGAATGAGCCACGGACCTGCCTTAGACAAGACCACTCAAGGCCAAGCTCCCAAGGGAATATATCAGAGGCATCAGCTTCTGCACCTTCTGGGTGAGGGCAGGGGATGTGGAGGAGCCCAAAGGGGGAGATCAGAGCTCTCTGCCATTGACCACCTGCTCTTGGGGGCCACCAGCAGTGCAGAGCTGGGCAGGGTATTAGGGAAATACATGCACGTATGACCACAGGGGGTTATATTTGGCCAAGAGGAGCAGAAGATCTTTTCTTTGATCAGTTAAACTGGGCACCACGGGGCTGTCTGGGCAGGGAGGGAGATGGGAGCTCAGGTCACACCAGGGTCCCCCTTCTCCAGACGTTGGGCTCAGATGGCTCAGGCTGGTGCTTGCCCCATCCCCATGCCTTCCTGCCACTGAACTACAACTGCTTCTACTTTGGATGAGCAGCCCTTTGCCACTTTTTGTTGCTTCTGAACACAAGCCCAGCAACTGCAGCCCACGTTGAGGCCTCTTTTGTACCAAGGTTTCAGTCACTAGGGGTGTCGTGACCTGCTGTGATACGTTGCCTGCGTGTTTAAACTGTTCTTTTCTTCTTCTGGCAACCTGCAAAACAACCACTGGAGCACCAGGTGTTGCTTTGTGTTTCTGGAGCATGGGTTTTGTGGTCCAACAGACAGGAAGAGGAGCTTTTTGGTTGGGGAGATCCTATTTGTCCTCACAGACCAGTGTAGCTGGCTACTTAACGCGTGGCTCTCTCCAGGGCTGGGAAGCTGTGGAGCTTCTTTCTCCCACATGATGTGGCCTGTCAGGTTTCCTTGTGTCTCTTACCAGATGTAGCCCCAGAGAAACAATCCACGCTGGGGAAGCCCTGGGGAAGGAGCACACAGATGTGCTTGGGGTCAAACTGCAAGGAAACATGGGTGTCTCCAGCTTGGAAAGCTCAGAAGAGGATGAGAGGACAGATGAGATGGCCCCTGGCACCTGAGGTCAGATAAGTCTGTTGGAGTCCTCCATGCTTTAACCTCTGCTAGCCCTTCTCTGCCTTTTTCTGGTCTGTGGACCATCAGCTGCTTACTCATGTCCCAAAAGCCCAGAAAATAGAATGGAATTCATCACCACCTCAGTTCTATTTGCTTCATTTGGTTTTGGCCACGCTCGGGAGACCCTCCCCAGGTCCCCATCACTCAGTGATGCTCTTCCCATAGGTCAACAGAGGGACTTAGGAAATGCCAAAAAGCTGCCAGACTTCCAGCCACAAACAAAGATGGACCAAATAATGTAAGTTATGGTCTGTTTTCCACTAAATGTCCTGGCATACTATTTCTGCTCCACTTGCAGGAGCTTCCTGCTCCAGGAGGACCCACGTTATCCATGCTGCTACTGCTCAAGCTTGCATCCATGCTTAGTTTTTATGGACCAGCCTTCCTCCCACATAGACTACAAACCTAGCAGGTCTTCTTGCCCAAACCAGCCTTTTTGAGGGAGAAAAAAAAACCAGCTTAAAAATGATTTTGTACCTCTTATAGTTGTAAATGTCCTACAGTTGTAGGAAGCCACATCATGGATCAACACTTCAAAGGGTTACTCAAAGATCAAAACAAGCTCCCCAGATCCAAAGAGCAGGTTCTGCAAACAGCCCCAAGGAGATCCACCAACACCCCAGACATGAGGCACATGGCCCTGAGGCCCTGCTCACACCAAGGCTGCCCATGGTGAGTGCAACGTGGCCCTTGTTTCTTGACGAATCAAGAGGAGGAACCGGGGTGAGATTCCCCTGAGCACCTGGCCACGTTCCTCACCATCCTCATACTGACATGCTTTCAGTCCCTTAATTTTCATAAAATGTTGACATGCATTGATTTCCTTCAACATCTGCAGGATTTTAGCTCACTTGCTGTGTGAAATGGTTCGTGTTGTCAATGACATGGTTTCAAAACAACTTTTTTTGGATGACTCTGTGGACTGGTTGCCAGCTGGACAGAGTGTGGAGCCTAAACCCAACCTTCTACTAACTGCTTTTCAGAGAAAACCAGATTTCTTGAGGGATATGGAAAGTTTCACTATGATTTTAATTCGTTTTCCCCTCTCTCTCCTCAGTTTTGGCATCCGAGGT
This sequence comes from Apus apus, assembly GCF_020740795.1. Taxonomy (NCBI): domain Eukaryota; kingdom Metazoa; phylum Chordata; class Aves; order Apodiformes; family Apodidae; genus Apus; species Apus apus. Next base: position 18,924,160 of record NC_067293.1, on the reverse strand, counting down.
GGATCCACCCAGACGTGCTGATGGATGGGAGGGACATGACGGGGTCAAAAGGCCGTGCTGGAGACAAAGCCCTTCCTGCCAGCTGCTGCTGAGGAGAATCAAAGAGTAGATCTGTGCAGCCCAGGAGAAGAACTAGCTTAAGGCCACGAATGGAAAAAAAAAAAACACAGCCTTTCTCACCAGAAGCAAGGAAGTGGTGCCCTCCAACACTGGGCTCACTGTAACCCCGGGGGTCCGGCCGCAGCTGCGGTGCCGGGACACGGGCTGGCAAAGTCCCTCCTGGACCAAGTGCCAAACACGTCCCCCTCGTACTTGGGAGATAAAGCACACGTTGAGGCTTGCACAAACAAGAAGGAACAGCCCCACGAGGCTGTGCTAATCACTTCCATGTGCCTATTAGTAGTTAACGAGGCTCAGAGGAAGGGACAGATCAAGCGGGACTGGACTCTGGTTCGCGGTTTCACCACCACCCAGTGCAGATATTTTTTAAATCCCCAGGGCACGAGCTGTTCTGCCACGTGCTCAGGCCCCATGCCACCCACCTGGGGGGTGGTGAGCAGCTACAGCCAGACAAGGGCTCCATGAAACCCTCCCCTGCCCTGGAGAACATCCATGGAGTAAAGAAAGTTGGGGTGAGACCTACGGCCGCTCAAGCTGTGGGAGTTTTCTGCACCCAGGAACTTCTCCCTTGTCCCAGAGAAGCTGATGTGCTCGGCCTGTTGCTGGTGAGGATGGACATCGTGGCATGGTCTGCTGCATCCTTCATGGTGACCCAGGTTGCAGTAACACCGAGTAAGACTTAATGATAAGGTTGGAGGGAAGGGATGTGATCCAGAGGGACCCTGATAGGCTGGAGAGGTGGGCTCATCCAAACTGCATGAAGTTCAGCAAGGCCAAGTGCAAGGTTCTGCACCTGGGTTGGGGCAATCCCAAGCACAAAACCAGGATGGGTGGAGAACGGATTGATAACAGGCCTGAGGAGAAGGACTTGGGGGTGATGGTGGAGGAGAAGCTCAACACGGGCCAGGACCAGGTGCTGGAGCCCAGAAACCACCCGTGTCCTGGGCTGTGTCACCAGCAGCGTGGGCAGCAGGGCCAGGGAGGGGATTGTCCCCTCTGCTCTGCTCTGCTGAGACCCCACCTGGAGACTGTGTCCAGTTCTGGAGCCCCCAACACAGGAAGGACATGGAGCTGTTGGAGCCAGTGCAGAGGAGGCCATGGAGATGATCAGAGCTGCAGCAGCTCTGCTCTGGAGCCAGGCTGGGAGAGTTGGGGTGTTCAGCCTGGAGAAGAGAAGGCTCCAGGGAGACCTTAGAGCAGCTTCCAGTGCCTGAAGGGGCTCCAGGAAAGCTGGGGAGGGGCTTGGGACAAGGGCAGGGAGGGAGAGGACAAGGGGGGATGGATGAAAACTGGAAGAGGGAGATTGAGGTGAGACATGAGGAGGAAATTCTTTGCTGTGAGGGTGGTGAGAGCCTGGCCCAGGTTGCCCAGGGAAGCTGTGGCTGCCCCATCCCTGGCAGTGTTGAAGGGCAGGTTGGATGGGGCTTGGAGCAGCCTGGGCTGGTGGGAGGTGTCCCTGCCCATGCAGGGGGTTGGAACCTGATGATCTTTAATGTCCCTTCCAACCCAAACCATTCAATGATTCTATGACTAATCCAGCACCAGGACAACAACACCTGAGCAGGAACAATTCTGTGAAGGAAACCTGCACCCCTGCTCCCTTCTGAGGTGGGGCTGAGCTGTGCAGGTGCAGGGGGATGCTCACTACCTGCTGTTCCAGCAACTTATCCCTGAAGTACAACCCATCACCCAGAAAGCAAACAGAGCTTTCAGTGACAGCTGCAGCTGCTGTGTCAGCTGAGGGAAGTGTTTTGTGGGTTTGCCTAAATATTTGGGTTTCTGCTCTCTGGGTTTCCATCAGCCTTCCAGTCATCCTGCAGAAATCGAAATTCCTCTTTCAAGGAGATAATTAACTAACCCTGAGCAGCTGCAAGGAATCAAACCCAGCAAAAGACACTGGACCCAGCAGTGCTCATAGGCAGCTGCTCAACTTCAGTGTCCTACCAAGGTCTTTCCTCTACATTAAGCAAAGAAAAGGTAAATCAAGACATAAACCAGGCAATGGCCGTTTGCTCTTTTCTGGTATCATCTGAAGGTGAAGGACACCTTGTGCTGCCCAACTGTGGTATCTTGGGGTGCAGCAGGAGGAGTGTGTCCAGCAGGTCAGGGAGGTTCTCCTCTCCCTCTGCTCAGCCCTCATGAGACCTCACTTGGAGTGTTGTGTCCAGTTCTGGGCTCCCCAGTTCCAGAGGGACAGGGATCTACTGGAGAGGGCCCAAGTGAGGATGATGAAGGGACTGGAACCTTACAAGGAAAGGCTGAGAGACCTGGGGCTGCTCAGTCTAGAGAGGAGAAGGCTGAGGGGGGATCTAATGAATGTCTATCAATCCATGAGGGCAGCAAGAAGGCAGGACAAGCTCTTGTCACTTGTGCCCTGGGACAGGACGAGGGGCAGTGGATTCAAACTGGAGCCCAGGAAGTTCCACCTCAAGATGAGGAAGAACTTCTTTGCTGTGAGGGTGACAGAGCCCTGGGCCAGGCTGCCCAGAGAGGCTGTGGAGTCTCCTTCTCTGGAGACTTTCCAGACCTGTCTGGATGCCTTTCTGAGTGACCTGCCCTGGTTTGGGTCCTGCTCTGGCAGGGGGGTTGGACTCCATCATCTTCAGAGGTTCCTTCCAACCCCTGACATGCTGTGATCCTGTGATTCTCAGAGCAGACTCAAGCAGTGCCTGAGAGGTTTTTCCAGGGGATGGGAGCAGCTCCATGCTTTGGGAGTGCTCGTGGAGGAGCGGAGCAGGAGCAGTGCCTGGGACACACACTCCGGGGGGTCAAACATGGGGATTTGCCCCCAATGTGGCTGCACCTCTCACTGTGCAGCTCTTCAAACCCGTCAGCCCCAGTGCACCCATGACCACTGTCCTGGAATCACAGAATCACAGAAGAGTCACGGTTGGAAAGGACCTCTGAGGTTACCAAGTCCAACCATCAAGAAAATAAAACAAAAAAACCCAACAAAATCCCAAACAAACAGAAAGCACCAAATAACACCCACAGAAAACAAAACAACCCACAATCACACAACCTACAACCTCAGCCACTAGAGCACACCCTGAAGTTCCACATCTACACGTTTCTTGAGCACCTCCAAAGATGGTGACTCCACCACCTCCCTGGGCAGCTGCTCCACTGCCTGATCACTCCTTCAGTAAACAAATCCTTTCTAATATCCCATCTGAACCTCCCCTGACACAACTTCAGAGCATTCCCTCTGGTCCTGCCATTATTAATTGGGGAGAAGAGGCCAACCTCCACCTCCCTACAACCTCCTTTCAGGGAGCTGTAGAGAGCAGTGAGGTCTCCCCTCAGCCTCCTCTTCTCCAAACTAAACATCCCTATTTCCCTCAGCTGCTTCTCATAGGACTTGTCCTCTAGACCCTTCCCCAGCTTGGTGGCTCTTCTCTGGACACACTCCAGCCCCTCAATGTCCTTCCTGTAGTGAGGGGCCCAGAACTGCACACAGTGCTGGAGGTGCAACCTCACCAGTGCTGAGCACAGGGGCAGGATCACCTCCCTGCTCCTGCTGGTCACACTATTCCTGATGCAGGCCAGGATGGTGTTGGTGTCCTTGGCCACCTGGGCACACGCTGGCTCATGTTCATCAGGCTGTCACCCAGCACCCCCAGGTCCTTTTCTGCTGAGCAGCTCTCCAGCCACTCCTCCCCAAGCCTGTAGTGTTGCCTGGGGTTGTGACCAACATGCAGGACCCAACACTTGGCCTTGTTGAACCTCATCCCATTGGCCTCAGCCCATCCATCCAGCCTGTCCAGGTCCCTCTGAAGAGCCTTCCTACCCTCTAGCAGATCTACACTTCCACCCAATTTGGTGTCATCTGCAGACTTACTGAGGGTGCACTCAATCCCCTCACCCAGATCATTGATAAAGACATTGAACAAGACTGGCCCCAAAACCCAGCCCTGAGGGACACCCCTGGTGACCTGCCCCAATTAGATTTGACCCCATTTACCACAACTCTCTGGGCTTGGCCATCTAGGCAGTCACATCCAGGACATGCCCTATAGCCTGTGAGGGAAAATACTGGTCGAGGAGATGATAAATCAGACCCAGGGGCCCTGGGGCCACCTGCTCCAGAGGGTTGGACCAGCAGCTGGATGAACTCCCAGTGCACGAGTGATGGGGGCAAGGTCTGTACCTTCTCCTCTGCTGTTGAGCAACTTGTTCCCGTTACTGACACCCAGGAATGACCACTGGGGCACCAGCTATTGCAGCTGGGATGCGACGTGTCAGAAGGTGATCTGGAAAAAAAGGTTTCATCTCTAAGACTGGCCAGGGTGCCAGCTGGGAAGCTGATCGCTCAGCAGCAGCAGCCCCTCCAAAAGAAGACATCAAAGAGTCTGGCTGATTCGTTTGCTCTGGCTTCTTGGAGAAATAATTCACATTATTTCAGGTAACCACCTGCTGTGGCAGCACCGTCCAGGCTGCTCAGATACTGATTTTTGGTTTAGGGGAAGAGAAGTCTGTGAGAGCAAGCTGTCTGTGTGCACTGAAAAGGAGAAGCCTCCAAGCTAAAACTGCAAGAACAGTTAACAAGTTACACAACCACAGCTCACTTTGCAGTATTATATGAGAAGCAGAAGGAGAACACATTTGCAACGACCCTCAGAGACAGAATTTGGCAAAGCATTAAATGCTCTGGGTGAAATAAAACAGTTGGGGGAAAGACATGCCCTGCAATCCTTTTGCTTATGGTATCAAGTATAATATTCAATGGTCTGCAGAGACTGAAAACTGCTCTGCTGGTTTTGGATTAAAATGAATTGATTCAACTGCAAATTAACAGCAGATGACTTGTGGGAATGTTTATTCCCATCTTTACAGTTTTGGACTAGATTTCATTCCCTAAAAGTGTTGGAGCAGAAGGCTTGGGCAGGACCCACTTGGAGCTCCAGGTAGGCAGCAAGAGCCTCCATAACCAGCTCCCAGTCTTGGCCATTGCTTGGCAACATTGCTCCACCCTCCCAAATCTGTAAGTTGAAGCTTAAAATAAGCAGATGCTTCACTTCAGTAATGGGCTGGGGTGTGATTGAGCACGTGCTGAAATGTTGTGCTGACTCAGAGCCCAAGCCCTGTGCTGGCAGAGAATGGGTGTTGCTAAAGGTCAAGTGAGCCCTCCCCAAGCAGCCCTGCAGGAAAGCAGGGGCAAGGAGGCAGCTGCCAGCAGTGGGAAGAGCTCCTTGGCTTGGGGTGGAGGAGCAAGGGCCACATCCTGCTCATGTACGTGCTGCTGCAGAGCTCTAGGGCCAGCTGAGCCATGGGTGTCAACAGGCACAGCTCGGAAGGCAGGGAAAACACCCACCTCAGCAAGTGGTACTTGTCATCACAGCATCACAGAGCCATCATGGTTGAAAGGGACCCCTGAAGATCATCTAGTCCAACCCCCCTGCTAGGGCAGGACCCCCTAGAGCAGATCCCACAGGAACACATCCAGGAGGGTTGGGAATGTCTCCAGGGATGGAGATTCCACCACCTCCCTGGGCAGCCTGTCCTGGGACCCTCAGAGTCAAGAAGTATTTTCTCATCTCCAGGTTCAACCTCCTGTGCTCCAGCTTGTGCCCATTGCCCCTGGTCCTGTCCCTGGACACCCCTGAGCAGAGTCTGGCCCATCCTCCTGCCACCCCCTGCAGATATTGACCAGCACTGAGCAGATCCCCCCTCAGCCTCCTCCTCTCCAGCTGAGCAGCCCCAGCTCTCCCAGCCTTTCCTCACAGGCAGATGCTCCAGCCCCTTCAGCATCTCAGTGCCCTGGGATGGACTCTCTCCAGTAGCTCCTTGTCCTTCTGGAACTGGGGAGCCCAGAGCTGCACACAGGGCTCCAGATCCAGGCCCACCAGGGCAGAACAGAGAGGGAAATCCCGTGGTTTCAAAGGTCTGCACCCCTGTGGTGGATTCATAACCACTGGATTGGAAGCACGAAACTGTGACTTGGAAAAAACATCACGACTCTTTCACCTTCTGACAAACCAGCCCTGCTTTGCCTCGTCCCTCCCTTCCTCCATCAAGTCTGCACATGATCAGCAGTTAGGAACAGGGTGTCTGTCAGCAGAGGCTCAGAGCTGAGCACCCAGGGGCTGCTGGCAGTGCTGCCTGCTCCTCTCCTGCCTGGATCTGGGCAACATCCTGCTCCTGCTTGGCAAACTGCCCCAGCCTTTGGGCAGCCTGCTCAGGAAGCCTCAGCACCAGAGGGTGCTGGTTGCTCAGAAACCAAGCACTGCCTTTGGCCTCCAAAACTGCACAGTCCCGTTTTGCACGAGCCATTTTAAATCACAAAACTAATTAAAATAAAATAATGAATTAAAAAATGGGGAAGGAATAATCAAAGTTCCTGATTTAAGCCCCTTCTCAACGGGCTTGGGTATTTTTTTGGACCAGGGGCCGAGAAGGGCTGTGCCCTCCCCATCCCATTGCCTGCTGGCTCCACCATTCCTACATTTCCCCATGTGTTTGCAGACCTGCACCTGCTTGAGCCCATCTCAGGCCTGGGTGAATCCTGGTCCCCGTGGCATTAGGCTCAGTGATGCTCCCTTGGTGCTGCAGCCACGTGTGGCTTCACCCTTCCTGAGCCAAACTCCTGCCTGACCTTGCCAAGGACTGAAACGAAATGGCAAAACTGCACATCCAGCCCTGCAGGGAGGATCACAGAATCATAGACTGGTTTGGGTTGGAAGGGACCCTTAAAGATCACCTAGATCCAACCCCCTGCATGGGCAGGGACACCTCCCACCAGCCCAGGCTGCTCCAAGCCCCATCCAACCTGCCCTTCAACACTGCCAGGGATGGGGCAGCCACAGCTTCCCTGGGCAACCTGGGCCAGGCTCTCACCACCCTCACACCAAACAATTCCCTCCTCATGTCCAACCTCAATCTCCCTCTTCCAGTTTTCATCCATCCCCCTTGTCCTCTCCCTCCCTGCCCTTGTCCCAAGTCCCTCCCCAGCTTTCCTGGAGCCCCTTCAGGCACTGGAAGGTGCCCTGGAGCCTTCTCTTCTCCAGGCTGCACAATCCCAGTTCTCACACTACAATTTCACCCACCTGGTGCAGTAGCTGGAATTTCCCCACTTGTAAGAAGAGCGGGTGGGATCTCCCCCTGCCTTCCCCCGGCCCCAACCAAGTGGAGTTCTACTTGAGCATGGGTAGGACATTGTGGGCCCATTGTAGGACATTTCTGAGGCCACAACAGTGACTCTCATGCAGTCAGTGTTACAGCCACAGCCCCTCCCAGCTGCACTGCAGGGCAGTTCTGTGCTCACTCACTGCCCTTTGCAGAGCTGAGACAACCGGGTAGGTTCACCCCTTCACTGGGAAGTGAGGCTTGGGTCACCAGGGGGACCTTGTTTTTCTAAATGCACCTGTGGGCTGTAGCTGGTTGACAACTGGTTGTATCTCAGATAGTGGCTGAGGATGGGTTGTACAAGAATATGTGAGGCTGGTGAGAGCCTGGCCCAGGTTGCCCAGGGAAGCTGTGGCTGCCCCATCCCTGGCAGTGTTGAAGGGCAGGTTGGATGGGGCTTGGAGCAGCCTGGGCTGGTGGGAGGTGTCCCTGCCCATGCAGGGGGGTTAGAACTCTGATCTTTCAGGTCTCTTCCAACCCAAACCACTCCATGATCCTATCATATTCTCTCTGCTGGGTGTTCAGAGCGATGTCTTGTCTGCCCACGCTGTTTTTCTCCCTGCCCTCAGCACCACGGCTGTAAAAGCAAGACAAAGCAAAAGAGGAATAGCTAATGCCCTCCATGGGAACAACCAGCAGACTCTGGGAGGCAGGGCATCTGCCAGTGCTCTGCAAAAGCCAACGGGTCTGCAGGCCGTGGTCTGGGTTTCCGGGCGAGGCGGCGCGGTGCCGGCTGCTCCCGGCAGCTCAGCCTCAGCCAGGGACACCTGAGCTGAACAAAGTCCCTCAGTCCTAGGAACAGTGCAGGGCTGTCAGCAGGCCTGTCCTCCCCGCCCGCCAGCCTTCATTTCTCAGCAGAGTTAATTAGCACAGGATGAGCTGCCTCTTCAGCAGTACCTCAAGTCTCTGCACAGCGCAGCCCTGAAATACCGTCGTGTGCTGACAGATCCAGGACTCCCCTTCATGGCAGCACCTGGAGTATTTGTTCCTAATGCAAAGCCACATTTGCAGAGGGACACAAAGACACCCCAGAAACCCTCATGGAGATGTTTGAAAGGTTGGTCATGTCGTGGGGCACCCGCTCTGACAAAAGAGCTGACCTTCCCCTGCTGAGCACCCGCCTTCTGAAAACCAGGTCCCTGCAGCACTCACAGCCTCTTGGTGACCATCCCACGCACTGACTGCAGATAATCAACCCCTCAGAATGCCAGACACTCAGCTGAACAGACCCTGACACTGCTGCTTCTGCCTTGCTTGTAAGTGGGAGGCAATCAGGCAGAGGAACACCAAATATCAGGTTGCTTCTTTTTACCTCATTAGAGGAACAGATTTCACTGTGTGACCGTCCATGTGAGCAGGGTCGCAGAGCAAGCAGCAAGAAAAACACCTAAAAACTTAACATCAGCCATGCTGGAGCCTTCATTTGAGGGAATAAGCAGATTTGAAGAGAACAGGAATCCCTGCATCAGTCCTCTACAGGAGCTGGTATTTGCCACCTCCAGGGCTGAGGAGCCAATCAGCAGAGCCAACAAGAGAAAGGCTGTGGGCACTTCTCAGAAGAGTTTTTCTGATGCTGAAAGGGAGAAAAAGAATAGGGTTTATAGTCTGGGGCTTGGGGGTTTGCTTTTTTCTGTACAGCTGGACAAACTGCACGTTAGAGATGAGCTCAAGAGCGTGAGGAACCCAGGGGCATGGCTGTGCCCAGGCAGCCTGGCATTGGAACCTCTGCTGAACACCTCTAACATCCCCCCCTGCTCAGGCAGGCTTGGGGCTGTGTGGAGCTCTGTGGTGCTGTGGGTGGTGGCTGCAGGACCCCAAAGAGTTAAAGTCAACCAGAGCATGTTTATACTCTTTTGCAGTCCTCTTGGAGCCCTAAAACACAGAGCTGAGCTTCTGCCAAGTGTCTGGCTTTGGATCTCATGCTCTTGCTCAGGCTGCTGCTCTTGTATTTGTACCTACTGACACCATTTCAGGTACCTCTTCCAGAAGCCCATTTTGCTTGGTTTAGGAAAACAATCTTTCAATTTGACACCAGGTTCACAGAAATGCAGGAGGTCCACCTGATACCCAGCAGTTTAACCGAGTCCACTAGAAAATGAAGCTGTCATCTTATTAAACTGCCCATCATTAAAGCCTCCTCCAGGAATCCCCTGGAGACACCAAGCTTTGTACCATCCTAGCAGGGCTAAACACATGGAGCTGAGGCTCCTCTCAGGCAGTTGGACCAGATGAAATGAAAATGAACAAATGACAAATGAAATCTGTCCTCTCCTCCATGCTCAGCTGGAGGAAGGGGCTGGTGTTGGGTGGGTGGGTAAGACGCCCCGAGGGTAGGAGCTCCCCACAGCTCTTCTATAAACTTTCTGCTCTGCAGAATATCCCACGCGAAGAAAATGGGGTTTATTCTTGGAGTTATCCACAGAACTGCTGCTGGCCAAAACACTGATGCTGTTGTGAGGCTGTAGGAATGTGTTATCTGCAGTCCACTCGCAGAGAGAGGCTCATGAAGAAGTCTAAGTTTACCCGAAAATCAAGCCAAACGAGTTTTTCTCTCCCCCCCTGTTCTGTGTGCTTCTGTAATGGAATGAGTCTGAATCTGGAAGTATCAATTTTGGAGCAGTTTAAATGTTGGAGGTGCCCTGAGAAAGCAGAGCTTTTAAAAAGATGTCATTGAACCTTGTTTTCCCTCGCCCAGTCTCCCCGCTCGTGCAAATTGCACGTAAGCCTTTCTACAAGCGGCCTATTCATGGTCGCACTGGCTACTAGATCTCCCTCTGCTCCCAAAGTTGTTGGTCCAGCCCCAGTCCCTCAGCTTCATTAAAGGGCTGGTGTTTGGTGGCCACGCTGTGGGCTCCTTTCATCTCTCAGCCTCCCTCCGAGCTATTTTTAAGCGCCAGGTTCGGGCGCTGCCGCCACCATCGCCGTGCCCTGCGTGTTTGTGGGGACCTGCTCAGCTGAGAGCTGGAGCAACCCCAGTGCTCCACAGACTGTCCACAGTCAGGAGCTCAGAGCATCCTCAGAATCGATGCAGCCCAGGAAATCCTCCCAGGTAGATTAAGAAAAACCCACCCGAATCAACAAAAGCAAAGGGCGAGCGCTGCAGCGACGGACGGAAACCCTCGGGACAACCTCCTGCCTGCTCCCTGGCTGAGCTGGACACCACTGGTGGCATGGAGAGCTTTGGTGAGCAGAGAATTTGCTTATCTATGTTCCGGGGTTTGTTTTGTGGCACTTGGTGGGGTTTTTTATATAGTTTCATCCTGGTTTGTGCAGCAGGATTGTGTAGCGTTCCCTTCTGCTCCTTCCCCGGCAGCACCAGCTCCGCCCCGGGCGAGATGAGACCAGAAACTTGCTTTCCTTTCTCCCTTCCCAATTTCAAACCTTCTTTTAGAGAACGGGGACACAGGCTCCGCCAGACTGAAGACAGTTCTGCCTGCAGCCAGGAAAAAGGGGCTTTACGTGGTGCCTCTGACCTGTAGCCCAGCCCTGTGCCTCTGAACCCCAGCAGAGCAGCTCTGCTCTCCCCAGCGCTGCTCCCTCTCGCTGAGCCCTGGCCCTGCTTCCACACTCTCAGCTCCACCAGGCTCTGTGCCAGCTGCTTTTTTTTTTTTTTTCCCTGTGGCTCTCTGGACCAAAAAAAAGAAAAAGAAGACACATGGCAACCAGTGCCAGGAGCACAGGTTGAGCTGCTGGGTCCAGCCAGGCTGCAGGACTGTGCCCAGTGTCTCCCTGGGGCTGCAGAGATACTGACAGTGCTCTGTGTCTGTCTGAGTGCCAAGTAACTCCAGGACTAACACAAATGGTCATTTCAATCAGGAGATTATCAGAGAGTACCCACAACATCTCTTTTTCTCTGTACTAGAAAGGCAAGTGATAACAGCTTCTAAATCAGTCTTTGAAATTTTCTCAGCCACTGTCCCAAGAATCACTGTTAGTGTCCTTGTTTGAGGAAGCCTCTGAAATCTGGCAAGAAATAAAAACCCTCTGAGCTGGATAAACTCTTCCTTTGTAAAGACTCAGCCAGTTTGTCGAGTCCTGAAACCTTCTCTTTGTCACCCTGTGTACTTCCTTCCCTAACTGAAACTCCTGCACAGGCTTTGTAAATCTGACAGTGGTGGCTCAAGCCACAGTTTTTCAGTGCAAGGTGGCTGGAGAACTGTTGATTTGAATCATAAACAGCACAAATATGATTCCAGTTGTTCTCATGCTCTGTGTCCAACCCACAGACATTGGTGTGGATAAAGCCATACAACCTGCTGGGGGGGTTAAGCAACACGCAGCAAGCAGGGAAGCCTTTGAGTTACCATCAGTTTTGTGAACAGAAATGCTCACCTGTGAATGACAAGGTTCAAGATCTAGCTGTGATGGCTCCAGGATATGCTCTTTATGTAAAGCTTTCCCTCCGAATGGAACCAACACTCAGATCAAGCTGAATCACAAAACAATACTCAGGAATCTCACAAGATATGATACACAGCTTTAGAGCAAGGCTTTGCCCTTAAGTCCTTTAAGCAAACACCTGCTGCACGTGTCAGAATAGTTGATATAAAATAGCCAGTCACTTCTCTCAGGTTCTGCTGGCACGTGGAAGAGCCTGTGTTAAGATTTCTGGAAGTCCTTTTCGGGGGGCTGACTACAGGGAGCTGTCTGGATGTATAAACACACTGCTTGTACCTGTAGATTTGCTGCAAACAGTCAGCTGGGATTCCTTGCCAGCTCCTGCCCCAGCTTGCTGGAGGGGAACTGTGCTGCCCAGGGGGTGGGACAGCCTCCCAGTCTGCCCAGCTACCCACTGCACATCAGATGACAGCCCGCCTCGTTCCACACGGCGATGACGTCTCGGGTAGGAAAAAGAAAACATCAAGAAATGTTAGAGACCAGCAGCTGGTAAATCTATACATAGGAAAACAAAATAGCCATGAGCTTTGATTGTTCAAGTTCACAGCAGAGATTACTTACCTTGGCAGATACATATTCAAGGCATACAGCTTGTAATCCCTCACGAGTGCTAAGCAAAACCATGTGTTCTTCTGAAACAAGGGCAAAGTTTAACTCCAACACGGGGCAACGATGGGGCTGTGCTCAGAACTCTGCTCCTAGCAAAGCTAAATGGAAAAGGGCCAAGGAAAAGGGTCCCAGAGAGGAGGAGGGCAAAGACTGAGCAGCAGGTTGGAAGAGAAGCAAAAGGTGGGTCATGGGCCTTGCTGGGGATGGAGAGAAGGGGTCTGCTTGGCCACAGGTATGTCTGTGGCACCGTGAGGTGAAGAACAGGGTGTATCATCACCAGCTTCTCTAGTGATCAGAAGTCGTGGTGCTTCTCAGGGTTTCAGGTACAGCAGGATCCCCAAAAATGAAGCAGGGCCATTTCGGTGGCTCCTTTCCCCTCCTCTCCTGAGGAAAGGAGCCAGAGCTGCAGGGCTGGCTGCACACTCCCCTTCTCCCCCACCAGCTGTGCTGCAGCAGTGTGGCTGACAAACCCCAAAGCTCTGCTGCCTCTGGAGGGCTCTGAGGATGACAAACACAGGACTTGAAATTCAGCATCTCTCCTGCAACCCAACCCCACTGCAGTGGCAGTGAAGCCGAGCCCATGCGCTGAGCGTGTTTTCTCCTTCCATCAGATGGATTTTATAAGACTTTGCTTCCCCATTTCTCCAAATAAAGGACCAGCTGTAGAGCTGCTGCAACCCCTGCTTACACCCCAAAAAAGGCCTCGATTCTGGTTCGTTTCCCACAGGTGGTATATTGTTGGTGCTGCTGAAGGCTTAGCCTCAACTGTCATTGGTGTCACTCTCCTCAGGAAAAGAGGACAACCAAAAAAAAATCAATAAAATCCCGTGAGCCTGGAAACCACGAGCAGGGTGATGAACCCTGGGCTGTGCTCACCACCAGCCTTGGCAGGGCATGGGCACAGAGTCAGCAGCTGCCAGAGATTTGTGCAAAGTGCTCCTGGGATTAAAGATGCACCCGTCGTCGTTAGAAATCAGCCAAGTTGAAGCGTGAAGAGCCAACAAGAAGAGGACGTTAAAAAAGTAAAACCAAGCCAGTTTTCTGTCGCTCACATTGCAAAGAGATGCCCCACCAATAATGGAGCAGGGCACCCCAGGCAAAGAGGTGAAATCATCCTCCTCAAAGGGATGTTTAGAAATAAAGCCACTGGCTCACGAGGTGAAGAGAAGGACCAGGTGCTTGGCAGGGGAGGGCAGAGTGATCCAAGAGGCTGGGCTGGGAAAGCAGGGTGCTGGCCAGCTGGGAAACAGTCCAGCAGGATTAGGAAGATGGTAGTAGAGGTGGGGAAGATAAAAAGAGAGAGGGGAAAAAAAATGTTTCCAGAAGAGGTGTAACAATGACTTGACAGAGAAGGGAGAGTCTCTGGCAACTATTTCTGGTCAGAAGAATGTCAGTGGGATCAAAGTGGTGCTTAGGGAGGCTCTGCTCCTTCTCAAGCTGCTTTGAATGAACTACACTCAGTGAAAGTGATAGGGGTAAACTATTTAACCAGGGACCCTGCAAAGTAACTGTGCTATTTAAAGATGTGTCAGCCTGGGGATAAATATAGCATCTGCTGGTAATGGTCCCAGAAGTCGCTTCAAGTTCACACCAGAATGTTATAACACAAGCTCAGCAGAGTCTGGCCATGCCAGGGGCACAGGGAGAGCTCCTGAAGCAAAACCTGCCCCGTGTCACTGCAGAAAATGCACTGTAACAGCTGGAGCTGGAGCTTGGGACCAAGGAAACCCTGCCCACTGCTCCAGTCCCTCTGCCTGGGATGTGGTTTCTGGGAGGGGACCCAACACTGAGACCCAGGCTGCGTGTGGTCGTTCAAGTTCTGTAGGAGACAGGGTGACAACCCCAAGGACCTGGACAAGTTCCAGGCTATTTAATTGCTTTCTGTCTCCCTGAATTCCTTGGGTGCTTCCCTTTGGGTGTGCTGGTCTCTGCTTCCTGCCCTGAATCACAGCAGAGTGCAGCTGGAGCTGCATCCCCCCAGGCCTGGAGATGGGAGCCTGCTAGAAGATGCTGGCTTGATTGAAAACTTCTCTCTTTTTTTTTTTTTGGCCACTTCTGCAAGGAAACTGCCTCTGCCCGGGGCTGGGGGCTGCCTTGCAGCTCTGCTCCTCACAGCCCAGCTCCTTGTCATGCAGGGAGAGCACCTCCATGGCAAGCAGGGCAAGGACACACACCAAACCTGCAGAAGAAGGAGGAGGATGAAGCCTTCATCTCCCCCGTGGTCAGTCTGCAATGACACGGGCAGGGTGATGGGTAGGCAGAGGTGGCCAGTGAGGAAAGGGCACCAGCTGCTTAGGTGCTATTATAAGCATCCCATCTTCCCCAGTTCCACAGCCAGTTTGCTTTGGAGGTGTCCATGATGATTACTAATTAGTGAAACTACATGGCAGGAAATGAGAGACTTCTTGGCAACCAGCAGGAAGGGCTTTTAATCAGAGCCTGTGAAACTACAGGGGTTTCTTTGGTTTGCTCCTCAGTCAAGAACACTTTCTGTTAAATGGGAAGTAAAATCCTTCCTTTAAGCAAATCCCTCCCACAGGGGAAGGAGGATGGTAAAGGAGGGAAGACAGAAATGCTATTTGGGAAGAGTTAAATCCCCGAGGAGCAGCTGGTTTCACAAGGGCTCTGATGCTTTGGCAATAAATCCCAGGGCACTGAATTGCAAGAAAACTTCAGTCAAAATTCAGTGAAGCAAAGGGCTTGGGGAGAGCAGATGGGAGAGCAGGACAAGAGGGAATGGGCTCAAGTTGAGCCAGGGGAGGTTTAGATTAGATATGAGAGGAAACTTCTTCACTGAAAGGGTAATTAGACACTGGCCCAGGCTGCCCAGGGGGGTGGTTAAATCACCATCCCCAGAGGTGGTTAAAAGATGTGTAGCTGTGGTGCTGAGGGACATGGTTTAAGCACTGGACTTGGAAGAGTTGGGTTAATGGTTGGTAGAGTTGGGTTATGGTTGGACTTGATGATCTTAAAGGTCTTTTCCAACCAGAATGATCCTGTGGCTACAGTGATGGGAAGCAACGGGCAGGGGGTGAGGACACGGTGGTAGGGGTGGGTGGGCAGGCTCAGGCCAGGAGAGCATGAAAGCAAAACCATCTCCTAGATGTGAAGAGTTGCACCAGGAGCAGATCAAACCCAGAGAGAGCCCTAGGAGATCCCACAGCAGAGATGAGCTGAAGGGGCAGGGGTGGTGGATGGTTTGAAGAGCTGGCTTGGAAAACCATCACGAGTCAACAGAGAAAAGGGTAAAGAAGAAAGCCCTTGCCCTGTTGGTGTTGCTTTCCTCTGTAAAAACAATGTTTTTTAAAGTGTTTCTTCCCCTCTGATAACAAAGGGAAACATTATACATGGATTTCCATTCTTATCTAGGCAGCTCCTAGACAGGGTGGCCTTTTCCCTGGTGTGACAGGCTGCCACCCCAAGCTCCTCCTTCAGGACTAAAAACAGCTACAGGAAAGTAGCTCTTTTTTTCAGTATCTGCTGGATTTCTTTGTCATTATGCTCTCTTTTCAAAGCGATGACACTGCAGAAAGGCCCCCTTCCTCTGGAGGGACCCCAGGGTCCCAGGCCCTGTGTGACTTGGCCACTGGGTCTTTCTGTGTGATGAGCAGCTGAGAGGTGGAAACACATCTCAGAAAGTTATTAGGATTGGAGCAAATTCTCCCCTTGTGCTGAAGTGCCTGTGGCAGCTGAGTACCAGACATGGAAATGTTCACCATGACAGGCATGCCCAGGCACTGCTGGCACTGTCCCCTCGGGCCCCAGGAGGTGACATCTGTGTTCTCTGTGCCACGAGCTGTTGGCAGCAGCTGAGCAGTGTCCAGGTGTCACACCCTGCTCCCCTCCTCGGGCACTCCAAGGAAGCCAACAGAGGCCATCTGTTGTCACCTGCTCACAGCACCCCTCTGGATTTTAAACCATAGCTTTGGTAGAACCATTTTCAAGGTGGCTCAGGCTGAGATGCTTGCCCAGGGCAGGAAGGTTCAACTCAAACCTCTGTCGTTTGGACTGCCCCAGATTCCTCAAACCTCACAAGCCTGACCTGTGCCAGTGACACACTGCTAAGCTGAGCCCTGACCAACACACCCCTGGGACACATCACCAGAGATTTGCTGTTGCCTCCTTGTTGGTGGAAGCTACCACTGAGGAGCATGTTTGGCCCATTGATAACTTCCCTCCAGGTGATTCCATGAAAAAGTGGTTGGATTCACTTCCTGGAGGGCACCTGGCAATGTTCTGTGTGCAGCACACCTTCACCAGGCATGAACCTGGGGTTGTGAGCTAGAAGATTTGGGATTCAATTGTAGCTTCAGGCTGCACTTCCAGTGGATGCCACGTGTCTGCTCTAGTTATTGTCCTGGAGAAGGAAAGGGAGAGTCGGTGGGAAGGTCAAGTCCTGGTGCACCAGGAGGGGTCTGTGAGAGCTCCCTGATGGGCACTTTTTGGGGCCATCCAAGGAAATGTTTCACTGCAGGCTTCCAAGGAGGTACGTGTGCTCTCAGCCCTGTCCATGAGGCTTTTCAATCAGATGGAGAAGGGATCTTCTCTCACATCAGGGAAACCTTGATCTGCTCAGCTCCCACTTAAGTCCTGCAGGTTGTCTTTAGTTTAAAATAAGAGGAAAGGTGCCAGTGGTTGTATTTTCATACCTGGTGTTTATTTTGTGTTGCTTTAGCCCAGATGTAAATAGCTCATAGAGGTGGAGTGAAACAGGGCAAAGCAGAGAGAAACAAGAAATGCTGGAGAGGGCCTGAAATAAGCACATCCTGCACTAGGTCACACAGGTAAAGGTTAAAAAAATATCTTTTCCAAACTTTTCAGGGTCAGGTGGACTTCAGGCACGGGGGGGGGGAAGTCAGGATGGCAGAGAAAGTAGCTGCATTCTGTGTAAGCTGATGTAAAATACAGGCTTGCCCAGCCTAATTCCTGCACATTAAGCTCATTAGCAGCAAACAACACACACACTTCCCCCCCCTCAGATGCCAAAATAATGTCCTGAGGCAGGAGAGGATGAAAGAATGTAAAGGTAAAGAAATATCCCAAGTTTGAACCTAAGAAACCAGCCCCATGAGGAGGGGCATCCCAAAGCTTCCCCAAATAAGACCTTCCCACCTTCCCACACAGGCTTGGAGGGGCTGTTTGCTCCTTCTCTGTGAACCCCCAAACTATTGCAGATTGTAGTGAACCAAGGCAGCAGGTTTCAGCTGGAAACAGAATCTCTTTCCAAAATGAAACCCAGGCTCCACTTTATTTTTACATATATAGGCCTTGATGTCCAGGCCTTGATGTCAGAATCTTTCCTCTTTACTGCTGCAACATCCTGCTTCCCTTAGGACCACAGGCAGTTTTCTGGAGTCTCTGGCAGAAGAAACCTTAAGAAAGTCTTTTGTGGGTAGAAAAAGGCTCCAGAAAAAACAAGTGCAGAACTCTAGGGTATGAAATATGGACTTTTCTCTCCTCAGAAACCACTTCTCAAGCAGAAAAACAAACAAGTTAGCAACAAAACAGTCTCCTTGAATCACCAATAAATAAATAAATAATGATCAAAATGATCAGACAAGGGCATTACCAACACAGATGGAGCATATTCCCTGGAATATCCATTGTGGGGAACCTTTCAGAGCACAAACAATCCAAAGCAGAGCAGACAGCCTTGAACGATGCTTTGTAAAAAGCTTAATTGCAATCAGATTGAGGCCCTGCCAAAGTCCCAGCAACAATGGGCTGGTAGAGAGCAGGAGTTAAGTGGTGGTGTAACAGGAATAATGCTGCTGGGATTTGCATCACACTGCCCCACTCTAAGTGGGTGCAACAGAAAAGCCCAGGGCTTGGTGAGATTAGCTGCATTAATAGGATTTCACTAACAGGGTGCCTAGGAGAGAAGCACAGCATGAAGGTTGAGAGCTCAGCACAGCCCTGCACTGAGGAACACACCTCCCTGCCCTGCTGGGCCTCATCCTGCTCAGCACAGCTTGCTTTTGGGTTAAGGTCCTCAGTGGGGAGCTGCTGGAGCCAGTGCAGAGGAGGCCATGGAGATGATGGGAGGGCTGGAGCAGCTCTGCTCTGGAGCCAGGCTGGGAGAGTTGGGGTGTTCAGCCTGGAGAAGAGAAGGCTCCAGGGAGACCTGAGAGCACCTTCCAGTGCCTGAAGGGGCTCCAGGAAAGCTGGGGAGGGACTTGGGACAAGGGCAGGGAGGGAGAGGACAAGGGGGATGGATGAAAACTGGAAGAGGGAGATTGAGGTGAGACATGAGGAGGGAATTCTTGGCTGTGAGGGTGGTGAGACCCTGGCCCAGGCTGCCCAGGGAAGCTGTGGCTGCCCCATCCCTGGCAGTGTTGAAGGGCAGGTTGGATGGGGCTTGGAGCAACCTGGGCTGGTGGGAGGTGTCCCTGCCCATGCAGGGGGTTGGATCTAGGTGATCTTGAAGGTCCCTTCCAACCCAAACCATTCATGCTTCTATCACTGAAGTGATGCATCTACCCTCTAGAGGGAGGGGGACCTGAGTTAATTGAGGTTTCTTATGACAATGCCAAAGAAAGGCTTCCTCCTGGGGATGGGGAGGGCCGAGGCAACTGCCTGGCATTGCTGGGCAAGGCAGGGCTGTGACAGGCAGTGTGTTCCCTCTTTCCCTTCTCTACCACCCACCCTGCAGGAGAGACCCTGCACAGAAAGCTGGTGGCTTCCCCATTGGACTAAACTGTTCTAAATCTGTGCATCTAAAATGCATCTGGAAGACGTTGTTAATAACAGGGATGGGATGCTCTCTAAGCATTGTGGGTTGGGCATCACTGCACTGCAGGATTTCTTTCCAGTCCATGCACATGATGGTTGTGTCTGCTTTTCTATTATTCAGCCCATGTGGGCTTTTACCCCCTCCCTTGGGAGTCTCCACTGAAGCCTCATAGTCCTCATTGTTAGAAAACGTTTCCTGATATTCAGCTGCTTCTTCCTTCTATTCATGCACAGCAGAATTGCCCTGGTTGTGCCTGCAATTGTTTTTGGTGCTCCTTTCAAACTCTGGTTTTTTGCCATCAGAACACAGACTATAGTCACTGGCTTCTCATGTCCTCTGGGTTTGTTTTGTTGAAACTCAGTCTCCCTCCACTGCCACGTTCGGAGATGCTGCCCTGCTACTGCTGGGGGAAGTCACTGAGTCACACAGAATCCCAGAGTGGTGGGGTTGGGAGGGACCTCTGGAGATCATCCAGTCCAACCTCCTTCCAGAGCAAGATCCCCTAGAGCAGATCCCACAGGAACACATCCAGGAGGGTTGGGAATGTCTCCAGGGATGGAGACTCCACCACCTCCCTGGGCAGCCTGTCCCAGGGCTCTGGGACCCTCAGAGTCAAGAAGTAGTTTCTCATCTCCAGGTTCAACCTCCTGTGCTCCAGCTTGTGCCCATTGCCCCTGGTCCTGTCCCTGGACACCCCTGAGCAGAGTCTGGCCCATCCTCCTGCCACCCCCTGCAGATATTGACCAGCACTGATCAGATCCCCCCTCAGCCTCCTCCTCTCCAGCTGAGCAGCCCCAGCTCTCCCAGCCTTTCCTCACAGGCAGATGCTCCAGCCCCTTCAGCATCTCAGTGCCCTGGGCTGGACTCTCTCCAGTAGCTCCTTGTCCTTCTGGAACTGGGGAGCCCAGAACTGCCACAGGGCTCCAGGTGAGGCCTCCCCAGGACAGAGAGGGAGAAGAACCTCCCTCGACCTGCTGGACCTGCTCTTCTTAATGCACCCAGGAGGCTATTGCCCCTCTTGGCTGGAGGACACACTGCTGGCTCAGGGAAGTCAGCCAGGGTTGGCCTGCACCAGCTGCTCTTCCCCACTTGCTTCACTAACTGCTCTGCAGCAGCTCTTCCTGGCAGGGTAGCTCCTCATCCTCCCCAGTTCATTTGATGAAACCCAGTTTCCTCCAGTGAAACACCAGTCCTGGCTGATGCCCTGTTGTGCTCTGGCTCCAGGCACCCTCAGCCCAGGGAAGCTCAGCTGGATGAACCTCCTGCTGAGCCTCCTGCTGACACCCACAGCCCCTGCAGGTCCCATCACACCAGTGAAGCAGGGATATCCCTGCAAAAAAAAACCAACAACCCAGGCTCCACCATGCCTGGAATAGAAGCAGTAGTTTGGCTATCACTGGGATTCAGGAAAAGAATAACCCACCTCTGCTTCCCCCACTTATGGTCAAAATCTGCCCCTCTCTGCCTTTAACATACAAAAAAGCTGAGGTAAGAGCTGAGCAGAGGGAGCAGCTAGAAAAGAGCTGAGCTGGAGAGGTGCAAGGCAGTGCTGGGGTGAAGATCCCCTTGGTTTATGAGGTAGGAGGTGCCCAGGCAGAAGTTTCCCTGCAACCCATGGCGAGATGGAGGCCGTTCCTCCCCTTGGACATGCTCCAACATCCCCCTCTACCACCACAGGAGCAGTTTTGCTCCATTCTGCAATCCAGCTCCTCGGTGCTGGCAGAGGCTCAGACAGGCAGCCCAGCAGCTCTGCTGGAAAACACCTGCTCCCTTTTCCAGGGGATAAGATTTCGCCATAACTGGTGCCTCTTGTCAAAACAGTGGTGTGGGTTACCGGCTGGTTATTGAAGCGGGGGCTCTGAAGCATGCAGAACTGAAAAGCAGCCCCTTTGAACTGGGTGAAAAGAGTCAACAAACCCAGATCCCCCACCAAATTAGGACAGAGGGAGTTTCTGAACCCATTCTGAACACTTCCTGGCACGCAGGAGCTCCTGGGTGCAGGTCCTGAAGGGGCTGGATCTGCTCACGCGACGTTGGAAGGGGCTCCTCGTTATGGGGGAGATGACTAAGGAGTGGGGAGCCTGCAAAATGAGTCCCTTCTCTGTTGGCAAGAAAAATTAAGGCTCTGAAACTACTGACACACACTTGGAAGAGCAAAACACGGGAAGCAAAGGGGAGGGCGTGACTTGAGGCACAGAGAGGACAGTGTCCCAAAGTCTGGCTTCTTGGTGCTGCTACATAGCAAAGAAAAGCAAAGGCTTAGGGAAAATGCATGGTTTGGAGGAACATTCAGGTTCAGGCACCTGGTGCCACCAGAGGTTTCTATTAGCCTGACCTAGCAAACAGGACCAATTTTTGTTTTACTTTTTGCACAGTGAAACACATTTCAGCTGCTCAAATCAAATGCCTTCGCTTGAAGTTAGCTACATTTCATAAAGAAACATCCTCAGGACTCATAAGAATCATAGAATCACAGACTGGATTGAGTTGGAAGGGACCTTCAAGATCATCTAGATCCAACCCCCCTGCATGGGCAGGGACACCTCCCACCAGCCCAGGCTGCTCCAAGCCCCATCCAACCTGCCCTTCAACACTGCCAGGGATGGGGCAGCCACAGCTTCCCTGGGCAACCTGGGCCAGGCTCTCCCCACCCTCAGAGTGAAGAATTTCCTCCTAACCTCTACCCTAAACCTCCCCTCTTCCAGTTTTAAGCCATTACCCTGTGTGTCCTCTCACTACAAGCCCTTGTAAAATGCAAACAGCCCCTCTTGCACAGGTCTACAAACCAGAGAAACAAATGGCAGGTTCATTGGTCAAGCCAACCCTGAACTGCAGCCGTGCTGGAGCAGACTGTGCTCACTAGGACATTGTCAGCCCTGAGAGCAGCAGGGACTTGCTGGACACTCAGTCATTCCACTGGCACAAGCAGCACTTTCCTCCATCCCCAAAAAGCTTCTCTTTGTGTAAACATTTGGAGAAGAAATATCCTGTCATTTATTACCAAAAAGTCCTGGTGGATAGGAAAGGAATGGAACTTTAAGTGCTGGTAAATGAACAAGCTGGGGTTTTCAAGTGAAGCTTTCTTCAAATTACAAGGGTACTGATTCAAATGGGCACTTGCTTTATTTCTGGCCACTTCTCTACAGCACTTAAAATGGTTTTAAATGTCCTGCTAAATGCATATATATATAAAAAATCCCAGCAGCTTTGCATTTCCATGGGATTCCAAAGTGATTTATTTTTTTTTATGGCTGCCTTATAAAACTCTTCAAAAAGGATTTCAAATGGAAACACAGACAAACCATGAAGCATTAGTAAACACAGCAGCTTCAGTGAGCTCCTGATGGGTTCTGCTACCTCTGCTCAGGAATTTTCCTTCAAAATCTTTTCCAGCACGGACTGCAAAGTCACTTCCCTCCCCCCTGGGAAAATGTCAGTATTGCTGATGTTTTCCTTTCTTGAGGAATATCTAAATGAAGTACTCCATTCTAACAGAATTGAATCTGTTGATTTGATCATCCAAATGTTTCCTTCGGGGTCACCTAGACATGAACCTTATGCCAGTGGGGCTGCTGGGATGAGGGAGCTCTGGTCCTACAGCTGGTACTTGAAGAGACCTCAGGGAGCTCTGTGCCTCTCAGGATGAGGACATGACCCGGGACATCATAGGGCAGCAGTGCAGACAGCCAGAGTTCTCAACCCAACCGAGTTTGTGGGCTCAAAGGACAGTATTTTGGCAATGTAGGGTCACCCACTTGGAAACACAGAATCATAGAACCTGCTGAGTTGGAAGGGACCCATCAGGATCATTGAATCCAACTCCTGTCCCTGTGTAGGGCACCCCAAGAATCGCACCATCCAAACACTTCCTGAGCTCAGGTAGGCTTGATGCTGGGACCACTGATGTGAAGTCACTCCTGGATGGTCCATTTGGACCACTGCAGCTTAACAGCAGCTTGTCCACACCCTTCTCCATGGGAGGAAGGGCTCTCTGGGGCCCCACAACATCTGACCTGTGCTGCTCTACCAGGATCAACTAAAGCCATGCACTATTTAGCTACTGAATGACAAATGAAGTCTGCTGTGGTGGGAAAGCAAAGGAAGGAAACAAGCCTTGCCAGTGAATGGAGGAGGAAGAGGAAAATATATATAGTCTAGTGGCCTTTAAAATGCAATTTGGAATTGGTGTCTGCTCTGAAGCTCCTCTTGAGTGCTCAGAAGTGCCCTGAAGTAGGAACCTTGGCACAATAAAGCTTCAGTTGATTGGAAATCAGGAGAAGAACTGAGCGTTACCATCTGGAGATGCAACACTCTTGTCTTTTGGGGAAAATTCCCCTCTAAATTCAGATATTCCTGCCTGACTGAAGTCAATGGAAATTTCAGATGCCAGTCCCAAAGCCAGCAGACCACTGACACAGCAGACAGCTAAAAGCCCACCAGGAGTCTCATACCAGGCAGGTTTCTAGGCACAAGCAGAAAATCCAAGGACTCTAAACAGGGAGTAAAACTTTGGCTGAAACATGTTCTGCCTTCTCAGCAGCCCTGGTTTCCAGTAAGATAATAGTCCAGTTTCCCTTGTTTTCCAAAATAACTTGAGATGATTGATGTGCTGCCAATGTTTTAACAAGGAGAGCTCACTAAATCCCACCCTGTCCCAAGTCTAAGATGAACACCATGGGATCTGGGTGGGGACAGCAAGTGAGTTGTGCAGAGAGGAGAGATGAAGAGCAGAGGAGTCTATTCATTGTTTTTCCATTTTAAAGAAAACACTTCCCTGTAACTGTAACCAAGAAGAGAAGCAGCCACCTCCTTTTTTTTCATGTTTGGCAAATAAACCTGTGGTAAGGGCACTTTGTTGGAAATGTTTGTACTTTATTTATTAAAAAAAAAAACCATGCAGAGCACATTGATAGCACAAGGTTTGACCTATTGAATCTGGTGTGGAGAAGGGTAAAGGCATGAACTGTGTTGCTTTGTGAACTGTGCCTTGGAGGGGAGCAGGAGTGTACTGCACTGGGGACATCTTTCTTATTAAGACCAAAACGTTCTTCAGATCCACAGGGGAAAAGGTTGGGATTGGTTTTTAATAATCTCTGGAGTCTGGAGAGGAACATCATGGGTCAACCCAGATGTTCTACTTGTCCAACTTCTAGTTTTGGCTGCAACTGGCAGAAAAAGATGCTCCTTTTTAAAGAAAAAACCCAGAGTAACGTGACCAAATAACCTGCTTGCTAGAGATGCTTTTGAAGTCAATGGCAACCATGGATGGATATGAACCACAGAATCATTCTGGTTGGAAAAAGTTCATCAAGTCCAACCATAACCTAACCCTACTCACCATTAACCCTGCTCTACCAAGTCCAGTGCTTAAACCATGTCCCTCAGCACCACATCTACCACCTCCAGGGATGGTGATTCCACCACCTCCCCGGGCAGCCTGTGCCAGTGCCTAATTGCCCTTTTAGTCAAGTTTCCTCGAACATCCAATCTAAACTTCCCCTGGCACAACTTGAGACCGTTTCCTCCTGTTGAAACCACTGGCTGAGAAGGATGGACTCCATAAAGGGCAAAAATACCATCCCCAGCCTCCTGCTGGTTAGAGGTTACATCACAAGGAGGAGTCCCCGAGAAGCCCTAGAAGGTCACAACAGCTGAAGACTTTTGTTAGGAATGTTTTATTTAACCACTAACTCCAGAGAAAGAAAGCAAACATCCCAGATAGGTACAGCTGCCGGGTTAAATTCCAACAGCATCAACTTTGGCACAATTGCCACATTCTGGGCAAGTACTGCAAGAAGCACAGAAGTTTTTGTTTTCAGATTTATGCTGTATTTAATCTTCGAGGAGTAAGAAGTCTCCTCTCCAAAGGGTTTTGCCCAGTGATGGGGAGTTTTGAAAGCTGAGACACAAAATGTTAACCTGCAAAGGGTTTCAGTGCTCTCATGCTCATCCCTGTCAGCACACCCAGCTTCTAAGCATCTGAATCACTCTCTTCTTGCCCTAAAAAGGGCGATTTCAGATGCAGACGGGCTGTTCAGTCGGTCCCCACCGAGACCACTCACACTCGCATCAGAACGGGCCCCCGGGGTGTGAAAAGCAGTTGCATTATTCCCGAGGGAGCAGGGTTTCCATGCAGCCAGCCTGAAAACGCCCCCAAGCCAGGAAGGGCCAAAGCTGATGTTTGTATGAGGCTTTACTGGTGGTACTGGTGGAATTTTGCATCCTGAGCCTCCTGCCAGCCCCCACACTCCCAGTGGAGCCCAGTCCTAGCTGGGACACAGCGACAGCGGTGGCTGATACCCTCGGCCACCCCTTCACCATTTCCCCAGGTTGTCTCTCCTCTTTACCGGCTTAAAAAAACCCAGGGAAGATGGATTTTGGACCACGAGGAGCAGGAAACATCTGCACCTTCAGCATTTTCGACCCACATCCCCGCTGGTGTTTTTCTAGGTTTGTTGGGTTTGTGTTGTTGGGGTTTGTTGTTTTTTTTTTTTCCAAACCTTCGGCCCTCGGAGGACGAGGTTTTGCAGCCTGGGGTCGGGGCTGTTACATGAGATATCCAGGAAGTTATTTGCATGGAGTGGATAAAAGGCTGGAGCAGCTGGGGGTGCTGCAGAACCCAGCCCGGGACCTCCGCATCAGCCTCCAGCCCAAGGAACACCAGGAGCTCCAGCTCCACGATGGGTTGTTTACTGGCCTGGGCTGCCTGTGGGAACAGCCAAGGAGAGCAGAGCAAAAGGAGAGACAAACACAATGTGAACGAGACACGTTAGGTGGGAGGTTGGGCTGGAAAAGCAGACTCAGGATTTCAAACCTATGGAAGTGGAGAAGGGAGGAGGTGGGGGGGGAGGAAAGAAAGGAAAGGGCACCAGCTGCTCCACAGCGTAAAGAGGCAAACAAGGAGCCTGCTGCATGATTCCTGCTGCCTGAAGATCCTCTTCCCTAGCCGAGGGGCTGATGTTAAAGGTAAGAGAGGTGAAAAGAAAGAGCTTTTAGCTAGAGGCTGCGCCGGGAGGCGGGTTCGCTCAGCAGCAGCAGCAGCAGAGCTCGGGGGGAGCTGCCCAGGCAGGAGGAGCCGCGATTCCCTGCACTGTTTGGAACCGTGTTCCTAAACATTGAAAAGCCTACAGGTTTTCCAGCAGGCATCCAGGGCTTTCAGAGCAAACTGCTGGGGGGACGAAAGTCCGAGCGGCTCAAATCGGCTCCTTGGAGAAGATGGAAAAACCCCCTCAAGCAATCTCCGACCTAAAAAAACCCTAACCCTTTTCTAAAGCTGGTTAGAAAGTTACCTCATGGTTATGGCCAGCTTTGCTCTGCAGCTTCCAAATCTCACCCCAGGCTCTCCCGATTCCCAGATATCCCCCCATCCCCTCCTCCTCCTCCCTTCTTTAATCGGCAGGAAAACCAATCCCAGCCGTGCAGAGGAAAATCCGTGACGAAACCAGCTTTTCCCCCTGCCCTTCCCCATCCCGGCTCGGCCAGGCTGTGTCCTCCGGTTCATCGCTGGGGAAACCCGCGTTCCCCGTTGTCGAATTGGTTTTCAGCTGCTCCTTCTGCCCGGGGAACCGGGGGATGCTCCGGGAGGCAGCGCAGCCCGGGCAGAGGGACCCGGCCGAGCTCCCCGGCGTGGGGCGGGCTCAGACACTGAGCAGCCCTCCCTGCCCAATGGAAAACGCTTCCTAACCAGCCCCCCGAGTGTCCCCCCCTTGCCCACAACCCTTGCCCAGACATCGGGCCCGTTCTTGGGGCCCCTTTCCCCCCCCCCCCAAGAAGACACCGATGGCTGCAGCGTTCCGTCGGGTTTCCTCTCCGAACAAAGGAAGGCGGAGGATCGCCCGGGGCTGGGGGTTTTAAAAGATGAAGGGGTGAATTTTCCCCAAGTCCGGCAGGCAGAGCTTTCGTGCTGGACTCTCTGGGCTTGTTTTCCACGCACACAAGAAGGATCCATGAGGGCTGTCAGGGAGGAATCGGGCTGAATCCCGCCCGGACACCGGCACCATCGCAGCCCCGGCCCCTCCGCCCTGGTAAGTTTATTTCCTCCCTTTCTAACTCAGCAGCAAAACATCCAGATTTCGTGGCAGCTCCGGGAGGTGGCGGGGGGGGGGAAAAAAAAAAAGCCAACCTCAACAATAAGAAAGGATTTTTTAGTGCTTTCTGAAAGATGAAGGCTCAGACAAAGCTGGGGGATAAAACCAGGCGGGGATGGGCTGGAGGTTTCAGAGATTAGCAAGGTTTTTTTCTGCCCAGGCAGAGCTCATTCCTCTTCCTTGAGCTGTGGCCGGGATGGGAGAGGCAAACGTTTCTGTTTCAAGTGCGAAAGATTTTCTCTCCAAGCTTTTGGACGAGAGTTAGGAGCTGAGCTGCTCCTCCAAACTGTTGCAGTGGAAATTCTTGCAGGGGAGAACCCTCAGAATTCCCGTTGGCATTTTCATGGGGTCACTGGGGATGACAAGTTAAGGACTTTCCTGTCACTGTTGTTTGTTTCAGAATTGTGAAAAGAAATCCCTTCGGGTTGGTTTATTTTTGGCTTTTTTTTTTTTTTGGTATTTGAAATCAGTATCATAAAGACACCTTATTATAAGCTGAAAAGGGCTGTACAGAAACGTGGCATAAATGTAGACTTCTAGCCCACCATGCTACATCCTTTCAGCTTCAGGTAACGTGAGAGCTGGTTCTTACAAACCATATTAAAGCTTAGGAAAGAAGATCATATTTATCACCTTGGTTTGCTTTTGTGGCTCAGATCTACTCCTTTTAAGGTCAGTGGCAATATTCCCTGAGAATAATTCAAATACAGCTTAAAGCAGATAGAGAAACTGATGTCAGGAGTAACATGATCAACAAGATGCTTAATCTAAAGGTGCAGCTGTTTGGGAAGAAATGGGGATGAAAAGAATACGAGCAAGGAAAGTCGGAGGTTTTTTAACGACACTCCTTAATCTTAGTTTGAGAGGAGACAATTGTGTGGGTTTTGGATTGCTCCCCTACAAGACCAGAACAATAAAACCCAGAGGATGGGAAGTGCAAAGTTCACAGGTCGGTGATAAGGATATTCCCCCCCCCGGTAGCACTTTTCCATCTTCTTTCCCTTCGTAGCATTCTGAACGCCAAAATAAAGCAGGCAGGAAACCAACCTTGCTGCTTTTGGTGGGGGGGTTCAAAGCCTCTGATTTTTCAAAGAAAGTCCCGAAAGCCACGGGAGGGAGGGGGAGGCTGAGGCTGCGTTTCACTGGAATCCTTGGAGACTAAAAACGAGGCTCCTCCTTAGCTGGGGGGAGGTCAGTTGATAAAAATCGGTGCCCTTCAAATGCTGGAGTTAGGAGCTGGGCTCCAGGCAGACGAACAGAACTAAAGCCTGAAGGCAGCAACCAACCCATTCCCTGGCATTCAGAAGACACGAATGGAGGAGGAAAAACCTGCCCCTCCCGGAGGGAACGTTCCCTGTGCCCCAGCTCAGCAGCTTGTGCCAGAGGGGGCTGCACTCCCAGCTGGAAGGTGGTTGCTCTTCTCCAGCCGTGACCACGAGAGCAGGAATTAAGGTGATCCCACCCAACCCTTGGGCCAGATCCTGCTGTAGGAAGGTATGTTCCTACAGGTGAGAGAAGATTGCTTCCTGGGGAAGAGCAGAACACTTTGGGGCTGAGTTATCTGGCACTGCCCTGCCAGTCTCAGGAGTGATGCTGATGTTTGGGCTGCATCTGTGCAGGCTGCAGGAAGCTCTGGTTAAAGCCCTTCTGAGCACCAGGGCTCTCTTTACCTCTTTGCTGGTGTACAGGGGTGATGTGGTGGCCTCTGCCAGTGCTCCAGGATCCCAAAGGAGACAGCAGTGAGGCAGCTGGGAGGGTGAGGATGGCTCCTGGAACACACATCCAGCCTCAGTAGGTCTTTCCAGGTCAAGCGTGCGTGCAGGGACTCACACACTGCTCCTCCTCCCTGAATAAGGATCCGATTTAGTCTCAGGGAAGTGGAGCCACCACCTTTCACAAAAGGCAAATTCTCTCCTTGCAAAGAGGAGCTCTTTATTCCCCAGAACAGACAGTGGCTCTAGCAAGGCTTCCTCTAATGCACCATCTTCTCAGTTCAGTGCCATAAAAGGGGGTAAAGAGCCACACCACTTTGGAGCCAAACTAGCCTCAGCTGACCCCAGCTGCAAGGAGACTTTTCTGAACTGGTTGTAATGGTTTGGTTTTGTAGAAAGAAGGAAAGCCTCTTTCTTTTGGCAAGTGAACTTGAGGGACATTCTGCAGTCCCTCAGCACCAAGACTAAGTTCCATGCTGGACACAGGGCAGGTTGCTTTCTCTGTACATAACATGATCTTGCAATACTCAAGTGCCTTTTATGCTTGTAAATAGGCAGCCACAGCAGAAGCTCTGATTGTCTTCTAATAATATTCCCTTTTTAATTTCTTGAGCCTGCAGATAATGCACCACCTTCCAGCCCAGCATGCATTTGCTTCTCCACGATAAACAGAAATGACCATATTTAGCAGTAAAAGAAGCACCCCCTGTACAATGCCAAAATGTCATTCCCCTTCTCTCGTTATTAGAAATCTGATTTCTAAGCAATTTCACTACAGAAACATCACTCACTGGCTAAGGTTTTACACTTTTGCTTCTTGAAGTCATTTCTTATTTAACTAGTGCAAATTTACCCTCTCTAGTTCCACCTGAAAGACAGTGCAGCAGCTGTGCTCTGTGCACCCTCACACAGCCTTGCCTTATGCCCCTCTGACTGCTTTTCAAGACCTTCATGTTTTCCCCAGAGGGGAGGTGAGGAAGATGACATGAAAAAAAAACCCCAGTCATGCCTCCAAACCAGCAAGAAACCATCCTGCTGAGAAGCATGCACCAAGGAGAACAGGGGGTTGGAGGCTTCGTCCCACTGAAGCTCAGCAGCTCTAGGAGAGGACTGTGCATCTCCAGCCCTCAGAAGCCAGAGCACTGGAGCACATGGAGCTCAGGTTGATGATCTCCACCCAGCCCACGCTGCTGCCAGAAGAGAGTTCTCCAACCTTGCCCCCAGAAGAAAACCATTTGAGAGAACACAGCCCTACGCCACCGAATCCTTCCAGTAAAGAAGTGCAGGACAGAGATCCTTCAAAGGTCCTGAGCAGCAGAGCAGGGTACAGATTCCCTTCTGCCCTGCTGAAGGACTGTGCTCAGCAACCACAAGAAAGCCAGGGCCCTCTCCTTGCACCCAGTTTTGCTTGCAAAAGCTGAAACAGTGGTTTGTGCTGTGGTGCTGGCAGCTGGACTGAAGCTCTGCTGCTGCTAACGTATGCAAGGAGAAGAAGAAGAAAAAAAGGCCTATAATTTTTGGATAAACAGAGGTGAAAGTTCAGCTCTGCTGCTTCAGCAAAGGAAGAACCAGCCTGGAGCCACAGCCCTGGGTGAGGGTGGTCAGAGAAGGCTGGGGTGAAAGGAGGGCTTCATGTGGCTGCAGGCACCTCCAAGGAGGTGAGGAAAGGCAACAAGGAGCCAAAAAGCCAAGTAATCACCAAGGAACCACTGGAAATTGTGTCAGGGCAAGCAAAGAAAGGAAGCTTTTTGGGAGGGATGCTGGCTGGAAAGAGTTTTGGAACCATAAGCAAACAAACTGAGTCCTGTTGGTGGTTCAGGGAAACAGGACTCTCTTATTTTTTTATGTTTTTTTCTTTGAAAATAAACAAGGCTACATCAAAGGCACAGCTACCTCCATCACCAGCTTCTACTCCTGAGAGAAAACAACCTGTAAATCTTCAAGTAATGGGCCAAAGAGTGTAACTCTGCTTTTCATCAGTTTTTTTTCTTTGCATCTTTTCTTCTCCGGATCAACACTGAACCCAGCAATGCTATTATAAAGCCATCTCTCCTTCCTGAGACACATGAGGGTCAAAAAAGAGCAGCATTCCTACAGTCCTCCATCATCAGGTTGAGGTTCCTTTGCAAGCAAAAAAAGTCCCTCTTAACAAGAGTAAAACAACCCAAACTCTGCTGGGAATTTTGGGGCGAGTTGTATCATTTCTGGGCTGTGGCTGAAGGCAGCAGTGGCTGGGGAAGGCCAAAGCACATCAAGGGTTAAAGGAGTGATGTAAATGGAGAGAGACATTCTCAGGGAAAACAAAAAGAGAGTCATGCCCTGAGGATCAGTGTCTGAATATGGGGTAAGTCAGTTCACTATTCTCTTCAGAAGGAAACATTTTAATTAGCTCAATACAAAACAGATACAGCACAGAGAAGTCACCACGAGCAGGAAATGCTTTGTAAGTCTCAAAGGACAGTTAGGAGACAACAGCAGTGCTGAGCAATTAAAAATGGGGGGGGGGGGGGGGGAATGAAAGAAAGAAAGAAAAAAGGAGAGAGGCCTGATAGGTTCAGGTTTCCACTTCCCCACTCCAGCTTGGAGAAGAAATCAATTGGGGTCCTGCTGCAATTGGCTTGCTGGCTTCCAGGCAACAGAAAGTAGCTGGTGAACCTGGAGGGTCTGTGAGGTTCCTGGAGAGCCAAAGCCACCCCAGGCAGGGGGACAGGAGCAGCTGGGCTGTTCCCAGTGGGTGCCTGGGCTCCCTGGCAGTGGCTGGGCAGAGGGAATCTCCTGTTTCTTCTCTCAAAGATGTGAAAAGCAGGCTGTGAAACCTGGTTGACTGAAACAACCAGGAGTAACTCCCAGTTTCACCTGCCCACCAGGAGTGGGAGACGTTCTCACACTCCAGAGCAAGAGCTGGGGAACTAGGGCACTGATGGCACTTGCACAATAAGTGTCAAAGCCATGAATAAGAGCCTTCCTGCCTGTCTTTTGTGCTAATCACCCCAACAGTCCCCCTGCCCAGCACACCAGCTACCCATTCACTCTGATAAAACACAGGGGAGAATGGCTCTTTGAAGCTACACAAACCTTTGCTGGACTTCAAAGTCCCCCTCCTCTCTCCTGCTTTCCTCCTGTTCTCAAATACATCACTTAGGATTAGTAAATGAAAGAGATTCAAGCATTTCTACTTTCCATCACCTCATACAGTCCATAGCCCTTTGTTTACAGGCAGCTGCTCCATTTCCTACTGTCTAATCCCACCAGGGAGAAAGGTAGGCAAGGGTTCTTGTGAAACTGGAAGGGCTGGGGAGGATGATGAGCTCACAGCTGTTCAAAAGCCATCCCCAACCTTGGTGTCCCAAGGCATCTCCCATCCCCAGTCACTCCTTGCAGCAGCAGATGCTTCTGTGGCAGGTCCAGTGATCCCTGAGCCCTCCCTGCTGGCACTGGGAAAAGGGAACCAGCAGAGCTGGGCAAGATGGTTCCTGCCCTGTCAGCCTCAAAAACGAAAAGCCAGCCACCAGATTTCCCCTAACTGGAGGTTTGTTCTTAGAACTGCTTTCAGTTAATGCTCTCAGAGTTCTTTGCCACCAAAAATAACCAGTGAAACCTTTACTGGAAAGGGAAAGTGAGTGAAGATCCTGTTGCAGGCACTGCAAGTGGTGAAGCAGCAGAGAGCTTGGTGGGGAGAGGGTTGTGTTCTCCAGCCCTGCTTTGCTTTCTTGGAATTCACCTTTTGGGGTGTTCAAGCAAATATTTGTAAGCCTTGAGAAAGGATAGTTTGGTGGTGTTACAGTTCCTCCTTAGCACTGCCACAGAATTGTCAGAAACGTTTGCTTTCTCAGGAAAAGTTTCTCATTTATCTATGAAGCCCATGTTCAAAGAGCTGAGGTACATCTCACCTCACCTATGGTACTTAGGCTGGAAGAATCCAAGTCCTTGTGCACAATTATCATCACAGAATCATGGAATGGTTTGAGTTAGAAGGGACCTAGAAGATCATCCAGTTCCAACCCCCTGCATGGGCAGGGACACCTCCCACCAGCCCAGGCTGCTCCAAGCCCCATCCAACCTGCCCTTCAACACTGCCAGGGATGGGGCTTCTTCTCTGAGCCTTCTGCATAATTAAAGTGGAAAGAAAGAGGGAAATAAAACCCAAGAAATTGAAGAAATGACAGAATTTGTGGTTGTAAAGCTCAGTGGGGGGAGTAAGTTACTCATCGTACGCTCATTGTACCAGCTGGGTGAGTGACAGGGAGGTGAAAACCCTCTACTGAATGGAGTTCTGGTCAAGAGAAGGTGTAAAGCACATGCTGTACCCAAGGAAAAGACTGATTTCTTTCCAAGGTCAGGGTCTGAGACCACATCGAAACACAAGTGCTGCCATAGCCTAGAGACACTTCTGGACAAAACACAGAGAAACGCCCCAGAAAACCCCAGGAAGGTCACCTTTTGATCCATCAGGTTTTGGCTTCTGTACCCATGAAACCTTTGTCTCTCAAGACATAGAGATAACCCAAGTACACGCAGTGATAATCTAGAAAGTGATCCCCCAGATTAGGAGGGATCTGTGTCAGACCTCACCAGAAAAGGCTTTGAAGGCTTGAGTCAAAGGAGGACACACAGGACGTCCTACATATTCAGACTGATAAAGTGAATTTCATCTTAGATCTCTTCTGAGAAAGCCAAAACACGAAGATGCAAAAAAAATGTCAGCCCCAAACTTGGCTTGTTTTTCTGACCTCAGTTGGACAGATTTGTGGAGCTTGGGACTTGAATGAAGCAGAAAACATGAGATGAATTGCAGAAGCTGATTTTTAAACTGTGCTTTTTAGCTCCAGTAATTTTCTGTGCTATCAAATGCTTGGTCTGAATAAAGCTGGCAGCTGTGAAGATTGCTTGGGGTGTCAGGAGGAGGAAATAACAGGATTATAAAAAGGTTACTCGTGCACTGTAGGAAGTAATACGCAGAGGTTTTCCTTTCCTGTCAGTAGGTGGAAGACAGGTTTTATCTCTACAATAAAAGGCAAGTGGGAGCAAACCCTGCTGAACCCCACTTAACTCTGAGAGGAGCAGGGTTACATGAGTCAGCTGTAGGTTTCCTTGTGCCCTGCCTGCTACCAGAGACAACATTCTCAGTATGACCACATTAAACAGGCTGAATATTCCATGATGGTACCATTTCTTACACCACCTAGGCACATTCTTCCTCTCACCTGCTGTCCCCACTTTAGACACAGAATGTAAAAGTTTTGACCTGCCTGAAATGCAGAATGGTCAAGTGGTTTGCTTGCTGTTCACTTTATAAATATATTTACAATACAGTGCTAGAGTTTTTCTCCCAGCGAGGCAAGGGCAGCGGTGAACGTGGTGGTGAGAAGGATCCTACTGCTTTCACCCCCAGTGGGAAGGCAGGAAAGTGGATTTTACATTTGAAAACCAAATCTGTAGATCCATGCTGCAGAATTCAAAGCACATGGCTGAGTTTCAAAGCAAGTTGTCAGCTTGTTTAAACACCTCAGTGTCCGAGAGGTAAACAACACAGGCTTAGGTTTTAAAGACCATAACTTAGCTAGACAATTGCTGGCAGACAAGTCCCATGGACTTATACTCCAGAAAAATTGGTGTTTGACCCTGGGGCTGGATGATGCAGAGCAGGTAGAAAAAATAATGGAGAGATGAAGCATATTTTCTCCTGTGTAAAGAGTATCCAGGCGAGGCTGCTGGCAGCACCTGCCTGTGTCAGTAGTGAAGGTAAAGATTTCAAAGCCACCTTTCAAACTTGCTGCCTTCAGGCTGGGTTTTGAGGAGCAGCCAAAGTCCTGGAATGTGTGCACAGCTTGGAAAGTGGGGTTTCCATCCACCTCCCAGGCACGTGGATGTGTAAGGTTGCAAAGGACACCCAATCCTTCTCAAATCTCCCCAGTTAGGACCCAGACATGAAAGCCGGACCAGGAGAGTCTGGCACACCTGGTTTTTACACAACAGAGGTTACATTTCAGTATAAACAAAAATTGCTCCTGATGGAGATAACAGGCAGGCTCTTTCTGTACTGAAAGGGAGCTACAAGCCAAGAACTTAATGCATGAAGTTGAGGGTTTAGCTATAACTGTTGGAGCTCGTGTCTGCTTTTGAATCCCAGAAATCCAACTCAGCTCTTGCTTCAAGGTGTTTAAACTTGTAGGGAGACCTTCACTTGTTCAGATTATGACATATTCAAAGAAAACACACCTTGGAGATTGTACCACTATCCTTTTTATAAGTTGAAAGGCCTGATATCTTCTTTAGGTCATTTCACAACGAAGGTCATTTAGTCGTGCAATCAGTAGGAAGGAACACTGAGGTGGGTGCAAAAGCACTAAGGGAACATGTTGCTCCCCTACCCAGCCCCTTCCCTGCTCTGTCCATCTGTCCCCAAAGCCCTGCATAGTTCATGGAATGAAGTGTCTGCTTCTGTGGGCTCTGGAGAAAGTCCCAACATGGGCTTTGGTCTCCTCTGTCATTGCTCCCCAATCCACAGCAGTCAGGTAAGGGCGTCTCTACACCTGGGTTGAACAGATGCTAATGCAGAATATTGTCACAAATTTGTAACTCAAAATGCAGCTAAAACAAAGGAAGGACTTACTAAACTGGGTGAAGAACGTGCACCAAAGCCCCCCATGAAAATCACAGGGAATTCTGGTAGTATGCACAGCTGGAACAGCAGAGCAGCACAAAGCACCATTTCACTGCCCCGGTCTGAAGAGACCATGAATCCTCCCTAACATGAGACCTAGTAGTTCCAAGTCACCTTTTTGGATATCAACAGGTCATTGGAAAGTCATCATTTTGAGCAGCGAGATCAGGGGACCCTCCCTTTCTGCTGTTCTTGATTTACACCCAACAAGCCTCTCGGGTGCAAAGCCAAGGTGCTGCCTGGCTTTTGGAGGTTTTTGTAAAGCCTGAAGCTGTCCAGGTGCTCCCAGGTGAGGACAGACCCTGCACCTTCCACCTGGCAAAGCTGTGGCCATTACACCTTGCTCAGCATTTGGCCAGCTGACTCACTGACAGCCTGTGTGCAAGAACAATTGTCAGCTCAAGCTTTTCCAGTTGGAAAACATATGGAAAAGATTTGATTTTGAAAAATCACATCAGTTTGCATCTTCAGTTGCCCTGATCCCATGCTTTCTTCCCCAGCTTCTTGGTTTACATGTTGTCATTTCAACCTCTCACACAAGCTTGTTCAGTTCTGTGTTTGCTGTTGCCACTGTTGTCAGAGGATCACTTTCTGGAAAGGATCCTACTCTTCACAAGGGTTTCATCTTTCTAAATTGCTCCACAGTTGTAGCTCCTAAGATGTTTCTTCGATTACAGGATGACAAACTTGGTTACATATTTGGTTTGCTGTATTTTACAAGACAAGGGTCTTTCCCTTAGTCAGCCAACTTTGCTCCACATTTCCAAGCTGCACAAGCTGCCCTGCCTGTTCCAACACATGAATCCTCACAGGCCTTAAAAACAAGGCTTAGGATAGAGCAAGAGGAGATCAGAGGGACAGTCCAGGAAGCAGGGATTCCCAGCAACCAGCATGTTTACTTCAGCTCTACACTTGTGCCCCTCTACTCTGCCCTGGTGAGACCTCACCTGGAATACTGTGTCCAGCTCTGGAGCCCCAAAACAAGAAAGTTGTGGACCTGTTAGAACATGCCCAGAGGAGGGCAGTGAAAATGATCTGAGGGCTGGAGCAGCTCTGCTCTGGAGACAGGCTGGGAGAGTTGGGGTGTTCAGCCTGGAGAAGAGAAGGCTCCAGGGAGACCTTAGAGCAGCTTCCAGTGCCTGAAGGGGCTCCAGGAAAGCTGGGGAGGGGCTTGGGACAAGGGCAGGGAGGGAGAGGACAAGGGGGAAGGGATGAAAACTGAAAGAGGGAGATTGAGGTGAGACATGAGGAGGAAATTCTTTGCTGTGAGGGTGGTGAGAGCCTGGCCCAGGTTGCCCAGGGAAGCTGTGGCTGCCCCATCCCTGGCAGTGTTGAAGGGCAGGTTGGATGGGGCTTGGAGCAGCCTGGGCTGGTGGGAGGTGTCCCTGCCCATGCAGGGGGTTGGAACTGATGATCTTTAAGGTCCCTTCCAACTCTAACCATTCTATGATTCTCCAAAGCTTGCTGAACTGGGAAAGAAATCTTCTGAGAGTGTAGTTTGAGATTTCCAAAATTTCAGGTTCTATCCTTTTGTCAAGGTTCAGAAATGGAGCTGTCAGTGCAGCTCAGGGGAGTCCGTTTTGCAAAGCATTTTACATTTGCAAAAACCATCCTTTCGAAAGTAATATCATTTTTGCATAATGTTAAGGAAAAGAAAGCAACATTTTCCAGAAGTGGCAAGCATGACTTTGGAGAGTCTTTTTTGAAAACCATTTCTGAAATACAACATTTCAGCTTTGGCCTTGAAAAACATGAGCAAGGCTGCTCCTATTTTCAAGTGCAAAAAAAGGCAAAGCAATCCTTTGTCAGATAAGGTTTGGGTTTTTAAAACACTTTTGTATCAGAAGAGGTTGGAAAACTATAGAACTTTGCTTTCTGAGCAGTTAAAATCAAGCACTAAAACTTTCAACTCCTTTCTTCTCTTGTCACAACTGCAGGTGAACGTTTCAGACTGATTCGACACCTGGGCAATATCCTGGGTCAATGATTTAACTTCTTTCCCAACACACTGGGCTAAATCCATCTCACATTTTAAAGGAAAACCTTTCCAAGCAGAAAGTTGGAATTGGAGATCACTCTCCTTCCAATGGGAGAAGGATGATGGGGGAATGAAACTTCTGTGTTCAGCATTGAAAAACCCCAGTAATGGTGGAATTGATGTTTCTAAACTTCGTGCTGGTCTTGTTTGCAGATCCTTTCATTTGGAAAGGAAGGAGTGTGTGCTCTGTTGCCCAGACTCCAGGTGATAGTAGGTTGCAAGACTGATGGCTTCTCTTTCTTTTTCCCTTAGGATGAAAGGATTCATGACCAAACCACAGTAGCAAGGTGTCAAGCAGCCTCCCTGGAATGCATTTCTCCAGGAGGAGAAGAGCTCACTGCCTTATTTTATGGATGTCACTGAAGTAGACTTTGAAATTCTTCGGAAGCACACCACAGACTTGGCATGGGAAACCACAGCAATCATACCTGTTTGACAGATGATACCTTTAAGTACAACTTGTACGGAGCTGTCTACAGCGTGGTCTTCATCCTTGGCCTGATTACAAACTGTGCCTCCCTCTTTGTCTTCTGCTTCCGGATGAAAATGCGCAGCGAAACCGCCATTTTCATGACAAACCTGGCTGTGTCCGACTTGCTTTTCGTCTTCACTCTGCCTTTTAAGATTTTTTATAACGTCAACAGGCACTGGCCTTTCGGAGATAGCCTCTGCAAGATCTCTGGTACAGCATTTCTCACCAACATCTACGGGAGCATGCTGTTCCTCACCTGCATCAGCGTTGACCGCTTCCTCGCCATCGTCTACCCCTTCCGGTCCCGCACCATCAGGACCAGGAGAAATTCTGCCATAGTCTGTGCTGGTGTTTGGATCCTGGTCCTCAGCGGTGGGATTTCAGCCTCGCTCTTCTCCACAACCAACATCTCCAACACCAGCACCACCTGTTTCGAAGGTTTTTCCAAACGGATTTGGAAAACCTACCTGTCTAAGATCACTATATTTATTGAAGTGGTAGGATTCATCATTCCTTTGCTGCTCAACCTCACCTGCTCTTCTTTAGTTCTCAGGACTCTCCGGAAACCTGCCACCTTGTCCCAGATTGGGACAAACAAAGAGAAAGTATTGAAAATGATCATCGTGCACGTGGCCATTTTTGTCGTGTGCTTTGTGCCTTACAATTCCATACTCTTCTTGTACGCCCTGGTGAGGTCCCAAACGATAGCAAATTGCTCCTTGGAGAGGTTTGCCAGGACAATGTACCCAATCACGTTGTGCATCGCAACACTCAACTGCTGCTTTGACCCCTTCATCTACTACTTCACATCAGAATCCTTCCAGAAGTCCTTCAACATAAAAACCCAGATAAAAATGGATTCTCTTTTCAAGACTGAGACGCCTCTAACCAAGACGGCGCTACCAGCACCACAGGATGAGATAAGTGACCAGGCTATCACCAATGGAGGAGACCCAACATCTGAATCCCATTTCTAGGGAGGTGTTTACACATGGAGTGATCCTCCACTAACTTCCCATTAACACCATGCGTGAAGCAGTTGTTTCAGAACCATGTGGGTTCTCACCTGGTGTCAGTGAAGACCAGTTGTTGGTGGGTAACTCCACAGGTAGACAAATCCTTACACCAAGATGGTCCCAACAAACATGGGATATAAAAACCCCAGTAGGTCTCCCTTTGGAGAGTATGGATGGGTGACAACATATTGCACCAGCTAAGGAGGGAAGAGAAGCTCCTTTAAATCAGAAGATGCCAACATTTGGCACTTTCCCCCAGCAGGTGACACGGGACCAGTTGTGAGACAGAAAATGTGATTTTCTTAGAGATACCTGCCAATACTTCATGCCTTCTGGAGATGCATCATCATATGTTAACTCAATAACTTCACACATTATGTACGTTTGCTTAAAAAAGGCATAATAAAAGCTTTTGGCTTTTCCTTGTTTCACTGCAAGAGTATCCATTCTGGCTGCACTAGGCAGGCTGCATGAATTGGGTGAAAAGAGGTTTAAAGTGGGAATAATTGTTGTGAAAGCAGGTAAAACGGTTGCATGGTGACAGAAGAAAAAAAGAAGCAAAAAAGGAGTAATTAATAATGCAGTTTTGAAAGAAGAAATTTCATTTCTGTCAGATTAAGCTGTCTTTTAATGTATTTTAAATGCCACCTCTAGAGAAAAGCAAAGAGCCCATTACTGCTCTGTTGCACCTGGGCTTTTATGTCCCAGGAGATATGTGACTATTTCTGGTAAGGGCTAGACTCTAAAAATCAGCTGAAGGAAAGAGCCTGAAACCCCAGAGCTCCTGCAAGGGCAAATCTCTCAGTGTGTGGCTGAAGAACCACAGAGTTCTGACCTTACCAAGGAGCCTGGTTGGATACAGACAACTGGTGTCAGAGCATGCAATTAAGAGAAGATCCTGTGAGAGAGATTGATTGCTGGGGTTTGCTAGACAGCCAGCAAATTAAACTAGAAAGCTGCAAAGGAATTGCAGAAGAAAAGTAAAATTAATTTGCTGCACTCCTTAGTCTGTTCCAGCAATGTTTGATTCATTTGCAATTAATTTATTAAAAATCCTGGATTCCCTTTTATAGACAGATTAGATAAATAGATGGAAAGTTAATGCCTTGTATCTCAATGCATTTAACAACACGGCTCATTTCTCCAGCCATCCCTTCATGTTTGAAGCTACACTGGCCTTGGCAGGCTGATTGATGCTTTGGTGTAAAACACATACAGGAGAGAAAAAAATACATAACTTGAAACCCTGTGAAGTTACGAGGTGTTAGATCAGTCATCTACATTTTCCACAGTGCAGCATAATCGACTTCCAGGGCCACGTCGCCAGAAAGAGACAGACAAAATATTAATGGAACAGATGTTTTCCACTCACTGTTTATCTTAAGTCCCTCAGATCAAACCTCATGAGATAACTGAGAGCTACACAAACGTGACTGCTACTTAAAGCAGAGTTTTCTGAAGTGTGAAAAGAATTCAGCTGCAAACAAAATGTTACGCTTGAGAGGGCGTATTTATTTAGCACTATGTGCACTTTGAATTCAAAAGTCAGCTTCTTACCAAGGCTGAGGCAGATCCCAGAGATCTTTTTTAGCCTTGAAAGGACTTTTGCACATCTAGTGCCCCTGGCTTTGGGGTCTTGCTGCAGAGAAGTACACGATCAACTCATGCAGGGTGTAGGAGCAGCCAAGCTATTAGAGTTCACCTTGAAGTTACAGCTGGATTGACTAGACAGACAAGACTGGCTTGGGAGGTTTTTGCTGTATATGAGACCCCAGGACAACACCTGGGGGGTTGGCAGCAGAAACAAAGCCTGAAAACAAGGAGAGTTCATCCAAACTAGTTGGTGGAATGAGATCCATGTGGCAGGAGAAGGGCACAGGCAGTTACAGTGGGTTGTCAGCAGCTGGGAAAAGTTGGTCTCCAAGAGAAGCAATGAGATGTTTTCAGAGGCAGCAGTATCTGCCATTTAACCAGACCCAAAGTGAGCACCACTGCCCTGCCCACACAGGCCTGAACCCAGCTGCTTAGAGGGCTTTTTAAAATTCCCATTTCCTTCGACTGATGAGCCTGTTTCAAAGCTTGCTATAAAACGTAGAGATTTCAGAGAAGCTGTTTCCAGCACTTCAGATCAAAACACAAAGCGAGCCAAGAGGGATCTGACAGGCTTCAACAGAGGCAGGGTTTTCTGTAGGCAGCAAATGGCCCTTCACACTGCAATGCAAAGTGAAGAAGGGGTTTGGGAACCCACCAGTAACTCTCACCTGTCCTAAGCCCTGCAGGAGCACCCCCATTCCACTGCCCTACTGTGAACTGCTTGTTAAAAATGGTACTTAAGGAGCAAATACTCTGGTTTTAGGGCTGGAAGAGAGAAGGAATGAGGAAAGATTCACTAAAAAGGATGAGGGTGCATTTCAAACCCTCTTCCTCTTTGCAAGATATAGTACATAAGTGCTCTTCCCTGAGGCAAAACCCCTTATTATTTCAGTTTTACAAAGAAATTTGTGCACATGCCAGCTTGCTGGCAACAGGCAACCTTTTATCTGTCAGCTTTTCATCTCATTTTAAAGCTGCTTCTTTCCACCTGCCACCAATCACAGAATGCATCGGGTTGGAAGGCACCTTTAAAGGTGATCTAGAAGAAGCAGATAGATGAGGTTCCCAAGTTCTGTGGGGTTTGGGTGCTCTGTGGGGTTCTCACACGTGGTGGCTGCTCAGTTGCTCCAGGGTGAGTGAGAGCAGAATTTGGCCCAGCACCTCAGAGCTGCCAGCAGAGGAGCATCTTGTTTGCAAGAATCCTGGAAGACCTTCTGCTCTGCAGCCCTTCCCTCCAGCTAAATCCAAGGAGGGAAAAAAAAAAATCATCTAACCTAGAAACCACTGTCTAGCCTTCTTAAGGAAATGTTAAAAGAGCAGGGGGAAAGAAGTGTGTGTGACTGGACAACCTCCAGGCTCTACAAACATTGCTTAACTGTAATCCCAGCATAATGGGCTTCTTTTTCTAAGCCAAACTGGTGCCAATGCTTACAAATTTCTGTTTGCAGTTTTATGGGGCAAGAGCTGTGGTCGATATTCTCACATAAAATGTAACACTGTCATCATGTGCCAAAATGCTAACTGAAAAGATTCATTATTTTGTAATTTAATACCTTGTAAATTATATGGAGATCATATGTTGACTGACACTCACATCTGGTAGGATAGTTCTTGACTAATCTTTTTTTTTCTAGGTCAGGTCTAGCCTGTAAATGCTCTATGGTTTGTGTACAAATAACCAGTTATGCATTCAGGGAGAGGAAGGGTGATTTGTCAGATGTTGGTGAGGCCAAGCTGGAAGGAATGATGGTGGTAAAAGTGGATTCACAGTTTTTCTGGCTGAGGTGCAGCCGAGTGTTCCTCCTCCCCATCTGACAAAGGGCTGTTGTCAACACACACCAGAACTAAGAGTTTAAAAACAAAAACCAAATCAATTAGAAGGCAATGCCTTTATCTAGTTGAAGGTGAGAGACAGGGCCCAGCAATCCTCTCAGATGTGAAACATGCAGCATTAATCAAGGCTTTCACTGCCCCCAGCCAGCTCACTTTTCCTGTTCCCCAGTTCTCCCTGTGTGATTCCTTCCCCATCAGTTCACCACACGCTTTGCAGCTCATTTCCCTGCTGGGAAGCTGGAGCTCTGAGCAACAACATGAAAACCTCTGCCCAGCTCCACCTGGGCACACCTGTGCAAAATGCCACCCCAGCCTGAGCATCCCTGGGGGATGGCACGACAGGAGGAAGCAGGGCCTTGTATTGCAGTGCCCACCAAAGCCCCTCCTCTTGCAGCTGGCTTTTCCTAGTCACACAACAGGCTCTGCATCAGGTGAGAGGTGCCAGGGGTTCATGGAACAAGGCTTCACCAGCTTTGTATCATCAGCATGAACTCCCTCAGCTCAAGCCTATGAAGTGCAAGAGCAAGGAGCCAGCACAAGCAATGTCTGAGAGTAGTGAACTGTCTCCTTGGGCAAATAAGAAGGATGAAGAGTTCCTGGGCTGCTTGTGCAAGTACCCTGCTGCTCAGCCAGCCTTGTCCACCACAGACCTGCTGCACAGATTCAGCCTGCAGGCCTCTAAAAATATCCCTGACACTTTTAGGTGGCTGCAGGGCTGATGGAGTGAGATCCTGCTCTTCCTCCCTGCTGCACTCGTGTGCTGTGTGACCCAGAGAGGACTTTCCCCTGGCAAAGAGCTGCTGAAGGAAAATGGGATCTATCACGCTGGTAAGATTATATGGCACCTCTGATGATCTTCTCAAAGGCTGAGGTCCCTAAAGAGCTCCCCAGTAACACTCCTTGTCATTCCCAGTGGGTGGATTGGCTGTAAAACAGGGAGGAAATGACCACCTTGGAAACACCCTCAGAACAGGGAGAGCAGCAGTCAGAACAGACTGCAGCAGTCCCTGAGAGAGCAGGTCTGCCCAGTGCTCTCTCTGGAGAAAGGAAAAAACAGGAGGTGTGAGGGGATGGAGAGGGGTGGCCAGGTTTCCACAGCACACCTTGGGGCACAGCCTGAAGCTGCTCCAATCCTCCCTGACCCAGGCTGTGAAGTCCCAGCAGAGCAGGCATGTCAGGAGCAGCTCCCCAGGCTCCTGCACGTCCCCAGCTCTGCCCAGCAGGCAGCTGCACAGAGGTGACCATCCTGCAGAGAGAGCCAGGGGAGTCACCCCCTCCTTCTCCCCTGCTGTGGGGCACCCAAAGCCAGCTGGGTCTCCCCGTGCCAGCCCAGCAAGTGCCACCCTAATCCCAGGATAAGCCCAGAGCTCTGCTGCATCCCAAAGCACGGGCTGCAAGTGGTTCTTAGGGGGGGGATTTAAGAACAGAAACAAACCAGTCCTCATTTCATAAGCAGATTGTGGTGCTTGGCATTAATTTAAGAAAGAGGCAGAATTATCCTGCCTAAGATTAAAAGTCCAAGGCCTCTTTCTCCCCCCCCACCCCCCCCCATAATGCCTGAAAAGCTGTAATTTTAACTTGTGAATGCTGACCCCCAGCTTACCCCTGAGTCCTGT
This sequence comes from Apus apus, assembly GCF_020740795.1. Taxonomy (NCBI): domain Eukaryota; kingdom Metazoa; phylum Chordata; class Aves; order Apodiformes; family Apodidae; genus Apus; species Apus apus. Next base: position 18,880,144 of record NC_067293.1, on the reverse strand, counting down.
CAGGGTTCCAGCCATGTATTCTCTCTGACACACTCCCCAGGACCATAATTCAAATCAGCCCCAAGATGCTGTGCTACAGAGATGTTATATTTAGAGAATTAAGTTCGTGGGAGGATCAAGAGGATACACTCAAGGAGCCTACAAAGTGAGGAAAATCTACTCAAGACACCTTTCCTCTGGGTACCAATTCCAGCTCCTGGAATCTTCTCCCTTTTGTGTGTATTCTGTCAGCAAGAGGGGACAGAGCAAGAGCTGGTTCAGCCCCTTGCTGTGCTTTTTTTTTTGCTGTAGCTGTGAAACATGAGGAATTTGCACCAACAGAAGTGTGAAAGATGGCCAGGCAGGGCTGTGGATGGGCTGACCTGGATGGGTGAGAAGGGCTGAGCCTGCCAGGAAAAGGGCTGGGGGAGATTCTGGAGCCTGCTGGGATGGGCAAAAGGGGGAGCAGAAAACACACATGAAGCTTGGCATTTAAGACAGCAATTTTAACCTCTGCAAAACGGGCACATTTCACAGCAAAATGTTATTTCTCTTTTTTTCTCTTGGAAAATGTCACTTCGTTTAAAAATCATGTTCTCAGTTTGAAGTTTAACTCAGTTTAACTGCCATGCAAAGACAACAGGAGGCACACACACCTAAAAGATGGGGACATGCAGGGAGTCTGGTGGTTTCTCCTGAGGATCACTGTGCATATGCTTTCCCAGAATATTCAGCTGTCCAGCTCCAGTATCTAAGCAAACCCTCTGCTGGCATTTTTTTCTGCCTGGGGAATTTTGACCAATGTAAATATTGCCCAGAACTTAACAACATGCACGTTCTGCACTCTTTGGTCTTTAATGTATTTGTGTGCATGATGAAAAAGGAAATTTTCCAGGAAAACAACATGTGTGAGTGTGCTCATTTACTCTGACTTCTATAAATACACATATTAACTGGAATAATATTTGAAGTTTTTCTGTAGGCCTCTTAAGAAACTCTGAGTACATCCAGCACACACGGAGAATTTCCTGGAAACCATAAGCATGAAAACCTGGTCATTCCTTTCTTGTGTTATACAAATCCTTCCACTTTCTCCTGAGACAGTAAGTGCATTATCAACCTCAATCACCTCACGGAATACTTTCTTGGAAGTCACTAACTAGGTCACTTCTGAGACCCAGCATCCTACCACCACAGCAGACAGATAAGACCAAAGCAGTTGCCACTGAACCTACTCTATTAAATTTGTTTCCCAATTTCCAGCTCGCTCTCTCTCTCTCTCCTGCATGGGGTGACAAAGTCGTAGCCTGGGCTGCCAAAACACCTTCAGTCCTTGCTGGTCCCTCCCACAGCTGCTCTCCCTTCAGGGTGCACACCTGCAGCCCCCCTTTCACCCCCACATTTCCTGTTTCTCCTGCCTGGCTGGAAGGGGTTTGTTTACTGTGACAAGCAAAATGTCTTCCTAGACTTGGTGCTTTGGGTATGACCCTAATTTCAAACTCAACCATGGCACAACGTTTGTGTCCTCACACCAACAGAGCAACATGAAGCTGGAAATATCTGGAGCAGTGGAAGGACTGTGCTGCTCCCCAGGCTGGCACCAAGCTGTGTTATCTCTGGAAGGGAGATGGTAGAAAAGCCATCTCAGCAGAAGTGAGCACGGAGCTCTTTCCACATGGCCCACTCGAAGAAGGCTGATGTAGCAGCTGACAGGCAAGGGAGGTGTTATTTCATACCCTAAATCAATAGTGGCTGCATTAGGGAGCAGGGAAAGTGCTTTACAAGTCCCATGGCACAGCACCAGGTCAGCACACTGAGCTGTCACAGGCAGGATGGCTTTCTGCTGCACAGATGGAGAGGCTGGGGTTGGGAAATACAAACCTTACCCAGGTCACACAAGCAAAAGAAGTTCTCCTGTGTGCTACTAGTGACCTGTCATTATTAACATGACACATTCTGGCACGCTCTGTCACTGCCCTGTGCAGAACCTGTGCAGAACCTGTGCAGAACCTGTGCAGAACCTGTGCAGAACCTGTGCAGAACCTGTGCAGAACCTGTGCAGAACCTGTGCAGAACCTGTGCAGAACCTGTGCAGAACCTGTGCAGAACCTGTGCAGAACCTGTGCAGAACCTGTGCAGAACCTACACACTCACAACCTGGACTAAAAAACCCACCACAATGAAGTCTTGTGTAAGCACAGGGCACGGCTCAGCAAGGTCAGATGCTGACCAAGCAGCTCTGGGTAAGACAATACAGACATTTCAGCAAGGAAAGATTTCCTGTTACAAATAGCACCATCAGCACCTCTCACACACAGCCTGAGGCTACAGTGGAGTTGATTCAGTCCCACCACTGCAGAGCTATCAGAAGACAAACAAGATTTCCTGCACGTGAGCAGTATCACACAAGCAGAATGACTCCTTCAAACCAGCCCAGCACCAACAGCCTGACTGCAGCCATCCCCAGGAGGTCCTTTGAGAAGCCCTTGATTCATTCTCAGATTGGTGCAGGAAAAAGGTTCAGATGTAGCAAGGCACACACTTCAGTCTCAAGTCCAACAATAACATCCTGCTGATTGCTCCTCTCGTGGTAGTATCTGGAGAAGGCATTTTCTGCTCCTGGTCCTTGGTTGTGCTGCTCTCACTGCTGGCAGTGGCCACCTGGCACGTGGAGAGCCAGGAGGCCACACAGCAAGGGGTCAAGGGCTCCTGTGAAAATCCCTCCACTCATCTAAACATTTGACACTGCCAATTAGCTGGTTTGAAATGCAACTTCTCTCCCCACTGCTCATGAGAACACGTTTTCTTTTCTCAACCCCACTCCCACCCACACGTGTGGAAGCAGACACCCCCATGGCAGAGTCATCCCAACCCAAGAGAAGAGGCAACACTGGTAAGACCTGCTTGTCCAGATGTTGGTGCAGCCATAAATACAGTTGCCCTTTGGCAGATCAGGTTCCTGTCTTGCTCCCATATGTTCTCCCCTCATCACAGCCTAGCACAGCAGCTGGGGAGCACAGAAATGGGGATGGGGAGGGAGATGTCAGACCCTGCCATGCAGCAGTCACTCATTCCCAAGTATTTCTTCTACAACACCCTAGATGATCTTTCAAGGTCCCTTCCAACCCCTATGATTCTATGATTCTATTCAAACAGAGCTCACGTTGGTTCATCAATACTCTCAGGGTTCACAGTTCAATTGCCCCTGTTTTTTGAGGGGAGGAGGACAAGGCAACTGGTTTTGGATGCTGCTGCCCACTCTTTTCACACCCCTCTGGCTCTTCCACTGCCCAGCTGTGCAACAGCTGCTTAGGTCACATTGTCTACCAGGTGACTGCAATGATGCTGTTTAAATATAACTCATTTTCACCCCAAAATGAAGGTTTCTTTTTAACGTGGATCATTTAACCAGGTTCCTGCTAACAGCTCTATCCCATCAATGGTCACAGTGTGTCCCATCACAGAGCCCCTCTCCCAGGTTAAAGGGTAGGTGCGGAGTGGAGGTGGATCTTGATTTCCATGTGAAGTCTTAAATACAACACCTGAAAATGTAAACTGCCTGTCTGGTAAGGCCAGCACCTCACCAAAAACATCTCATCCTTCGAGGTCAGCACACAGGCAGCATACCTGGAGTGCAGATCAAGATTATCAAGGGTGATTCAAACATCATTTCACTGTTCAAACTAGAAATGAACCCGTTGCACACACCACTTACACTGCATGACCCAGCAAACCACCACCTTCCTTACTGGGAGAGCCTGACTTGTGCTCCGTTCTTGTTCAGTTATCTCAACCTGTTTGGGTTTGCACTCCAGCTCTCCCAACATCTGAGCTCTTTCTGCTGATAGAGCAAGATGCCCTTGGAAGAAACCTAAACAACACTGTTAAAAGCATCCTTTGCAGCTCTGGGGAAGTCTGCAGCTGAGGAGAGACAGTTATCACTTCGTTCCTGTTAGATAAAGCAGGACAGCTTGAGTGTGCAGATCAGCCACAAGGCCAAGGAAGACAAACATCAGGGTAACCACTGTCAAGCAGCAAGAACAATTGCCCGAGTTCTTGGAGCCCTTGTCTGCCACGGCCTTGAGCTGCTCTTTGGCTGATGTAAAAAAATGCAGGAACGGACATTTTGGCTATTGAAGGATTTTTAAACACATCCATGGATTTGTCTGACACCCAAACCTCAGGCTGGGTGTGATCTGACGTTTTAGTGAAGGGCCCAAGGACACGTGACAGTAAGAAATGCACAAGCAGGAAAGATCTTTCAAAGTAAAATAAGCAGTAAACTCATGTGCTTATCAAACCATGAACTCATCACAGACCCCTCCCCACAGCCCCTGAAAGTTAAACCAGCACAGGCCTGCTATGAGCAGAGGTGTCACACTGAGCTACTAAAGCTACTAAGCTTCACACTGCACCTTCTGCTGAGGCCAGCTACCTTCTGACATACTGGCCAGACCTACAGACAAGATGTTGGTCTAGAGAGCCTTGTCACTCACGTCAAGGCCCATGCTCCAGCATAATTCAGCACTGACAGCAACAGTTGGTGTCCTCAGTGCCTGAGCAGCTGCCAGACAGCAGTGCCCCGTGCAGAGGAGAAGGCTCAGGCATGGGCAACCAGTGCCCTGGATGACATGCCCACTGGGCAAGGCCACAGCTGGGTAGATCCAAACACCTCCTTGGTGATGGCAACAACAGGGAAAGGTCACAAACCTGGTTCCTGCTAAATAACTCCTCTGAGTGAAATCACAAAAGCTTTGCAAGGTGCTGTAAGCTTGAAGAAGCAACCACAGAACCCACCAGTCAGGCTCTCTCTGCCTCCCAGCTCTGCTGCACAGACCAGCCCAGGATTACTGTGCTCCCAGCTGTAAGACACAGGAGGGCTCCAAGTGCTGCCCAGCTGCTGCTCTCCTGCCAGGCACCAGCCCCACAACCTGCCTCACAGCTCATGCTAAAGCCACCAGAGATATTATAAGGTTCTCTCATCTCTCTGGGGATGGTCTGAAAGCATGTCCTTGCTGCATCCCAGCCATGATCCCACTGCTCACAATGCTTGGAAGAGCCAAAATACAGAGTTAAGGGCAACAGAGATGATGGGGGGATTGGAGCATCTCCCTTACAAGGAAAGGCTGAGAGAGCTGGGACTCTCTAGCCTGGAAAAGAGGAGGCTGAGGGGAGAGCTTATTAACACCTGTAAGTACCTAAAGGGTGGGTACAGGGAGGAGGGAGCCAGACTCTGCTCAAAGTTCCCAGTGACAGAACGAGGGGCAACAGGCACAAGCTGGAACATGGGTAGTTCCCTTTAAATATGAGGAACAACTTCTTTCCTGTGAGGGTGACAGAGCCCTGGGCCAGGCTGCTCAGGGAAGTTGTGGAGTCTCCTTCTCTGGAGACATCCAAACCCACCTGGATGCAGCCCTGGGGAATGTGCTTTAGGGGATCCTGCTTTAGTGGGGAGTTGGACCAGATGATCTCTGGAGATCCCTTCCACTCTGACAATGCTGTGATCCTGTGAGCCCAACATAATCATGCACGTGTGTGTCCAGGACCTAACCAGCTTCTAGAAGGTGCAACCTATCCCTACAAAGGATTTGGGAGGAGGAAGGCTGAGGGAGAGGAGAGGGGGGGGGGGGGAAAAGCTGCTTGCTAGAAGTAGAACATGAATTTCCTCAAACACCACATGGATTTGAAGCTTCCACTTGCCAAGCTGGCTAGCTGCCAGCCAGCTCACACCTGAACTCCCTGTCCCTGCCTCAGTCCAACACTGTGCTCCAGGTTTAATAAATCCTGGCTCTCAGCAGGGGCTGCTGGCCCAGGAACAGGGCTGAGCTAACACGGCCCCATTGTTTCCCTTCAGGGCTTGGCTTGCACCTGGCCAGCCCACAGCCAGCCCAGGCCAACTGCAAAAGCACCCAACTTCAATACATCGGGTGCCTTTCAAAGTTTCTAATGGGATGGGTGTTTGATTAGAAACAGGATTTCTTATTTTTACACCAGAAGCAGCTGGAGACAAGTTTTGCAAACAAGTTTTATCATATTAGACTGGAGGTTCCCTCATCTCCGATATCTTAGGCTGGAGGAGGGAATAAAAATCACAATCTGCTGCCCAGTGCAATTTCTCCTTGGCCATAAGTCACCAGTTTGACTCAGCCTGGTGGGACAGGGGCCATCTGACAAGAATAGAAATTTGGCACTTTGCATCTGAGAGTTAAACAAGCTCACAGGCCCTAAAAATAAAGCCTGCTAAGCTGCTGAAGTTGTATTTTCCTACCAAATTTCCTGCCGAGTGGTTCCAACCACCATTTGAACACATACAGCCTCATGGATAGACCTTCTTGCTGTATTGTAGACAGATTTAATTAGCAAGTAAGGAAGCAGGGAATTCCTGTTGGTGTTTTCTTTCAGGGAGGGAGTAGGAGGGGAGAACAAAGGAGACAAAAAGAGTTATGAGCACCGTGCACATTTTCCTGGTATCAGAGTCACTTCAGAGTAAGTGATGCAATGAAACACCCCTCCTTCCTCTGCATGTCTTTCCTTCCCTTCCCTTCATAAAAGTATGGTTTAAATAAAGAAACATCTGCAGAAACCCAGCAGCAGATGAGCCCTAATCAGGCAAAGATAACTAGAAGTGTCTGGGGAGGGCAGAGAGGTGCAGGATGCCAAAGGTCTTTGTGAGAAGTGGGTGCCAAGTCACTTGAGCTGCAGAGGAGGATTGGCAGGAGCTCCAAAGCCTGGCCCTGGCACCAGGGAAACGTGCTGCAGAGCAGCCACAGGAGGATGCACAGGGAAGTCCACAGGACAAAAAAAAAGGACATCTTGGTAAAAAAGGAAACGCTGCCAGCAAATCTATAGAGCAGATGTATGGAACAAGTCCCTGGTTAGGCAGAGAAACGGGTGGTGTGCCCAGTTAGCAGCCAGAGCTGGAGTTACCCTGTGGTTCCAGGATGACTTGTCTTTGTGTGGGAGCTCTCAGAAGAAGCCCCTGTCTGTCCATCTCTGCACCTTCATCTGTATTGAGGAAGAATCCAAGGCAAGAGTCCCCACCCTGACGAGAGATTTGCTTGGGAAATAAGAGGTGTTACTGGTCCCAGTCTCAGGCAAAGGTGGTTTCTTCTGAGAAGGAGGACACAGCCTCTGCTCCTAACAGATGTGCCCCATGCTTTCCATGACAGAGAAGCATCCTACACGCAGGCAGCACAATCACCACCATTTGTGTGATGTTTCTTAGCTCTATGGTCTCACCTTTACAAAATGATCTTTATCTGGCAATGCTGATCAACACCCCAGTTGTGTCTGGGCTTCAAACAGGAAACCTAAGCAAGCAGCACGCAGGGCTCTGGGCAAACAGTGACTTTTCCAGCAGCTGTTGCTGGTGGTGTTTTCACACCTCCCTCCTGGATTGCTCTTTCCCTTGCTCTTCTGCTAAACATTTCACTGGGGGAGGGAGAGGGGCAACACAGATTGAAAGCAGTTCCTCATAAAACCCACTCAGTTTCATGGCTTCAGCAGTAAAGTTTCAACAGGTAGGGCTACACAGACAGTTGCAGCTGGAGCAGGGTGAGACCAATGGCTACAACAGGATGTATTTTTACTGGCTTTGTCTTACTTGACTGCTAGTGAAAGAAACCTAGAGGGCTGTAGGCAAGGAGCAGAGATCAAATTTACTTCCTTTTCTTGCAGGGTTTAAAGTGAAAGACCATATTCCACCGTGTTCTCTCATGAAAACATAGCTAGCATATTTTTTGCTCTTTTTCACCCCCTTCTTTTGTTCCTTTTTGCAATAGCCTGTGTGTGACTGCTCTAGATAAAGACCAGAGCCAGCACCTGGTGTCTGTATCATTGACACAGCACTGGAGGGGCTGAGCCACATCACAAAGTTCCAGGGGTACTTGGAAGGACACGTTCCCAGAAGGATTTGACCAGCTGATTTCTCCATGTGCTCGGCCCCACGTGCAGAGCCACGGGCTGTGGCAGAGGCCTGTAGGCACCTTACAGAGCTGATGAAAGCTGCTTTATAATACCCCTTAATCCAGAACTGAGAGGTGCTTATCAAATCCAGTCAAGGCCACATCTTCAGACAGGGCAGCACAGTCAGGCTGCAGCCCCACACCATGGAAAACCTCCTCCTACCTCAGTTATTTCAGAGGACTAAGGAAAAGGATTCTTCAAAAACCTTCCCCTCCCCAGTCATTTTTGTCATGGGGAAGCTCAATGTCAACAGCACTTCACACAGTTTCAGACCTAAGCAAGCAACTGGCTACAAACAACAGTCTTCAGAGACTGTCAGGTTGCTACTTTCTCAGAAAAAAAGGTGGTGGTAGGGAACAGGTTTCTGATTCAAGTCCCCCTTGGGAACATGAAAAGCAAGTGAGGAAGGAAGCTCCATCTCCACGTGGAAAACAATGTTTTAACTAAGGAAACACAGGACAAATTGAAACACAAAAGGATGTGGATAATCCAGAAGTCAAATGCCTGTGGGTTAGCTAGCAAGCTCCAGGGGTATTTTGGAGGCCATCCTAAAGAAGGTAATTTATTCCTAGCACCATAGTGATGAAAAATAGTTGTGTGTCAGCTCCACTTGTACTGTAGCCAGGCTTGCAGGCTTGTGCCTCCAGCAGGAAAGCAGGGAAGGAATTTTGATTGCAAGTGATCACTGCTGAAGATGTGTATTCAGATAAAAAGACTTTTCATCCAGTTCCTTTTGTTTCTCAGTTCAGTCAAACTCTAATCCCATGCATATGGCCCAGCAAGTCTGAATTTCCATAGCAACTTTTTACCCTAGCTCAGGGTAGCAGAGAAAGCTGGCAAAGGGGAAAGGTCAGGATTTAAATACCTTGTTACTCTTACTTCTACAGAGCATCTGATGCCAAACACACAAAAACTGGGCTTCTTTTTAAGCTTGATCTATTGAAAAAAGTAAAAACTCCTCCAAAGTGAAAAATCCTTCGTTTTAGAACCTGCAAATTCTTGGTTTGCTCTCACTGGGTGGCCTGTAGATCCACACATCACTGAAAACACTGGGTTTCCTAATGGAAGAGGAAAGCTTTATGGTGAAGGTGTAGGGCAGGAGAGCAAAGGAGGCTTCATTTTCAGGGGGTTATACTTTGGAGAATCTTGTAGAAGTATTTCTCTGCTATAGTCTCTGATGCTGAAGCATTTACCCTGTTACAGTCACAGCAAATGACAGAGGAAGAGGCAGCAGAGGTTACTGACACAAACTCATCTCCCTTTAAGCAGCCTAGATTTTCTCCATTAGCTGAAGGGCTGTCATTTATCCTGTTTAGCTTTAAATACAGAAGAAAACCTGCCCAACATGCTGCACACCCTCATTTGTTGGTTTCTGAACACACCCCTGGCCCCATCACTGCCTTCAGCTGAGAGCTGTGACACCAGCAGGACTGGTGTGGACCTTCAGAGACCTCTGCAGAGCTTCCCAAAGCCATCCCCAAAGAGAAAAAGAAATAAATCAACCTTAGAAAGCTTCTGCTGAGCTGGCCCTGAGCAATTATGGGCTTGGAAGAAGGAAGCCTGAGCTCAGGCATCATGCTGAAATGCCTGTTCTCAGCATAACGTGCATCTGTTAGCACAGGGTGTATTTCCACAGCCATGGAAATGAGACAATTTTTCCTTAAAAAACAACAACAACAACAACCCCCCCCCAGGTACTAATTGTCCAGTCAAACCAACAAAACAAGCCATCATGTCCAGAGCCTGCAAACCCCTGCAGTTCAGCCACCTGAAGCAGCAAACCACTGCCTGTACCAGGGCTCTCTGGTCTCCACCTTCCAAAGCTGAGTGCTGACCACGTTGTTCTTCCCTCCAAAAACCCAGCACTTCAGCCAGGTCCAGCAGTGGGAAGGAGGAGGGTGGGCATTACTTGGCTAGGAACATTCAGGTGTGCTCACATGGCCTGTCACCCTGCCATGGCCATCAGTGTCTCTGGCCACACTGTTGATGTGTTTGGTTTCATGTTAGACCTCTTGAGACAACAGCTGTGCAATGATTTCAAAATATCAATAATTAAGCTTCTAGGCATGATTAGTATTTCTCTTTGGTCTTTTAAGTTCTGGTGCCCATTTCAAGTAAGAGCTGAGGTTGGGACACCTGATTGATACAGGGCCCAGGGCCATTTCTAAGCACATCTCCTGTTTTTCCCAGTTCTCTTAACTGGGATGGCTCATGACACACCCAGACAAAACAAATCCAAAGTATTCCATCTTCAAGTAAGGCTCTACAACGTGAATCACCTTTTTTCCTTTCAGCTTTCATGAAGGATAAAGCCACAGTGCACCATAAGGGAAGATGGGAACATTCAGCAGGTGGGTGCTGACTCCTCACCTCTGATCCAAAGTGTGACACTCAGGAATCACAGAACGTTTGGAATTGGAAGGGACTTTAAAGACCATGGAGTTCCAACTCCCCTGCATGGGCAGGGACACCTCCCACCAGCCCAGGCTGCTCCAAGCCCCATCCAACCTGCCCTTCAACACTGCCAGGGATGGGGCAGCCACAGCTTCCCTGGGCAACCTGGGCCAGGCTCTCACCACCCTCACACTCCAGAATTTACACCTGATCTCTAACCTAAATCTCTCTTCTTTCACTTTAAAACCATTCCCTCTCATCCTCTCACTGCAAGCCCCTGTAAAAAGTCCCTCCCCAGCTTTCCTGGAGCCCCTTCAGGCCCTGGAAGGCCACTGTGAGGTTCCCCCCAGAGCCTTCTCTTCTTCAGACTGAACAACCCCAGCTCCCTCAGCCTGTCCTCATCAGAGAGCTGCTCCAGCCCTCGGGTCATTCTCATGCCCTTCTCTGGACACGTTCCAACAGCTCCACATCTTTCTTGTGCTGGGGGCACCAGGGCTGGACACAGTGCTCTAGGTGAGGTCCCACCAGGGCAGAGCAGAGGGGCAGAATCACCTCTCTCAAACTCCTGGCCACACTTCTTTAGATCCAGCCCAGGATGGAGTTGGCCTTCTGGGCTGCAACTGCACACTGGGGGCTCATGTCCAGCTTCTGACCCACTGGTACCCCCAGGTCCTTTCCCACAGGGCTGCTCTCCAGTGTGACCTCCCCCAGCCTGTGTTCATACCTGGGGTTACCTGGGCCCAGGTGCAGGACCCTGCACTTGGTCTTGCTGAACCTCGTGAGGCTCACCTGGGCCCACTTCTCCAGCTTGTCCAGGTCCCTCTGGATGGCATCCTGTCCCTCTGGCATATTGACCACACCACCCAGGTCTAATAACACATCCCCCAGGGTAGGGCTGCGGATTTCCTGACTTAAGAAGTTATCAAGGCATTCCAGGGGTCTCCTGGATTTCCTACAACTTGCTGTGCTACTTTTCCAACAGATGGTTAAAACCCCCCAGCAGGATAAGAACCCCTGAAAGTGGTATTTCCTCAAGCTGGAATAAGAAGGTTTCACCAATAGGCTGCACTTGATCAGGCAGCCTGTAACAGACTCCAACCACCAGGCTCCCTTTGGTGTTTCCATCCCTAATTCCCACCCATAAACTTTCAACCTGCTCATGGCTATTTTTTAGGGACAGCTCTTCACACTCTATCCAGTTCTTAACATAGAGGGCAACACCTCCACCCCTTCCTCCTGTCCTGTCCCTTCTGAGCAGCTTGTAGCCTTCCACAGCCACACTCCAATCATAGGATTCATCCCACCAAATTTCCAGAACTACCACTCTCCCATAGCTTTCCTGTAGCATGATGGCTTCCAGCTCCTCCTGTGTGTTGCCCCTGCTGCATGCCTTGGTGTTGAGGCACTTCAGCAGGAAGAAGTGGGATGGGACCTGGCTGCTCTTTGCTGGCAGACATGACTCCCTGCATGGTGCAGGACTGATGAGACAGGAACAGGCATGAAGGTCATCCCAGCACTTCTCTGCCTGCAGCTGGAGGGGGATCCTGAAAAGGCACCTGTCAGCAGCCTGCATTTGTGCACTTGCCACGCTGCAGGCACAGGGATGTCCCCCACTCTTTGCCAGGGTCTGTTTATGGAATCTTATGCCTCTTTTGAAGATAAAAGCAGTCCTAGTACTGGCTCTGCAGCCATCCACCTGCCCTTGGAAATCCATCCATTGCCTGGCAGCTGGTGCTCCCCAAATGCATCTCCCCAACCTACCCCTTTGCTTGGTTTTACCCAGCTAAATGTATAACCCTGCATGAAAGAACCAGCACTGAGGTTGGGATCAGCTAACATGGGTTGGTTAGATGGCTTCAATGCTTCTACCTAATTCAACAGTAGAGAAGGTCGAGCTTAAAGTCCTTGCATGTCCCCAGAGGAGCTAAGGATGCACAGCACAACAGACTGAGGGGAAAAGGGGATGTGCAGACAGCTGGGAAAAGACATGAAAGGGCAAGAAAAGCTTGGGGAAATTAAGAAGTAAAGCAGAAGGAAACCCCTAAGAACTAGAAGGAAGGAGAGAGCTAGCTAGAGAGCAGACATAATAGGGCAGAAGAGAGAGGTGATGTAGGACAGAGAGGAAAGAAAACCCTAGAACACAAAGCATTACATGAGAAGGCAAGTTAAACCACAAGACATTTTTTCTAGCTTCCATCTATTGCATGCTGAAACTGCCTCACAGGTGCCACAAAGCAACGTGAGACTCCTCAGCCCAGCACCACTGAGGTCATCCACCCCTACACCAGAGTGCTGCAGCCCAAGAAGGGTCCACGCCACCAGCTCAGCCTGTTTTGTTCTACAGAAATGACTGTGCTAGTGGAAGAACAAGCACATCATTGCTGGTATCACTGCCCTTTGAGAGCACACACGCAATGGTGTCTGATTAGGAGGGCAGGAAACAGCCTCCTCACCACTACACACAATAATTCCTAAATACGTACCAGGCACAAGACAGTTGACATCCCATAACAGCTTTCAGTTGAGCAGAACATCACTGACCTGTTTTTACTACAGGTATGTATCACCATTCCCTGCCCCAGCAAGTGGATCAGAGGCTCAGACTCCCTGGGATGCTCAGGAGCTGACAGACAGTGCAAGGCAGCAAGTAGTTTACTCTGAGCTGCTCAGAAAACACTCAGGGCCAAGGAAGCTCCTTTGCTCAGCACCTGACTGCACCTCCTGCAAAACACCCATCTCTGGATACCTGCTTCAACCTCCTTGCTGTTCCCAGCACAGCCCCTCTCCTAACTGCAAACTCATCTCCAGCCCAGACCTGTGAGGAGACCTCTGATGACCAAAGGGTGGGTGACTTGACACCTCCACTCCCACCCAGACCACCCTCCTTATTTCTGATGGGAGATAAGGTCTCTGCAGCAGCAGGGGGCTGTTTGCACAGAGGGAAGGCAGATCCCTGCCACCAGCTCCTACCAGTCCCCAGCTCCAAGGCTTCCTCCCTGCCTTCTGCCCAGCAAAGCTTCAGCAGGTGACAGATCAGCATTTCACTGGTGCTCTTTGAACACAGATCTGATCCCAGCTTCACCACTGGTTGTGTGCTGCAGGCTTCAGAAGAGATGTGCACCAATCCTAGGTGTGGAAAAACCAGGGAGCTTCAGGGATGATAAGTCTTGTGCTCTACTGCAGATCACGTCAGCTTGTGTTCTCTGAGCCACGTCATACTTAGCTTGCAGATTATACAGTTAGATGAAAAAATTAACATCAAGCCTTAGAAATCAGGAGGAGGAACCACTTCTGAGAGCTCTTTCAGCAAGGCCAGCAAGAGGCTTTTGGCGAGTTTCAATTAATACTTCTTTCCCACCAATGAGACCTGGAAGTTGGCCAGAGCTACACGGGAGCACTGATGCTTTGTAGAACTACGTGGGAGCACTGGGGCTTTGCTTGTCTCCATTCCCAGAGCACACGAGTGACTTGTCTCCTCTCCTGATCCTCCTGCTGCAGGGACACTGTGTCAATACACTCCACAGGAAACGTCTGGGAATGACTTGCAGTTTTGCACTCACTGTCATCAGGGCTGGGGCCTCTTCAGTTAACCTCCTCAGGGTTGAAAATGCTTGGCTAAGACTTGCTTCCATCACCCTTGAATCTTCAGGACTTGGGCAGCCTCTCCCAAAGCTGTTACAGAACATGCACTCATTTCTCCTTTTTTTCCTTTCCCCAAAGGATCTCTCAGAAATCTACTGGCCTGGCACTTTTTTCCATGGTAGTTTTTGAGAAATCTGACCTCTGAAGGTGGCACAGGACACTCTTCAATGTCACACATCTAATTATTTGGGTGCTGTGCACCAGGAGAGCATTCTCCAATGACAAATGATTGCATCCACATGGTCAGTTCTTCTCCAGAGCTTAGGAAAAACAAGAATATACTCTTATTTTCTGCCTTTGCGTTGAACAAGCTGCCCAAGGCCCACCAGTCCTGTGCAAGAGATGGGTTCCCTCTGCCTTGCTTGGAGCTTCCCTGACCCACAGAAGACATCCACAAACTTCCCCTTCATGCTCTCAGACTACAGTTTTGACAGGTTTAAAACCCAGTCAGTTTATTTTCCCCACACTTCTGCTAGAAAGCATTATCTATTCATTTAATTAGGTATACACACATTCAGTGAGAAAATACACTTCTAAGCCTTGACTTTCACAGGCCTGCTGCCTCTGTTATTTCAGTCATCTTCATTTCTAGCTCCACATCTGCATTATACATTTAGATCTTCCTTACAGTAAATGTTCTTTGCCTTTCCTGAGGGCACTGCAGCTAATCCTTTGGAGTCCAGTCCAGCACTGCTCAGCTTTGGGGCTTGCTCAAGGTAACTAATGAAGCTATTAAAGAGAGCAAGAGCCTGAGGAAGTAGTTTCTCAACATTTTCTTTTCCCTGCTCTCCAGGGGTGACACACAGAGTCATTCACAACTTAGCCTTGTTCCAGAGCATCTCTTACAGGCTACTCAGACCACTCTAGAGAGCTTGAAAGAGTGAATACCAGGTGCTCCCCTATTACTTAATTTGGTTGCCTGGCTTATTGGAACAAAAAAAAATATTGTCACACACACAAAGGAATAGACATGGATGGTTTGAGGGCAAAAATCAAGCCTTTTCTTGTGCAAAGAACAAATTTTCCTGTGTGAAGGCCTCACTGTGTCACAGACAAAATGGTTATCCACATCAAATGCAAGGAGAGGTCAGATCAGATAGTCCCTCAAGGAAAGAGGAGCAGAAACTGAAGCACTTAGTGAAGAATGCAAATGTAGTGGTAAGAAATTCCCTTTTCAGGAAAAAACATCGGTGAACAACATGGTTTCTGTATCATTTAATTCTGGTCCTAGATCATGCCACCCTCAAGTAGCAGTGGCAGCAAAAGCAGCACAACACACACACTAACTCAGGGCTACAAGAGCTGCACGCAGATCTGCTGAGGGACAACCAGAAAGCTGCTACTGGAGCAGTCCCAGCACAGAGCCCCAGAGAGCAGCCGTGGGACACGAGAGGGAGCTGCCATCAGGAGCTCCTGGAAATTGGTAACATACATCCCAGAGAGTTTGCCTTCCGTGGACTCATGACTGACAGGGAAAGCCGAGGGCACCTTCCGTGGAAAAGCAGCGTTGCCACCCACACAAAGGCTGTAGGTAACCAAGGAATACATTCATGAGGGCCCTTCCAAAACTGCTCACTCAAAAGCTTTGTACCCAGGGAAGCCTCAGACACTCCAAATCCTCGTGCCATGTACTCATGCCAAGAATTTCTTCCCCTACAAGTGCTTGTGAAGGTTCTCTTCCTCTGAGCTGCTTGCTTTATTCCACCACTGACAGATTCCTTCAATGAAACCTTTGTTACTCTAATGCCAGAAGCTGCTTTTCCCATTGCACCGTCCTGAGCTACAGAACGACCTACCAGTACAATCCCCAACCCAGTGTTATTTACACCATCTTGCACTTGTGAATCTAAGCACCAGGACTAAATCCAGCAACGGTGGGAACAAGTGCAGAAACGAACTGAAGGGGAAGAAGGAAAGGATTGGATTTTTATAGAGAAAAGGAATGAGATTTTTTTAGCTTGGAGGGAGAAATATTTATTTCACCTCTTACAAGCTACGGACGGTAAAGAAAAGGATTAGAAACTGGCGATCAGCTGGTTTTAACATGACCTTAAGTCGTGCTTGAAGCTGCACTGCCATCCTGTGTTCAGACAGGAAAGCAGAAGAGAAGCAAAGCAGGGAGTGAGAACATCTCGGGTTTGCAAGGTCTTCAGCTCTTCTTAAGCATTAGGATTCTGTCCCGATTTATTGCTCCAAACAGCTCGGTGCATTTGCTCAAGGAAGCTCGAAATTACCCCTGTAGAAATAAGGTTTCTTCCTGACAATGCTGCATGTGCTTCATACTAACTGGCGTGCAACAAAACACTCCCCCCAAATATGTACCTGAGATAATCCAAAGGATGGTGAGAGTAGGAGGAAAAAAAAAACAAACACCAGAACTTGTCTAAATTAAATCACTAAAGCAGCTCCTCACACAGATGTGCCCTCTCCTGCCTCCCTCATCTAGGTTCAGACCTGGGAACACAAGGCTCAGGTGGGGAACAAGCCCCAGCTGTGCCTATTCCCTAGCTCTCCTCCCACTGCCACCACTTTGCATCCTTTCTATGACAAACTGCTCACAGAGGATCGAATTCCTCTCAAAACTGCAGTTCAGAGTCCCCTTTGGTCATTAACACCCTCAATATCCTGATGGCAGAGCCACAACCCTGGTTTACAGCTGCTGGGAATTAACAGGGTGAGACTCTATACCAGACTCTATACCAGGTATACTCCTTGGTGACTTTCCTTATCAACCCCCTGACCCACAGTGTTGGTGCCCTCAAGTGAATTTGGTCCATGTAGGAGTTTTCCCCAAACAATTCCAAAAGGCTGATTGCAGCAAAATGGACAAGAGAGAAACCTTTACCCACCAAGGCCAAACTACTGATGTCTGCAGAGTCATATAGCTGGTCAGGAGGATCACTAGGAGAGACAGTCTCAAAGAGCCTCAGCTTCCCAGGAGAAGCTGATGAGGAACTGGCTGCCCTTCAAAGCAGACACAGCTGAAGTAGTTAAAACTGAAAAAAAACCCCAACAAAACAAACCACCTCATAAAGTGTGAACCTGACCCAAGTTATTTCTCCTTTGAGGTTTCCGAGAACAAAAATCTTTTTGCTCCCCACTTTCACACCTCTTAGAAAGTTATTTAACTCCAAATTGAAAGCACTGCTGCTTTGCTTGGAGCCACCCCCCTATGTCACTCTGCCAGATGCAGGGGTTTTTTCTCCTATTCTAAGGAAGCAGAGAGTCCTGAGCACTGACACAGCTCATTTCCACCCTGATTCTCTACTCATGCACATATTCAAGTGCTTTTGCAGTTTACTGGAAGCTTCAAGACCAGCTGGCATGGCTCTTTCTGGGAAAGCAGCAGCTAGATGTCAGGAACCAAAAATCTGGGTTTTTAACAAAGCTGGATGTTATAGAAATATGGGAGATACCTTGTGTCAGTGATGCTGAGAGAGAGGTCCATTCTTTACTAACTGCTCAAATTTCTTCTGAGAAGGTGTCTCCATTCCTACAACAGCTCAGACAAAACAGAGCAGAGCAAACTCCTAATGAAGAGATGGACATTGTTTGCTGCTTTCCACACACGAGGGTGTTGAGTCATGAATTTCCAGTGAGTTTGCTAAGTGATGTGACAGCTGAAGCAGTATCAGATGATAGCTATAATTTCTGTGCTATCTCCTGGAATTAAAAAGGTGGCGAGCTTGGAAAGGCAGATTAAAGACCACACTGAACTGGAATGGGCATCTGGGTGCCCTGAGGCTGTAACTGGGACTAGAGGAGGTGGGGCAGAAGCACCTGAGAGGTTCACTCTGTACATTGCACTACACAGGCAGATTATTTTGTGAGGTTATCCAGAGATGATGCGTAGAGTGAAAACAGAAGATACTAGGAAACCTAAAACCAAACCAAAAAAAATCAAGGAGGAAGATTTAGTCTGAAAAAGAGGACTAGAGACATATCAGGAAAACCAAGAGACTCCAGAGTTCAGGTCAAGAGAAGACAGAACTGTGGATTTGGTGGACCCAGAGAAGAACTAAGCACAACATCACAGTTTGTGAGAAAGGCAATGGCATCCTTGCCAGGTGTATGTGTAGACAGAAAAAGGGTATGGGATGAAAGGCAGGGCCTGGAGTTGTCAGGCTGAACCACCCAACACGAGGAGGAGCAAAAGTGTGAGGTGAGTCATGGAGGGCAAGAGGAGGAGACTGCAAAGGGAAGATAAACACAAGCTGACATTAGAGAAGTTGACTGGTGAGAAAAAACAGAGTGAAGATCCCCATCAAGAACCAAGGGGGGGGAGAAGAGGAAAAAGGGTGTGGGGTACAGAGAGGTGTCTGAAGGTGGGGTGGGAAGCAGAAGCCAGGGAGGTGAAAATGGACATTGTGAAAGGCAAGCCCAGTGCCCAGGGGACTGACATCTGAGGTGGCTGTGAGGGGTGAAGACTTTTCCAGGGACTGAGTGACAATTTCAGACTCAGAAAAGGAAAAGGTAGGGGAAAGGTAAAGAAGATGAAGCAGGAAATGAATTACATGAGAGCCAGGTTGCCAGAAATAGTAGTGGAAACAAGCGTGGGAGATGTAAAGATAAAAAGGTTATCTGCCTGCATGAGAAAAATAGTCTGCAGAAGGGAGGAGGACGAGGAGATAGAAGTTGGGGTGAGAAAGAAATCAGAACAGAGAGGGGATTTTACAAGGACTGAAGGAGGAAAGATGGGGGGGGAAAGGCAGAGCAAGAGAAGGAAAGCAGGCCATCTTTACCCTCAGAAGAGTTGCACAGAGGGAGGATGGAGGGCAGAAGAGGGAGAACATGGCAGCCTGAAGCCCCGGGGCTCCCAGCAGCTGAGGGGGAACACGGCCACCCGAGGCAGAGCTGCTGCCTGCTCGCCACGCAACCTTGCTCGCTGCTCCGCGCATCTTCTGGGCCGCCCGCTGCGGGGTGAAAACGCACACGAAGAAGGAGGGGGATGGAAAAATAAACGAGTGGCAACACCCTAAAGACGCCTGCTGAAGAACCCACCTGGCGAGGCAACCCCCTGCAGCTTCTCTCTCACAGCCCCAGGCCTCGAGGCTGCAGCTCCCCAGCCCAGAGCACCCCCCGGATGGGGTCCCGCTCTGGGGGCGCACAAAGAGCCAGGGTTGGCTCCTTTTTCCCCTGCTGGAAGCAGCCCCAGGGCCACCCTTCCCTGTCCCCACAGCTGGCACTGCTCTTGGCCTTCCTTGGCCACCATTCCCTGCAGGACATCCCCAAGGATGGCAGCCCTGGCCAGCACGGAGGCCCTTCCAGCAACACAGCGGGTCCTGTTGCTGCTGCTCATCTAAGCTGTATTTTCAATTAAAGGGGAAAAAAAAATAAACCAGCAGCTGCACAGGGCAGGAAATAAGGGGGGAATGGAGTGCTTGCTGAGGTGAATCTTGGTTTAAAACCTTCAGTGTTTACTGCTAAAGATTGGTTTGATGGAAATGTCTGTCAGACCAAAAGTGGTTCAAGTGCTTTGTCTCAACAATTTCATGAGGTTCCTTGTTTCTGAGAAGCACCTTTGCTTAATTTCATGTTTTCTCAATAACAGGGGTATAATCTTCTGCTTTGCCTACACATGTGTGGAAATTCTTTCACTCTTGTTCTGATTTCAGCCAGAAAACATTTAAAGCTAATTTAAAAATCACCTTACAACGTGGAGAAATACAAGCATGTTAATTTCTAAAAAAACCATGTATTTCCAACCCTTAGACTTCTGCACAAATGATTCAAACCAGGGTGCAGACTTGATTAACACATCTTCAATGTTTTATACCTATAAAGACCTTCAGTTCATTGTGTTTCAGTAGTAGATACCTTACAGACTGGGGCAAATAACTGCTTACAGAAATTGTACTCTCTGAAGTGGAACTGAAGCTTATTGTTACAAATAGTCACATAATCAGGTTAAAAGGGACATAAATCTTCACCAAGTCAAGTTCCTTCCTGCTCTGAAGGCAGATTTGCACCAAGGGAAAGTCCATTTAGCCAGAGCCTGAAGCTAAAAAATAAGCTTAAAATAGCAAATAAGGCCAAGAAGCAAATAAGACAGTTACAATATCATTTATCCTAGAAACACAATTGTCTGAAATTGAAGAGAGCTCCACAGCCACGTCTGCCAGAGAGCAAGAAACAGCTCCCCAAGGATGGCAGGAGAGAGTGGGGGGGACATGGCCCCATTGCCAGTGGTTTCATGGCTGAAAGGAAGAAACAGCAAGGCAGGAGGTGGAGAGGCACTGGGATGAAGGGGCCCAGCTCCTGCCTGACCTTGATGCCAGGTATGCCAGGCTAGATCCAGAAAGGATTTTGGCAGCTCACAGAAATGAAATTTAGGACCTTCAGTCCCGAGCTGACATCTCACCATTTCTCATACTTCTGTCTAGACTCCGCAGTGACCTCTGATCCTCACCTTTCCAGGGTCCAGCCACCAAACATGGGACAACATTAGCATCCAAGATGATGCATACCAGTCATCTTGACTCCCCTTTAGTAATGAGAAAGAGACACAGCAGCAAAGTTCAGCTCCTTCTAGAATAGGTACCTAAAACAATCACACCCTAACCATTCCCATTTCTTCTTGGTGACTGAAGGAGCAGCCCAGCACGAGCAGCTCACAGCAAAGTGCTCCCTTGGGCCCCAACAGGGTCCTTGTGGACTCTGGAGAGGCTTGAACCCAACAAACATCCTTCTTGATTCCCTCCTGATGGCAACAGCCACCAGCTACCCAGCACAGTCTGCAACTTCTTTAAGATTAAAAGTAGTCCCTGGGTCAAATGTTCCTTACAAGCTCCAGCTGCTGTCTGCTCCACAGCACATTTGAAGAAGCTTTATTTTTTTCTAGAGAACATATGAGAAGCACCAACACCTTATTGAGTCCTGCACCCCCTCTAAAACCTGAGAGTTTGCCACTCTAACCAACTGACCTTGAAGATTGCAAGTCCTTTCTTTGCTCTAGTTCCTTTATTTGGGAGGAAGCAGCTATTCAGGCATTGTCAGGAAGTCATGTACAACCTCAGACTAAACAGGAGACTGGCAAGGAGCATGAGGGTGGCTGCTCCCTAAAGACAGGAGAGCTGGAAGCCAAAGGTGGTCCCAGCACAGGCAGGGCCCTCACCCCTAAGATACAATATTCCCCAGGGCAGGCAGCTTGTCCCATCAGCAGCCCCAGCCAGGGCAAGCATGGAGAGTTCCAAGGTCCATCAAGGCATTTCAGACTAGAACAAAGGGAAGTGGAGCCAGAGGCAGGGCTAGAGACCAGGCTCCAGAGCCAGACACAGCTCCAGAGCTTCTGCACAAGAGCCAGGGTCAAAGCCCAGGCTGGATACAAACAACAAGATCTATCCAAGGGTCCACCCCAGAGCCAAGTTACCTGCAGGGCCAAGGTCCATCCCAGAAGCAGGGCCAGAGCTGGGCATGCCCACACTGAAGTGAAGGTGGGGCTGATGGCCCCACCCTGAGCTTAAATGGAGCCGTGGGGAGCCCCAGGTGAAGCTGTTCAGGGTCATCAAGGGGTATTGACCCAGCAAAGATTAAGTAACTGGCTGTATCACAGAAACACAGAACCCTAGGGGCTGGAAGGGACCTGGAAAGATCACCCAGCCCAACCCCCCTGCCAGAGCAGGGGCACCCAGAGCACATCACACAGGAACGTGTCCAGGGGGGTTTGAATGTCTCCAGAGAAGGAGACTCCACAGCCTCTCTGGGCAGCCTGTCCCAGGGCTCTGTCACTCTCACAGGAAAGTTCTTCCTGATATTCACATGGAACCTCCTGTGCTCCAGTTTGCACCCATTGCCCCTTGTCCTGTCACTGGACATCACTGAACAAAGCCTGGCTCTGTCCTCCTGACACTCACCCTTTCCATATTTGTAAACATTGATGAGGTCGCCCCTCAGTCTCCTCTTCTCCAAGCTCAAGAGCCCCAGCTCCCTCAGCCTTTCCTCATCAGGGAGATGTTCCACTCCCTTCATCATCTCTGTGGCTCTGCCCTGGACTCTTTCAGGCAGTTCCCTGTCCTTCCTGACCTGAGGGGCCCAGAACTGGACACAATATTCCAGATGTGGCCTCACCAAGGCAGAACAGAGGGGGAGGAGAACCTCCCTTGACCTGCTGGACACACTCTTCTTAATGCTCTCCAGGATACCATTGGCCTTCTTGGCCACAAGGGCACATTGTTGTCCCATGGGTAACCTGTTATCCACCAGGACAGAAACAGCTTCTGAAAGAGCTGTGAGGTTTGTGTGAGGTGGAGCTACTTCTTGGCCACCCGGCTTTGAGCAACTCCCAAAACTCTCCAGTGGTTCTCAGTGCAAGCTTTTCATCCTCCAGGTCTGTGGTCTTTTCTTAGGTGGACTGCTCCAAAGGCCAGGCCCTGGGTGATGGGAGCAGCCTGCTTGGATGGGCTAAAAGCAAACCAAAAGAGCTGTCAGGTGATGCCCACCCCAGAGGAACAGCCTCCTGCTGCCCCAGAGCGCTCAGTCCGACTCCATATCCACCTGCCCGTGCCCACCTTACCCCTTTTGGAGTCTTTCCAGAACTGCTTAGAAAAAAAAGGATCTGGACCAAGCACCCCACCAGCAAGGAGACAGGAAGGATGGCACAGCCTGGGAGACAGTGCCAGGGGTTGTGAACTTTGGGTTAGTCAGCAGAGAAACAAGGAGAGCCCTGCAGTGCAGGGTCATGTCCTAACGGCTCCTCTCGAGGTGGAGCAGTGGTCTGAGACTGCCATGGTCTGCTGGACACACTTTGGTCTTTGGGGAGGCCGAAAGGCCCCACCACCTGTGAGGATCTTTCAGGAGGGCTGCAGGCTGGGCAGCTGCTGGGCACGGCTGCACGCACCGGGAGAGCTGCCGTGCAAATGAACCTCTGCAGCTGGAGGCCTCTCCTGAGAGCAGGCAAAGGCGAAGAAACGCTGACACCAGGGCTGTGGACAAAAAGGGACCAAGACCAAGAGAAGAAATCAAACGCTGTGTCTTAGCCCTCGTGGTTTCCTGGCCCTCTTGCTGCGAGGCAGAGCTCGTCCGGCCGCCTCCCCGAGCGGGCTGAGCTCGCTGCAGGCCACAAGGTGCTCAAATAATGCACCAGGGAAGTGACATAAATACACCAGCATTTGTCTGTGCTTCGTCTCGGAGCTCGGGGGCCTTCAGACGTGCTTCCTGGGGAACCAACGGCCCAACAGGCGCAGCCGCACCACCCGGCGCGGGCTGTGAAGCCTGCCCGGAGAGCTGCAGGAAGGTCCAGGCAGCTCATCCATCGGCCAGGATTTGCTGGGATCCCGGTCGAGGCAGCCACGCTTCAGCCAAACAAATCAGGACAAGGAGAAGGGAGCGCAGGATGAGTTTCGACCAGAGGACAGGGAGTTCCCCAGGGAAAATGTCGCCCGCCAACGTGAAGGCTCGGCGAGCTCAGGCAGGTCGACGCCGCGTGTCAGGCAGCCCCACGGCCCTTCCACATCCAGCTTCTGCCACCACCCAGCGGGAACCCGGGGAGGAGCTGCTCCTCCAGGCCTCGCGGGCAACTCGTGTCACCCAGTCCCTGCGCTCAAGGCACCCTTAGGAGGATCCTCCCCAAACGCAGCTGCTGTGGTGCTTAAACATCAGCTGAAGGCTGTGGTGGTGCTGCTGCTGCCCCTGGTCTGCGGTTCCCTGGTGGGTGCAGGAGCTGCTCAGCACTGGCAGTCAAGCTGGGTTCCCACCCATGCCACATGCCCACCATCCTTGTCAATGATCCCTTGTAACAAGGAAGGGTGCCCTCTCCACCCTCCCTTTCTCACTCCTTCCACTTGTGCAGCCAAGAATTCAAGACTCGCTGAGCTGAAAGAGGGAGGGAAGGATCATGTCCTCAGCAGCTCAGCTTCTCCCCTGAGCAGCACCCTGCTTACAGCACCAGCTCTCCAACCACCCCCGAGGCTGCAGGAGAAACCCATGGGCTGCGAAGAAGCTTCTGCAGCCCCTTCAGTCACCACATCAGGCATGGGAGTGCTTATTGTTCAACGTTATGTAGAGGCACTGGGTTTAGCCCTCACCTATAGGAGCAGAAAGCAGCCGTGTATGGCTCTGGGCCAGCTTCAGGTGGAAGTTGTACACAGCCTTGGCTGAAGAAATAGCTGGGAGATGACAGGGAGCTGAGTTTTGAGCTTAGACACATCATGTTTAAAAGACAACCCTCATGGAAGCGGCTGCTGAGCTACGTGTGGTGAGTTCACACCTTCATGTGAAAAGTGTGCTGTTCAAACAGCACTGCAGTGGGATTTACCTGCCCTCCCTCCATCTGGGGTGAGCTTCTCTCGACAGAGAGGACTGAAGGAGAGCAGAAAAACAATGAGTCCTCTCAGCTGCAAAGCTCCCCTCCCTTCTGCAGTGCCTTTTAGGAAGCCAAAATGCATTTTGTTGACACTGCTCGTGGACTCCCCACCAGAACAGGAATCATTACTTTGCCACTTTTAAACAAGAAACCCTATTGCCAGCAAATAACAACCATTTCCTGCTTGCAGACTTTGGCCTGACTGAAACCAGCCCTGGTTCTCCCTCCCTGCTCTGCAGAGCCTGTTCCATGCTCAGAAGTGTCTGGGCCTGACACTTAGTGCCAGGCTCTGTGTGCTCACTGTCCTTCCTGCTCCTGCCAGCTAGTCCAGGGCAGACCAGGAGATCCTTACCCCTTTCTGTTGCCCACACCTCTCCCTCAGCAACATCTTTTGGGGCACAGGCACTTCTTGCTCCGCTGAGCTGTGTGAACACACCCCAGCCCCAGCAGAGCTGCAGTGAGTTGAAGTTCAACCCTGCTCAGCCCTGGTGAGACCCCTCACGTGCTCTGGCTGGAATTTCCCTCCTGCTCTAGTACACGTCTCAGGGCTGCACACACCGGGGCAGGTGTCTCTGTCCTTCCTCCCAAGCATCTGTGGAGACCTCTGACAAAAGGCAGGGTGTTGTTTTGGTGAGGCCTGGTGTCTGCTGCCCTGGGAACAGAGCTGACTGGAAACCCCTGGTGCAGCCACTGCTCAGTGCTTCTTCACTGAGCATCTTTGTCAGCGACATGGACAGTGGGATCTAGAGCACCCTCAGCAAGTTTGCTGATGACAACAAGCTGTGTGGTGTGGATGACATGCTGGGGGGAAGGAATGCCATCCAGAGGGACCCTGACAGGCTGGAGAGGTGGGCTCAGGCTGAACTAATGAAGTTCAACAAGTCCAAGAGCAAGGTGATGCTCCTGGGTTGGGGCAAACCCCAGCAAATATACAGGATGGGTGGAGAATGGATTGAGAACAGGCCTGAGGAGAAGGACTTGGGGATGTTGGTTGATGTAAAGCTCAACAGGAGCTGGCAATGTGTGCTGGAGCCCAGAAACAAGCTGTGTCCTGGGCTGCATCAAAAGCAGCGTGGGCAGCAGGGCCAGGGAGGGGATTGTCCCCTCTGCTCTGCTCTGCTGAGACCCCACCTGGAGACTGTGTCCTGTTCTGGAGCCCCCAACACAGGAAGGACATGGAGCTGTTGGAGAGAGTCCAGAGGAGGCCACGGAGATGATCAGAACATCTCTCCTATGAAGACAGGCTGGGAGAGTTGGGGTGGTCAGCCTGGAGAAGAGAAGGCTCCAGGGAGACCTTAGAGCACCTTCCAGTGCCTGAAGGGGCTCCAGAAAAGCTGGGGAGGGGCTTGGGACAAGGGCAGGGAGGGATGGGATGAGGGGGATGGATTAAAACTGGAGGAGGGATATTGAGGTGAGACATGAGGAGAAAATTCTTGGCTGTGAGGGTGGTGAGAGCCTGGCCCCGGTTGCCCAGGGAAGCTGTGGCTGCCCCATCCCTGGCAGTGTTGAAGGGCAGGTTGGATGGGGCTTGGAGCAGCCTGGGCTGGTGGGAGGTGTCCCTGCCCATGGCATGGGGTGGGACTGGGTGATGTTGAAGGTCCCTTCCAACACAAACCAGTCTGTACTTCTATGATTCTATGGTGTTAGTTCTCTTTCCAGAAGGAGAGAAATACAGGGAGAAAGAAAGAGAGAAGGAAAGAAAGAGAGAAAGTAAGAGAGAAGAGAGGAGAGGAGAGGAGAGGAGAGGAGAGGAGAGGAGAGCAGAGCAGAGCAGAGCAGAGCAGAGCAGAGCAGAGCAGAGAAGAGAAGAGAAGAGAAGAGAAGAGAAGAGAAGAGAAGAGAAGAGAAGAGAAGAGAGAAGAAGGAATCACCATGGCTGGTCTTTGCACCCTGAGACTATTATTTAATAAGGTAATTCTTACATCACTGCATGTCTTGACCACAAACCAGTGGTTTCCTTTTTTTTTAACTGTACAACAGTTCTCAGAAAAAATGTTTTCCCCATGAATTTATGAGATGCAGCCATCTGAGGCAACTTGTTTTGTCACTGACTGTGGCTAAAGACTTTTTTATCTACATACAAAGATACTGAACCATCCTGGGAAAAGTAGAGATGGGGTTGATGTTGATGTGGAAGAGGAACCTGAGAACTACTGACAGATCTGGGAAACATCTGTGCCTGCTCACAAAGAGTAAACAGAAAAAAAACCCAACACCAAAGTGATTTATGAAAGCTCAGCAAGACAAAAGAAAAAAAAAAAAGAAAGAAAGAAAAGCAAACCCCAAAAAACCCCCAAAAGCCCAAAACTCAATAACCCAGCCTGAAATGAGAAAGTGCAGAGTCCAGTTCTAGTTCAAGGCAGTTATAATTTCTCAGTCAGAGCCCAACACAAGCTGGGATTAGCTGTGATGTGCCTGACAGGGGGTCCTAGGACTGTCGTGTGTTTTCCCACTGATTTCAGGGAGGAGAGGAAATAAGGAACTTTACTTTTCATCTGAAAGCAGACTTTCTCAGAAGCCAGTTCTGAATTTTTCCCTCTTTAACTACTTATCATAGAATCATAGGATCACAGAATGGTTTGGTTTGGAAGAGATCTTCAAGATCATCTAGATCCAACCCCCTGCATGGGCAGGGACACCTCCCACCAGCCCAGGCTGCTCCAAGCCCCATCCAACCTGCCCTTCAACACTGCCAGGGATGGGGCAGCCACAGCTTCCCTGGGCAACCTGGGCCAGGCTCTCACCACCCTCACCACTTGTTGGGATGTTCTACAGTTGGAGCCCCCCAGACCATAGTCTTCAGGTTCTCAACAGGGTTTAAAGACATTTATCCAGTCTCAGAAGTTTTCTTCTGTATCTCCCAAACGGATTCTCAAAGGTCTTCATTTTAAAGCAGCAAAAATGGCAAGTTACAATCTAATTAAGAACCCATTAGAAGTTTGTGTGATCCTTGTTTTCTCAGGGTGGGCAGGACTGTTGCAGTCTGGCTCCTTAATTAGGGATCTTAGCTGAACCTGCCCTGTGTGTGGGGGGAAGCCTGTGGCAAACATCCTCATGGCTGCACACACAGCTCCAAGGCACTTCAGGTGGGGCTGATTTCTGTGCCAAAGCTCCAATAGCCCTTAGAGTCAAACCCCACAGGGCAACCAGATAACCCAGCTTCAGAAACATCCTTCAAGGAGCTGAAGCTTTGATCTGTAGGTGCTGCCAGTGCTGTTTCCCATCGTAATGAAATGATAAAAGGATTGTGTCATGAGCCTGTTTTCTCCCACAAATAATTCTCCTTAGAGTCCTCTGCCAGACAGGAGCTACCCCAAGTAGACCTGAAATGTGACTTTTTGCTGTTGATCTCTTAGTTGTGGTTGTTGATGTCATTGAATCTGTTGTTTTTTTTTTCTCTGTACAGCTTTACATCTTCAGAGCTAGACACGTGCCTGGCCCTGTGTTCATGCTTGTAAGCCACCTTGTTTGTCCCACGCAGCACCTGACAGTCCTTTCACTGCACAAACTCAGCATGATGTTCCCAGCTCTGCACAGTTCCTGGGCCTGCAGCCACCTGCTGACATCCTTTGGGCAAGGTCCCATTTGTTGCACGGTCTTGTCCCACAGCACGTGAATAGAAGGTGTTTCCATGACACCCCCACTCTTCTCTGTTTCTAGATCTCACCTCTTCTTCACCCCCTTGGTCCCTTTGCTCCCTGGACACCCCAGCAGCTTTCCAGCCTGGATCCCTCTTAGCCCTGGGGACTACAAGGAGCATCTACTGCTGCTTGGGCCCCAGCCCACATGCTGCTGGCTGCAGACACCCCATTATTGTTCTGAAGGACAGCCAGGGAAGTTGTGAAGGATTTAATCTTCCTTCACCTGCATTTGGCTTTGGCTTAGGGCAGAAGATATGGAAGGGGCTTACAGGGGATTAGCTTGAGTGACAAGACCCTACCAGGGCTTTGGTATGTTGAGTTTAGTTGACTTGCTTTGACTTTTGCTCTTGTATGGGTTGACCTCTGCTATGAAAACAGGCTGGCAGAGTTGGGGTGTTCAGCCTGGAGAAGAGAAGGCTCCAGGGAGACCTTAGAGCACCTTCCAGTGCCTGAAGGGGCTCCAGGAAAGCTGGGGAGGGACTTGGGACAAGGGCAGGGAGGGATGGGATGAGGGGGATGGATTAAAACTGGAAGAGGGAGATTGAGGTGAGACATGAGGAGGAAATTCTTTGCTGTGAGGGTGTTGAGAGCCTGGCCCAGGTTGCCCAGGGAAGCTGTGGCTGCCCCATCCCTGGCAGTGTTGAAGGGCAGGTTGGATGGGGCTTGGAGCAGCCTGGGCTGGTGGGAGGTGTCCCTGCCCATGCAGGGGGTTGGATCTGGATGATCTTTCAGGACCCTTCCCACCTTCACCAGTCTGTGATTCTATGACCTCCCACAAGCATGTCAGGAGTCTGACCTTCTTGTCAAGTTTTTCCTAGTTTTTGAATTTAAATAAGTTCTTCCTGCTGAAACCTTCTCTGCCCTCTACCCAGATGAAGTGAAAGGGGAAGCAGAGCCTTATGAAGCAAATGTGATGAAGAACATGAGTGGTGGTTGCTCATATTTGTTAGGAGGGTGTTTTTCAGTCTTGGGAATCCCCCAGGGACTTCATTGCTTTTTGTGTTCCAGTTTGCACGAAACTGCTTGTCCCTGCAGCCACCATGGGCCTGTAGCTGTGTGATATTTGGGACCTTGGCACACCAACAGCTTTTGAAACAGCCTCATATTCCTTCCAGCCTTCCTGGTGCCTCCTCTGCATCTCCATAGGTGTTCAATCATAGAATGGTTTGGGTTGGAAGGGACTTTTAAGATCACCCAGATCCAACCCTCCTGCATGGGCAGGGACACCTCCCACCAGCCCAGGCTGCTCCAAGCCCCATCCAACCTGCCCTTCAACACTGCCAGGGATGGGGCAGCCACAGCTTCCCTGGGCAACCTGGGCCAGGCTCTCACCACCCTCACAGGGAAGAATTTCCTCCTCATGTCTCACCTCAATCTCCCTCCTCCAGTTTTAATCCATCCCCCTCATCCCATCCCTCCCTGCCCTTGTCCCAAGCCCCTCCCCAGCTTTCCTGGAGCCCCTTCAGGCACTGGAAGGTGCTCTCAGGTCTCCCTGGAGCCTTCTCATCTCCAGGCTGAACACCCCATCGCTCTCATGATGTGCTGTTCTGTGTGGGCAGGCATGTAACAGATGGGAACTCCTCTGCTCTGCTGGGAGGAAGTTCTGCACACATGCAAATACCTGAACTCACAACTGTGGCTCTTCCCACAACCAGTTTCATGAGCTTTCCCCAGCTGACCCAGGCACTGCTGCACTTTACGGTTATCATTCCTGCTGGCCTGGGCAGGAGGGTGAGCTGAGGGCATGGGGATGCCCCAGTAGTTCCCATACAGGTTGAAAACCTCCTTTCCTGAAAGCCAGTTATTCTATTTCAGGTAAGTCCCCAATGGCAACACCCCGAGGGGGCAGAAGGTCTCAGCACTATCACAGCTTTCATGAGCTGCTCTTACAAATGGCTCCCTAGTCCACCAGGGGTTAGTCACCAGCAGCTGGGAGTTGCCACACCTCTAGCAGGCAGCTTCTAAGCTGGGTTTGGTTCCCTCAGTATGATGATCTGGTACCAGGAGATCCAGCTCTAGAGCCTCTTAAGTGTTTAACCTTGATGTTTAGCTGGATCTCACCAGATTTTGCCAGAACACAGCCAGGCAGTGAGCAGTGGCAGTTCACCTGAAGCTCCTGAGGGCAGGTTAAGGATGGGTTCCACCTTCAGTTATTTAGGTTCCACATGCTGTGCAGGTAAGAAAAAGGAGCCACCAGCAGGTTTGCAGCAGCTGCTGCAGGGTTCCTCACTGCTCTTAGACCTTCTTGGAAAGAGAACTTTGTAACCCTCTCGGACAAACTGGGCAAAGGAATTCAAATCAGCACCAATACAAATCAACATGAATTTCCCCCCAGGTCTGTCCATACTCCTCCTCCCCCCCCAGTTTTCCTAGATCCCCTCCAAAAGGCTGTAGGTCCCTGGGTTCTGTGTGCCAAGGGATTCAGGATGGTAAAGGATGGCACAGAAGTTTCAGCAGAGACAAGTGATGAAGCTATTTTTAGTATCAGTGGCGTGGAAAATGCTTCTCAGAGGCTCTGGTGTGTTAGAGTAGAAGACATATTTCCTCCTTCTTAGTTTCTGCTGAAAAATAGAACTTCAGAAGTCAGTAACAGTAACAAAAGAGCAACAGTTCTGATGGGTAAGTACTTGTGGCAGGTATTGGCAAGGCCCAAACCTCCCATGGGAAAATCTTCTCAGAGTTTCATCCAGTTCCAGAGGTTTGAAGTGCTGGTCAGAATAAAACCCGGGGTGAGCTTCCAAGGTTTTGGGTACCCCAGGCTCCAAACTGTTCTACAATTTCCTTTCTCTTTCTGCTCTCCAAGAGCAATATTTTCGTTACTGTAGAAACACTTGGACGTGGATGTTTTCAGTTCATTATTGAGTCACAGTTTCAAGAGCCCACAGAAGGGGATGTAGTCAGTGGTGAACTAAGCCAGAACTTGCAGGCCTCTCTCTTAGGAAATGCTCCTAATGCTGCACTGGAATTAAAACCCTGTCTATTTCAAACAGAGTCTGCTCCTCCTTTGGACAAAAGTCACATGTGCATCTGTCCTAGGTCTAGAGGGAATTACTAACAACATGATTTAACTGTGTCATTTTAGCTCTGTAACTGCAAGAGAGTCACTAACGAGCAATGATATTTCAGTTGCCCTCAAAATACAGGAAGATAATTAGAAATTATTTCTCACAGTGCACCCAGGTTTTGCCTTTTCCATATGCCTTCCCTCTCCTCTCCTCTCCTCTCCTCTCCTCTCCTCTCCTTTCCCCTTTCCTTTTCCTTCCTCTCCTTCTTTCCCCTTTCCTTTCCTTTTCTTTCTCACAAGGAAAATCATGATTACCATCTGGGGGCCCAAGTACAGATAAAAAGACAGACTTTTGAAATGCCTGCCATTCTGTGTTCCTCTTTTTGTTATCTGATTTGTACCACGGAAGAGGATTTGGGCATAAACAACACATTCATGTTCTTTAATCTCCAGACATGCTTCTCACTTTCTATCAGAAATGATCCTGTTCCTTTAACTAACCCTGTCTGATTCCCCATGTGAAAGCAGACAGCCAGGATACAAATACTTCCTTTCTTTAAGTACAGCTTTGGACAAAACTCATGTCACTTTTGGGTGTGACATCTTGCCCAGAAGAGCTGCTTTTCCATACTACAGAGGCTTGAGTTGCCAGCAAAATAAATTTACTATCTGTGCTATGACATGAAGTCTTAACTCCAAGTCTTTATTTCAGGCAAATGTTATAATTATGCTAATAATTATAACATTAGCAATACTAATAGTAGTTTTGACATGCAATTGTTTTTTCTCTGGCTCCCAGCAAAGGGCTGTAATTTGTTTCACTGGAGGTGGATTTTTCCCCCCCCTCCTGTGACTCCTTCCCTTGTACATGTGGAAAACATGAACATCTAATCAAACCTGCCTCAGATGTCCCGTGAACTCAGATGCACTGATGCTGTTACTGCCTGGTAAGACACGAAGTGAGGACACAGTTCTGGAAGAGAGCTCGGAGAGGAAAGCCAGCAGCACAGAAAAGGCACAGTTACATGTTTCTACATGTGCTCATTCTTGTTGAAACCAGCTTCTTGACAGACCAACAGGCAAATGTGGAGCTATTTGTGCTGCCAAGCCCAGTGAGTGTGCATTGCCCAGCGCTGGCAGAGGGGACACACAGCCCATGTCCCAGCTGCCACAGCAGTGACACCCCAGCTCCCAAACCCCCAGCTGGGCTCTGGGGCTGGCAGCAGCCCAGGGCATCCTCTTGCTGGGGATGTTGCTCCACACAGTTTGCTCTTTTCTAAAGGGGAGGACATGCAGATGGTGCTGCAGACCACGAGTAACTGACCCTGAGCAGCACAAATGCAGCTCAGGTCAGGTCCCTGCTCCCAGCTCCAGGAAGCTTTGCCCGTGCTGGTTTGCCTCTAATACAGGTAATTCTGCTGGTTACCTCTAATAGGTGTAGGTAATAGACTGTTTACCCCTAATATAGGTAATTATGGTAGCAAATACTTCTGGCAAGTTCATTATTCTGGTAAGCAATGACCAAGAACAGAAGCAGTCCTAGGCATGCTGTGCAAATTGCAGCTTTGCCTACATAATTAGGGCAAATCTGTGTACAGGGAAAGTACATCTGTAACCAGTGTAACTGTCTGCAAAATCCCTGGGCTGAGTTTGGTTTTGTCAGCAGAAAAATCCACTTCCTCCCTCCTTGCCTGCAGGAAAACTGATATGCAGGACTGGCAGGCAAGGTTCAGATCCTCCAGGCTGGCTAGACCACAGTCCTCTCCAGCCCCAGGAGTGCACAGAGCTGGTCGGGTCATCCAGAAGTTAATTTTAAGTGTATATCATCTTCTAGCTGAGTCTTACCAAAGTCCAGCCTGCAAACATCCTTCAGCTTCAGACAGGAAAATGTTACCCCCACTTTGCAACTGAATCTAAGCACGAGGAATTTCAACAGGAACTATTCTGCAGGTTTTTTGTCACTTGTGCCTATAAATCTGTCTTGGTCCTGCCCTTGCTGTGTAACCATCTGCCCCAAAACCAGGCTGCCAGTACAATTTATGTGCATGAGGAGAGAGCAGCAGCAGACTTGTTCTGGAGCACAGGGTGTATTTTCACCAGGACCCTTTTTTCTTGGTGCAGTTGACTTTTGTGAGCCCAGTGTTTCACACACCCCCCTGGAACTTCATCTCTCCACAAAGATTGTGACTTCTGCTCGAGCCAGTCAGGCCTATCAGTGACAACAGGGGTGAAAGTGCTATGGATGGAAGGTCATGCAGACATGGCAGCATCTGCAGAAGAGCAGATAATATTTGTTTTCCATAACTGCTGTTCAGGTCACTCCATGGACTGTTCCTGAGTTGCTGTTCCCACGTGAGGCTCTGCTTTAGCTCTCCAGGCTGCAGAGCATTGTCCAGTGATTTAACGTTAGAGACAACTTTGGTGCTGGATGCTTTCCAGCAAAATATGTTCCCATTGCTGGTCATCAACTAAAAAAATCAGCTAAACAGGATGTACTGATAAACACTGCAACATGGGCCAATAGCTCACTTTTGCTTTTCATGAAGCCCATATAACTAACTTTCAAATAAACATCTGACAGTCTCCCAGCTTCTAGCAACCTCCTTTGACAAAGCACGGAAGCAGGACCATCTGTGGAGCACAGTCCTGTGTTTTTGGGGGGGGGGGGTTCATTGTGGAGCACTCTTCTTTGAACCAGAGCCATTAAGCTCTTGAGTTTCTAAGGTTTCTGCCATCCACACCTATATTTGTCCCCCAGTCACGTAGCAGGTGTTCTGATGTTCTACTTCACGCTTTTAAACCACAACAGAGCAGAGGGCTTAACTGCTGAGCTCCAGGGCCAGTCACGTCCTGCAAGCCAGAAGCTGATCCTAAGGAAGAAAAGCAGGGCAGATTCCTGGTGGCTTTCTGAAAATCCCAACCGTTAGATCCTCCAAGTGGGTGAAGCCCTGGCCTCACTAATGCATCTTCCCCTGGGAGAAGGGTGAAGCAGGATTTCACCCCACTGCTTGAAACAGTGTCAGAAGGGCCACCCTTTGGCACTGCTGGCAACGAGCTCTGGCAAGTGCAAACTGAGCAGCCTGCTTGTTTAGTTCAAGAGAAATATCAAGCAAGGTTCACAGCAGGGCTATAAAAAGCCACTGGGAAGTTGGACTTCACCAGCAAGAGGACTCAGCACGGGTCAGACAGAGCAGCCACCAGCTGAGGCTCCTGGGCAGCAATGACTGCCCGTAGCCAGGTGGCCAGGAGCTGGGAGCAGAGCTGAACTTCCCAGGGAGGAGCAAGCAGAGCCCTTGGGAATGTTTCCATGGTCAGCTCAGAGCTGTGCTTGGAGAGGGGGAAGAGCAGGCGAGGAGGAAGGGGTGCCCTGCACAGAGCAGCACCCAGCTCCACCAGGAACCTTCTCCCACAGCCCGGGAGGTGCTGAGCCATTCCAGCGGAGCAGAGAGAGAGAAAACACCCAGGACGAAGGCACAAACCCCCCCCCCATTTTGGGGCAACACCTGCTCAGGACTCAGCTGATCAGAGCTGGGAGGTAACCAAGCCAGTCCCAGGAGAGGCGGCAGCTCACCCAGCGCCCGCCCCGGCAGCCGCAGCACCCTGCGGTGTCAGGCAGGGCCCTGTGCGCACAGCAGCACGGCTGCCAGGGCCACCAGGACACTCTGCTTCCTCCCCACAGCTCGGGTGCACTTGGCCGGGCTCCTGCCCGTGAGGTAAGGCTGCTTTCAAGCTCTCCTGGAGATCTAGAACCAAGGGTAACAAGACGATGCTGGTTCCTACAAAACCGCCGCGTTCCTCGGGCTTTTTCTTAGTGGGCGCCTCTTGCCAGGAGGAGGTTTGTGGTGCTTTGAGTCTTGAAAAAACCAGCAGCCCTTCCTGCACCAGTTCTGTCCATGAAGGGGTGGAGGAGCTGGGACAGTGGCTGCATGAAATTGCTGCTGCTGGAGAAAGGAAACCATCGTGGCGTGGGCAATTAGCAGCTCTCCAGTGTCACTCCTAAGCAGGGTTTGTTTCTTCTGCCTGGTTTCTCAGGGAATAGCTGTTAAATGATGCTTGACAGTTAGGGAAACCTGCAAATTGCTTCTAAAAGTGATTTATATTATTAAAAAACATTGACATGCTGCCTGTCTTTGTGCCATCCAACGCTCCGTGGCTGAATCGCAACGGTGGGAAGTTAAGATGAGGGGAACACAGCATGACAAAAATAGCAAGGGGGCTTGGGCTTGCTTTTGTTCACAAGAATCCTGAGGGGGGGGTTTAATTCATAAGTCAGGGTGCAGCCTTTGGTCTGGATTAAAACTTGACCCACTTTGTGGACTGAAGCTTTTACGCTGTACTTTGTAAGAGGGGGGTACTGACGGGCTCCTGCTCACTCGTGCCGGCAGCTCAGCCCCAAGGGGAGCACAGCAATATGTGCCCTTTGGGAATTCCAGGCAGGTCTCAGAGCAGGTGGCCAAGGAATCTGAACTTTCTTAAAGTAAATCCAAAGGGAATTGCACCAAAAAGTGATGGCAGAGCTGGCTTGCTCTGAGGAGCAAGGAGAGGAGAGCAGCAGGCTGGAGCAGGAGGAGGTGTGAAGTGGGATTTCTGTTCGAGGGAATGTTTTCTGGTGTCCAGTGAAAGTGCTGGGACATGGGTTATGGTGTAAACATCACCAGCCACGGGAACTGCATCCACAATGCCATTCCAGCCATGGCACAGCCCATGCCCAGCCTGCAGCAAGGTCTCCAGCATTGCTGCCAGTGTCCTGCTGCGTGTCCGTGTCCTACAGCTTCAGCTGCCAGGGCTGCAGACGTGAGGCTCAGCCTAGTGGTGCAAAATGAAAACATCTCATCACAACAGATCAGACAAGTGAGATCTGCTTTTTTTTTTTTTTTTTTATGGAAGAAGAAAACCAGAAAAAGTACCTTGAACTGTAAAACTTTCCACTTCTGGCTGCCAAGGTTTTGTGCCCAAGTGTGAGTGTGACAGGGTGAGACCTTCAAGGAGGGCAGAGCTTGAGGCACTTTTGTCTTCATCAAATCAATTAAGATGGGCAACCAGAAAGATCCAGCACTCTGCAGTGACGTTGCTGGGCTTCTCCCTCTTACCAGGATGGACACCTTCTTCCTAGAAATGCCACACTTAGTTTCTAAAACTCCAGCTACACTTAATTCTGTCCTTACTGTGACGGCCTCGGAAATACAGGCTCAAAATGTAATAACCAGTGGTTAGACAACACTGTATTTACTTACTACCTTATTTTGTTCGTATTTTTTAAAAATCCTATTCTGAAAACAATCTTGCAGTAGGGGCTGCTTCCCTGCAACATGTAAACAAGTGTTGATAAAACCTGGTGGAGCTGGGCAGCCTTCTACCTTTGCTGCACACACACCGTGCAGTGACTGACCTGGATCTCTTTACAGCTTTGGAGACCTCATTTCAGACCAACATTCCATGGGATCTTGGTGTGTCTGCTTTTGTGCACAGGTGGGAAGACCAGGGGACAGTGTGGGATTAAGCTTCAATCTGAATAAGAGAAGTGGGAGGAAGGGCAGATTGGTTTGTAGTTCCCTGTGCATATGCCTGGGTTATTTTGTCTAAAGAGATGGTTTAATCTTGTTATATTTTGATGGCTTGGTAATGAAGTCGTTCGTTCTCAGAAAGGGCCCTGTTCTGATGAGCCAGCAGACAGCACCCATGTTAATTGTGTTAATGATTTGCCCTGCCAGCCAGGTCATCCTGCTCAG
Organism: Apus apus; assembly: GCF_020740795.1. Classification (NCBI taxonomy): domain Eukaryota; kingdom Metazoa; phylum Chordata; class Aves; order Apodiformes; family Apodidae; genus Apus; species Apus apus. The sequence goes on along the minus strand of NC_067293.1, from coordinate 18,843,490 downwards.
CCCACTTTGTGGAAAACAGCCTCACCCCCAGTTCACTGAATGGCTTTTTGTGACTCCACAGACTCCAACATCTGTCCACCCATCACCCTGTTACACCCACTCGGGGTGGTGGGGATGGGACACCACCTGCACTTCCACAGGTCGGGTTTTGTTACCTTTTGGCTCCAAGGTTCAAAGCAGCTCCCTGGTCTCCACCAAAGTGCAGCTTTTCAGGGCTCTTCTACCTGCAAATACCAGCCTGGGAGCGTTTTGGTTTATTTCCTGTTACCGGTTGTTCGGCGACACGAGGATTTTTCAGTTTGGGAGCAGCCCAGAAAACAGCACCACAAACTGATGAGAGCACAGTCAGACCTCTGCCTCCCCCCTTTCAGCCCTTGTCCCTTGGGGTGCTAGGAAAACCCTTGGAGGAGGAGGGCAAAGAAATGAAACCTTGATTCATTCTGACACCTTGTGGACAATTAGCAGATAAAGATGAAGGCCGAGGGGGAACCTGTAGGTGCTGTGGGCTCCAGCATGGTCTCTGGCAAGCAGCAACCCAGCCCTGAGCTCTCTGGGTGCCCTGGGAGAGGGAGACCTCCTCCCTTGGGAGACCTCATAGTGGCCTTCCAGTACCTGGAGGGGCTCCAGGAAAGCTGGGGAGGGGCTTGGGACAAGGGCAGGGAGGGATGGGATGAGGGGGATGGATGAAAACTGGAAGAGGGAGATGGAGGCTGGACATGAGGAGGGAATTCTTGGCTGTGAGGGTGGTGAGAGCCTGGCCCAGGTTGCCCAGGGAAGCTGTGGCTGCCCCATCCCTGGCAGTGTTGAAGGGCAGGTTGGATGGGGCTTGGAGCAACCTGGGCTGGTGGGAGGTGTCCCTGCCCATGCAGGGGGGTTGGATCTAGATGGTCTTGAAGGAACATTCCAATACAAACTGTTCTATGATGATGCTGTGCTGCCATCAGTCAGGGCAGGCTGAGTGCTGCTATCAGGCTGTGCACTCAGCATCACCTCCTTTTGCAGCAGACACATCCTGGCCATGGCCCTTTACCCTAAACTGCTCCATTCAGAGGCCAGTTTGAGTCAGCAGCCTGAGCCTGGTTACTCTGCTGGCTGATGTTGTGGTCTGGATCTTAACTGTCACATGAAATGTAAATGAGGGCCAACTGCATCCCAGGACCACATTGGCTGTTATGACTCATTGAACTGCAGCACATGTGCCCACTGCTCAGCATTTAGATAGAAGTGTGTCCTTAAAATAGAACGTTTTGCAAATGTACCTAATCCTCCATGGTTTCTGTGGCCACCTAGAGCTTGTGTTTTGGAGAAGCAGCAGCCCGGTGGCCTAATCTTGATGTCCAAGGGAAACCAGGCAGCCAGTCACTTTGGAATGGCTCTTTAATGGCTTCTTGGCAAAGTGAGAGGCCACCTGGAGGGACAGAAATGGGGTGTTAGGAGCACTGCTCTCACCAGAGACAAGGGCAGCAGAAAGCGTGTCCAGCTAGAGCTGCACAAGAGCCAGGTGGAAAGGGATCACAAACGTCCTCAGCACCAGAACTTCACAGCACTCCCAGCAATGGGGTGTAACCCAAACTTACTGCTCTGAGAAGCAGCCCCCTGAGGGAACACACCAGTGCTCAGCTCCATCTCCTGTCCACTCCTTGTCTCAGTGCCCTGAGGAGCACCAGGAAGGAGAGCAGGAGGCCTCCAGCATTGCTGCTCAGAAAGGTGGCAAATCAGACCAGATGCATCTTCCCCCTTGTTACCAGTGCCCTTTGAGCCCTCTTGCCTCCTCAGGGGCATGTTCTGGCCTTGGCACAGGAGCAAGGCCGTGGTGTCATGGGATGGGGGCAGCTGAGGACACCCCACCATGGGGCAGAGCATCTTGTCCCAGAGCTGCCGTGGGGTGAGGGCTACTGGGAGCAAAGTGGAGGGACAAAACCAGCCTGGGAGGTTTGCTCTGAAGCACCTGGCCTCGGTGTTCTCAGGCCACCTCGGTGAAGGAGGGGGATCAGATGGAGGGTTTCTCAACTGCAACACTTCTTCAAAGCGTGGTGCAGCTGAGGGATGGAGCCCAGCTGCTAAAGCTGAGGGTGCTGCAGGAGACAGACACGCTGACCTTGCTTTTTGAAGAGCAGGAGAAAACAAAAGTCAAGGTTAAAAACAAAAGCGAGGAAGTCAGCAGCAGCATCTGGCTGGGGAGGCACAGGAGCAGGGTTAGGTGGCCTTGCTTGGCATCAGCCAGAGCCATGGCACACACAGTGAGGGTGACCTGTGGCCCGTGCTGGGACCTTCCCACACCTGGGCATTTCTGGGGGCTGAGCTCCAACCTTGAACAGAGTCTGTAGAAGCTGCCAAGCCCAAGAACAGCAATGATTAACAAGCTGAACTAGCAGCTCTTGGTGTTCTTTGTCACTGGAGAGCCCTAAAAGCTGCTCTTTTTTTTGTAACATGAAGGCAAAACCCATCAGTACCAGGGGACGAGTTACTAAGATCTCCACTTTTTCTCTCAAATGCCCCTTGCCAGTGGTGCAGGAAATGAGTCAGGAGGAGTGAATCAATGTCTGCAGTGCCACCCAAAACAGGAACCTGATACCAAACTAACCGTTGTGTTAGACACAGTTGGGAATCACTCTAAGAAGAATTATAACCTATGGGGAAATACCCCATAAAACCAACCTCCTCCTGCCTGGGTTGCCTGACTGGAGACAAGTCCCAGTTACAAAAGCTGATGAAAGAAAGATGGCCCAACAGTTGAACATGTGATCATTGGCCATCCCTACCCATCTGAGTCAAAGGACATTGGAAGCATCTAAGAAAACATTTTCTCTTTGAGAAGGTGGGCCTGTGGGTCCCCTGGTGGGGTCAAGAGCCATGCCACTGACACAGTGACTACCACGGCAGGTGTGACTCAGTGGTTGGCACCAGCATTTTGCTCCTTGGGCCACGTGGTTGCTCACACATAGAATCTGGGCTGTGGCACATCTTTCTTCCATGTGTTCCCTCCCCCAGTACCCAGCAGGAAAGGACAACTCTCTGCCACCAGCTCTCCAGCAGGTCATCTCTGCACTGGGACACCAACACAGCCCTGTGTCATCTGTTGATCTGCAGACAGTTGTCCCAGTGTGGAGTTGTCCCAGTGTAGAGTTGTCCTGGTGTAGAGTTGTCCTGGCAGAGTGTTGTCAGTCGAGACTTGTCCTAGACCCCTACCCAGAGACAAAACCACAGAAGACCTTGAGCTGCCACAAGCAGAGGCAGCACCTCCTGCTCCTCAACCAGCAGAGTGGCACAGCTTCACCCCTGCTGATGGCACGCTCAGGCACTGACACAACAGGGATGGTCCCTCCCCTTTGCACAGAGGGTGGGACACCTCTGAAAGGGCATCTTTGAAGAAGACAGCGGGATGTTTTATATGCAAGACTTTTCCAAACCTCTACTTTGTGCTGAAGTAGGAAATGCAAAGGTGCATTTCTCAACCCCTGCGGTGCCTTTGCCTTTACAGCCCCTGTTTTTCTTCTCTCCAGGAATGACCCACCTGCCTTACCCCACCACAGATGTTTCCAGCAGCCCCGTCATGACGCAGACCAACCAGACCTGCTCCAGTCAGGATATAACATTCAAAAACAGCCTGTACGCCACCACCTACACCCTGATCTTCATCCCCGGCCTCCTGGCCAACAGCGCAGCCCTGTGGGTCCTGTGCCGCTTCATCAGCAAGAAGAACAAAGCTGTCATCTTCATGATCAACCTGGCCGTGGCCGACCTGGCCCACGTCCTCTCCCTGCCGCTGCGAATATACTATTACATTAACTCCACGTGGCCTTTTGGGACATTCCTGTGCCTGCTGTGCTTCTACCTGAAGTACCTCAACATGTACGCCAGCATCTGCTTCCTCACCTGCATCAGCATCCAGAGGTATTTCTTCCTCTACCAGCCGTTCAAAGCCAAGGACTGGAAGCGGCGCTACGACGTGGCCATCAGCGCCGGGGTCTGGCTCGTGGTGGGGGTGGCCTGTTTGCCCTTCCCCATCATGCGTAGCCAAGGCCTGGCCAACACCACCACCAGCACCTGCTTTGCAGACCTTCGCGTCCGGCACATCGACAGCAAAGTGGCCACCGTGCTGATGACGGGCACGGCCGAGCTCTTCGGCTTCGTCGGGCCCCTCGTCATCATCTTGTTCTGCACTTGGAAAACCAAGGACTCTCTGCGGGGCTTCCAGATACCTCTGCAGAACAGCAGCGAGAGGAGGAAGGCTCTGAGGATGGTGTCCATGTGCGCCATCGTGTTCTGCGTGTGCTTCGCGCCCTATCACATCAACTTCTTCTTCTACATGCTGGTGAAAGAAAACGTCATCACGGACTGCTTCCTGAGCACCATCACCCTCTACACCCAGCCCTTCAGCTTAAGTCTTGCCAGTCTGGACTGCTGCTTGGATCCCATCCTCTACTTCTTTATGACTTCAGAGTTTCAGGACCAGATCTCCAGGCACAGCAGCATGGTCATCAGGAGTCGGCTCATGAGCAAAGAGAGCGCCTCGTCCATCAAGGAGTGACAAGAACGTTGGCTTAAAAGAAGGAAGAGATTTCATAGGAAGGCTGGGACTGTTCTGTGAGACTTGGTTACTCCGTTGTGGAAGATCCTGGAAGTTTGCTGGGGGGGAGTTCTGTGGCAGTGGACAGAATATGAAAGTCTAAGACCAACGTGATGGAAGCTGATGAGCAATCCAGCTGGTGTGACTGCACCTACCACGAGGTGAAGCCCCAGCAGGGCTGGACAATCCACAGGAGGGGGTGACAAAGTGTTTGCTAGGAAATGGTGAAGACACCCCCGGAGCTCTTCTTCTATTTTCCCACCTCCATGGATCAAGCCAAAGACAACCCCACATCCATACACTGACATCTGCTGAGGTGTCTTCTCTGCTAAACACACACAATGCATGAAAGAACCTGAAAACCACCAGTAACAAATGGCTTTTGGGCCTTTGCATCCGGGGTGCAGAGGCAGGAAGGTTGGCAGCTCGTTTCAGCACAGCAGCCCTGGCTTTGGGCACGTCCCCCTGGTCACCCCACTTAGCTCTGCTTCACCCCTCCCACTCTCCTTCATTATTTCCTCATCCCCCAGCTCTGAGTTTGGTCCTTAATTGCTGACACATCCCAGAACTCACACCCACAGCTGCTGCAAGACCCTCTGCAAGACAAATTCTCCCGAGGGCTCCTCCAGAAAGCAGAACCTTCCCTTGCTCTGAGTGACTTGCTTCCCCTCTGAGATGCCCCTGGGGACAAGGGGGGGCATCAGCACATGGCCTTGACCTCTGGACCTCAGGGGGCAGAACCACAGGTCTCAGCATGGACACCAGTGGGTTTGATGATGATGCCGGTGGTACCTTTCAGGTCCTCGCCCTCTTCTGCGTGTGGCTTCTTCACCTCAGAGGTACCTGCAAGGAATCCACCCCAAGGAAATGTCTGGTCCGTGGGTCAAATTGACACCATTTTTAAAGAAGAGAGGTGTCCTTGCCAAGGTGACTCACTCACAGAGGACAGGCTAGTTTCTTCAGCTAATGATTCAGTGTGATTTTTTCCACCAGCTCCTCTCATGATCTTCATGTTTACATTTTTAGAACTTCATCAGCCGTGAAGCTATGAAAAGCAGTGACAAGCAAGGATGGCATCTACCCTTTATTTGAAATCAGACACAGCTCTTTGGCCAATTTCACCCACTTTGTGTCACTTCAAGGGTATCTTCATGATACCCAGTCATGATTGGGGCTGAACCAAGGCACTGGTTTTGTTTCATTATTTTATTGCCTTGGAAAACTTGTGTTCTTCAAAAAGAACAGTTCCCAGTAAGCACCAGTGCCAGCATCTTGCTACGAAAATCAGCACCAGAAACACTTGCCACATTCATTGTAAACCTGACTGCTCAACCCCACTTCATGACATTTGAACTCCACCAATTTTTTTTTTGGCATATTGTGTTTTCCCACTTGACTGTTGTACAATCAAATGGGGAAAAAGCAAACGAGATAGGCAGGTTAAAGTACCCCTTGCACTGGAGTCCCTCTAAAAAGCAGCAAAGGAAACTGAAAAAGAAAACTGAAAGAGGGGAGATTTAGGTGAGGCATCAGGAAGAAATTCTTCACCATGAGGGGAAGAAGGTGCTGGAACAGGTTGCCCAGGGAGGTTGTGGAAGCCCCTGGAGGTGTTGAAGGGCAGGTTGGATGAGGCTTGTGCAGCCTGGGCTGGTGGGAGGTGTCCCTGCTCATAGCGAGGAGGTTGGAACCAGATGATTTTTAAGGTCCCTTCCAACCTTCACCATTCTGTGATTCTATGTTTCTAAAGACTTATGGGTTGAACACAAACTCTTGTAGTTCTTCTCCCGTCTGTGAGAAGATAATTATGGGCTCCAGTAAGATTAAATCAATCATACATGTAGAGAAGCGAAAATACCAAAACTGTTTGCAGGAAGGGGCTTCCACAGAGAGATCCTGCAGGATTCAGGTGGGAACACTGCAGAGAAAGCAAAGTGTGTCCAACTGAAGGCACCAGAAAGGTCCTCTCTGCTTCACCTGGCAGGTGGTGATGCCAGAAACACGTGTTGATGCTCAGCGACACAGTTAAGCCTCCATAATTGTTTGGGTCAGTGTAGCAGTTTTCATAGGCTGGACACTGTGGGACATTTGGCAGTGAAGCAGACTTGAGTTTCAGGAGTCATTTTGAAGATTTTTAGAGCTTGACCAGCCAACACGTGGCTGGGAGCTGCTCACCCTTTCTCTCATGCAATTCTCCACCCCTCAGGTGAAGACAAGTTGGAGGCACTGTTATGGCAATGATGTAACTTGTCCTGCATTTTTCTTTCCAAAAACTGATGCTTAAAAAAATAAATAAATGCATTGTTTCCAACATCAGCTGAGTTTCCTAGTGATCACTTACACCCAGAAAGCTGAATGGGATCACTCCTCCTTGAATCAGAGTTCAAGTGATGGGGAGCATCAGCTTCTGCTATTCTTAACAGATTCTTTGCTTGGCTACAGGAAGGTTTTCACCCCACTCCAATATCACTGGTGGGGTTTTTGGGTTGGGTCATTTCTGATTGTTCTTAAACTACAACACTTATCTCCGATGTAGAGGGTATTCTGGGGAGAGAAAGGTCCTCTATGGGAAAGCTGTGCTGGCCATGGTGGGTGGTGGGTGAGGAGGGGTGACTGTTACCACACTTAGATGCAGGCAAGACCACAAACCATCTCTATCTGACAAGAATTTTCCAGATCCAAAGCTGTACGACTTGAAAAAGCACTCACACCATTGACAACAAGATTGCTAAAGCAGAAATTGGTCACTGTTGTCCCCTGTATAACATTAAAACACATTCCCAGCACAGGAATACCTGCTCCAACATCTCAAGGTCTAAAGACTGATGGTGGCTTTCCCAGCCTTAACAAGGAATGTGGTGGCTCCATGGGGGATAACAATCCCTGTCACCACGATGGCAACCCCAAGCTCCTCAGCTGCTCACACTGTCCTCTGTGTCTTCCTGCCTCACCCTCTGGACTCCCTCAGACTGTCTTTTCCACACACTGCAGGCCCCAGACTGGGAGGACAAGTCTCAACACTTGCAACCTTGCAAGTCAAATGGCTCTGACACCCAGGAGGTTAGATAACTAGGTCTCTTCTGGTGTGTGGGAAGGTGTCCTGGTTTTGGCTGGGTTAGAGTTAAACCTGCTGTGTGGGGCTTAGCTACCAGATGGGGTTAAACCACCACAGAAAGTTAGCCAAGGTGGTCAGGATGGTGAGCCAGCCTAGAGAGCATCAATCCGAAGTGAAAACAGACCAAGAGCAACTTGTAATTTTCTGGAAGCACATAGAAAGTCAAAGAGCATCAGGCTGGCCTCCACAAACCCAGCTGTGAAACTCAGAGCTTTTAGTTCAAGTCCTCCAAAAACTCAGCAGTGTAACTCAGGAGAAGACTGGGCAAATCCAGTGGTACTGCCCAGCAGGACAGTATTTCAGCTGCCTTCATGGCTGGGAGGTACTGGGACCAACACCAGAGCTGGGGCTGCCTGTGCCTGCCAGAGCTCTCACACTTTCCAAAGGCATCATGTGCCCAGCTCCTCTTCCTGTTATTCACCCCCTTTCCTGTGGCCATAAGAGACATTTATTATTTTGCTGAGAGGAAATATAATTTCATGATGCTGCTCCTGGATTATCTCTCATGCTGCTCCCACTGCCCAGACCCACCAGAGAGAAACAAACAACTTCATCCTTCTTGCATACATTGAAGTCTTTCAGCAGAGATGCCACAGAAAGGCAGGAGTTAACCAAGGGGGAGAGGCTGCAGGTTTCTGAAGGATGGATCTGGAGAGCTTTGCTGGCCCCTGGTGCTGGAGGAACCCTGGGACAGCCTCACCCTGAAGGGAACTGCTCAGGGGGGGAGCAGGGGGAGATCTGCAAGGCACCCACCCCAGCAGCAGTGCACACCCCTGGGCAAAAACCACAGCAGGGTTTCTTGTCCTTCTCTAGCACAAGCCATTCTCCTGTTTGCAAAAGAAAATGTGGGTTGTTTTTTTTTTTTTTGCAGTGATCCCTCTTCTCAAGAAAAGACCCTCCATGCTTGGCAGCAAATTCCTTTGGAAAAAAATCCCGTGGGATTTCATGCCTTTCTGCAGCCTCAGGTTCTGAGCTGCAGGATCTTGGGAGAGCCTCAGCTGTCTGGTTTTTCCTTAAATGAAATTACCAGTTCCCTGCACAAATAAAAACCAAACCAGGCAGCAAATGCAGGAGAACAGCTCGAGAACTAAAAGCCAGCTCAAAAACATCTGACAGACTTTGGGGCTGTGACTGGAGCATTTTCACCAAAGATACTGGGTCTGTGGATTACACAAAGGCTCAGCCAAAAAAAAAAGGTAGGGAGTGACTGACAGTTACCTGATGTCAAATAAATCAAAGCTTCCCCAAAATGCTGCTCCTGTGCAGGGTGAGGACTGTGAACACCTGAGACTCACCCAGTCCCACCCACCATGTGCTGATGGCTCCAGTCAAGCTGCAGCAAGTCTCTGCACCAGGGTGAGTTGCTTTGTGTGAGTAAGATCTCCTCCTCCTCCTCCTCCTGAAGGGTCCCCACTGTTTCATACATCCTTCAGGTGCATCCTGTCAGATATTTCTAAACGCCGAGCACTGAAAGAGCTGCTGGTCATATGCATTTGGCCTGCTGCCCACAGGATACCAGGCTCAAGGCAAAGACAACCTTTATCTGGAGGGCCTAGATAAAGTCTCACAGTTATTTAAAAGTTCCTTTGTCTCTTCTGCTTTTGAAAGTCTGACTTCGGTCTCAGTAACGAGCCGGGTGAGCTGAACAAAAAATTGCATGAAAGAAGAACAGAGAGGTCAGTTGGTACAGGTTGAAGTGAGAGGCTTGAGGTTTGAGAGTCCATCAGCTTTTCGTGACCAGGAAGGCTGTGATCTTCTGCAGAAAGCCCATCAGCAGAGGAGGAAGGACTTAAGGTGGCTATGAACGCCGAGGCAGGGGTCTGGCCCTCACCACAATGACAGCCCCTGACCTCTCCTTCCCCAGCAGCCCTGCTGCAAGCACACCTAAAAATAGGGCTGAGACGGCTGGAAACGCTGGGTGCGTCCTGTGGACACAGAAGTAGGATGTCCTAGGCAGGATATCCTGGTGGAACAGCCACTTCACTTTGGGATAGACCTTTAACCTCTGGAGAGGGATGGGGCAACGTGCCAGCCTCCCTTCCAGGGGTCTCTGAATGCTTCCCAAATACACAAGCGTGAGCTGATGAAAAAGATGCCCAAGAAGAAAAGGTGGCATGGTAAACAGCTCTTGGATCTTCCCCATCGTGGTGCTCTCAGCTGACACAAGAAGCACGGGGCTTCCCAGGGACCTACTTGCTGGCAGGCTGTGTTCATGGGATGGATGAGCAGGTGGCAATGAAGAATCCCATAGAGAAGTCTGGAAAGGCTGGTACATCAACTGCTCCTGCCTTTGCCTTCACGTGGACATTGACCAATGTAACACCATCTCCACTGACCACAGGACACACCAGGTCAAGGATAGTCTTCTCTGCTCTTTTAATTACTGTTGTGAAGCTCCACTTCACAGCACCCAGGTCAGCATTTCTGCTAGCATGGAGAAACCCCAGCAGTGGCACAGGCAGCAAAGCCAGTGCCTTAAGTACTGAGAGAAAGATACACCCTTGGTCCCTGACCCTGAGCTGGAGACTGATTCTGCAATTAAAGGTTCTAATAGCTTCCTTCTTTCATTTCTCTTCCACTTATGTTTAATTTTGCAGGGTCATAGGACCAATTACAGAAAACAGATGAACAGAGCAAGAGCAGCTCTATTTATACCTTAAGCTACAGTAAGAAAGGGAAAGATGCCAACAAGCCTCATTGCCTTCGTGAGCCCTCACCTGGGACACTGTACATCAAACTGTTCAGCTGGAAACCAGGCAGCTCCCAGGTTACACTCCAGTCAATTCTTGCCAGTTGCCAGCAGCTCAGAAGGTTGTGCTTAGCAGGCAGTAAAGGAACTAAATATATATATATAGGAAAGGAATTAAAGGAGGCAAAAAGAAATTGGGAATGAGGCAGGTTACACTGAGGTTGGGTTTGGGTTTTTTTTAAAAAAAAACAGTAGTACTTTTGGAAAATCTCCACCTTAAACGCATCATTATTTCAGAAATAAAGTCCAAAGCCTCAAGCCTACAGCCCTGATAGTCTGAGGCAAACCAAACTTCCAAGAAAACGAGGGAGAATTGCTGCCTTCCAGTAACTCGCGCGGGCGCAGCTTCCGAGCTGCGCTCCCTGGAAGGGTTTTTGCTTCTGGATTTTACAGTTTTTAGGCAGCAAATGCCAAGTGACTGTGAATAAAACCAGAAGCAGCTCAACCGAGGGTCACCCGGCGTGACTCGGGTGAAAAAGGAGGGAAGAAATCCATGCCTGAGCTCTCCATCCCAGGGCACCGGGGGCCAACAACGTCATCCCCTCCTCAGCAGTTTTAACGTCACCGCCGAGCAGGGTTTGTGTGGCGAGGAGAAACAAAATACAGGATTTCCTGTTGTGCAGCCACTGCACAGGGCTGCAGATGCCAGCAGGATTCCAGGGCTCCAAAAAACATGTGGAAGTTTAACGAGGAGTCGCTGGGGCTGGGATGGCTGAGGACCGGGGGAGGAAGGAAAAGCAGAGAGCTCACACCGGCTGCTCCCTAGCATGGACGTCACCCCCCTGAAGGATGGGACTCTCGGGAAGGTAAGCTGGATTTCTGCTGTCTTTTCTTCAGGAGCTGGGGCAGTTTTGAGCAAGGCTATCCCTCTTTACAACGGAGCTCTTCTAGAGGTCTTGCCAGGCAGAAGCTGGTGCCACACGAAGCACCAGCAGCTCTGCCCGTGCCCACGGGTCTGGGGCTCACTTGGCTCCCAAGGTGGGGGAGCAGAGCTGGGGGCAGCTCAGCAGGCTGCTGAGTCCAACAGCACGTGGGGGGAAAAAGCCTCTTTCACCTAAAAAACCTCAATGTTGTCATTACTGACAGAAACTGCCACCACCGACCGGCTTTGTTTACCCATTTCCTATTAGTGCTTAAATTAAACAAACAAAATGATTGCTTAAAACCCAAGTGCCAGAAAACCTCCTCTGCTTCAAGCCAGGAGCTTCTTCCAAGCCAAAAGTGGACTTCTTTTTCCTAGACTTTTTCCCCTCCAGCATCCCAGGCTCGACAGGGGCTGCTCTGCCCCAGCCCCCGGGCTGGGGGGGTCTCCCCATCTGGGTGTGCAGCTTTAGCCCAGTTTGTCCCAGCAAGCCATGGAAAAGCTGAGTTTGCCAGCGAATCTGGGAGCAGTGAACACACCAGGATGGTGATGTGGGGCTGGGTGGGGCACAGGGTGATTCAGAGGGGCCAGGACATTTCCAACACCCACAGCCACACACTCCTCCAGCACCAGATACTGCTCAGGCTCAGAAGAAGAATAAAAGAAGGAATACAGGTATTTTAACAGCTGCCTTAACCTCCTAATTAATTGCAAAGTTACTGGGTGCTTAATGAATTGCAGTGCTACATCCACAGCTCCTCTGGCAGTGATACTGGTCTCCCCTCTGTCCTTGCAGCTGGATGAAACTCAGCTTTGCCACTTAAAAAAAGCCTCCCCCCCCCCCATGGGTGGAAAAGGAAAACAATCAAGGGATGGCAGGGAATGTTTAGTACAAGATCTATAAAGGTGATGAACAACAGCTCTACCAAAGCCCACAGAAGCATCTCTGCCCCAACAAGAGCATCACTGATGGCAAAACACACGGGCAGCTGGAGGGGCTCAGGGCAAGGAGCAGGCAGGAGGGAAGGGGGAAACTGAAAACCAGTAATAAATTAAAAAATCCACCTCTTCAGGAAGTGTTGTAGGGAATGAGCACAGGTCAGCAATGACTCTGCAGGGAGCTCCCTCTTGTTCTCTTGCCAGGTGTCCAGGCAAGGGCTGTCACCTATAAACTGAAGTGCTGGGTATCAGGAGTGACACCCAACCCCCCCCACTGAGAAACAGGCACTCCTGTGCTCCCAGGGACAGTAAAAAACTGGAGAAGATCAGCAAGGAGGCTCCTCATGGTCACACCTGCAGGGACAGGGGTTGGGATTTGGGCTGATACACGTGGCAGGGATGTGACAGTGGGACAGGGACACCAGGTGCTTTACAATCCTTTCCATAACACCCACAGCAGCAAGTGCCACCTCTGTCACTGTAAGACTGTGACCAAAGCTGGGAATAACTGCATCCTCCACATTTTCCCACTGTTTCCCCTCCCTATTTTCTGCACGGATGTAAAGACAAGGTATCCTGCCACCATTTTCCAGGGTAAAATAGACTCAGTGTAAAGAACAGCAGCCAAGAGCAGGGCCAGCACCAAGCAGAAGCCCCTCCTGGGTTTTCAGGCAGGTGAGAAGCTCATGGAGATGCTGCAGGGACCAAAGGATTTTCTTTCCCACTATCCCCTCATGACAGATGTCCCCACTCACCTACCTTGTCCCAGCTTGGTGGGCACATCAGAAACCTCTGACCTAGGGGCTGTGGGCCCAAGAGCAGTCAGCAGCCAGAAAGTGCAGCCAGGATTTCCTTCCAGCCTTGCTTTTTTTGCAGCTAAACCTTGGAGAAATAAGGAAAAGGGAGAAGGCAGGAGGGAAGGGCTCTTGTTTGGAAAGGAGGGGGCAAGCACTGCATGTGCAGAGAGATTGGGGTAAATCCACCAACCCTTCTCCCATCAGAGGTGGGGGCAAAGGGCAGCCAGCCCACAGGCTGCTGCCTGTGTTTTACATATATATGTATCTATCTATATTTATGTGTGTATTTAAGTATATCACCTTCCTGATGAAGCTGGAAACATGGCAGCCCCTCTGAAGAGCTACCAGGGGAGGAGGAGCAGGGTGGAGGAGCCATCACTCTGCTCCTGGAAGCACCACCAGGCTCTGTGCAGAAGCCCAGTCCCATCTATGGGCAATTACCTGTCAGAAACCCATCTCCATGGCTAATGGTGGGGGAAACAGCACCACTGGCTGCTGCTTAATTAAAAACTGCTGTTGAGGGGCTTGGGGGCAACGGCAAGAGGTGCTTAGGGCTTTGCCAGCTCATGTTCCAGGCTCCTGGAAGGAAAGGGCAGGCTGCTGGACACCTCACAGGCAGCTACAGGCTCCGTTTCCAAGGGGAAAACTGGAGGTTTGCTGCAGATGATGCTACAGGCCCTTGGTTTGTAACCTGCTGCCTCCAAATTACCTCATCTTGAAAGAGCAGAACGTTCCCCTGTGGGCTCTGCTCCCCAGTGGCCAAATCCATCACCTCTCTGGAGAGCTGGGTGAGCACCCCCTGACCCACCAGTACCCGCAGCTCTGGCTGGAGGAGGCAAAAGGTGTCCATGGATGAATAGGATTTCTGCCCCGACTAAAAGGCACATCTATTTATCTTCCTTCATGTCCTGAAGGATAAATTTCTGTTGCTACAACACGATGCCTGCACAATGTGCTGGAATTGAGTTAGCAGGACCAGCAGAGCCACTGGTGTGTTTGGTGGTGATTAGCTCACAGATGCAGCCCTGGGTCTGGAGCCAGAGCTCCAGGAGGTCTGTCTGCACCTCTCCCACCAGCTGCCTGCCAGCACCAGCCCTTGCTGAGGCTAATTACTGCCCTTGCTGCCAGTTCCCATCAGACCACTGCACGGATCCAAAAAGACAAGGTCTAGATCCATGGGAAGCTCCTGTTTATTTACAGTCCCACTGGAACGGCTGGTAGAGAGAGCACCAGTTTGGTGGGAGTTGGGGAGAAAATAAGTGATAAAAGCAGTTCTGAAAACAACTGGGTGGCTCCAGAAGCTCCCTGGAATCAGCAATAAAGAGGCTGATGCTACAGAGCTCCAAGGCAAGGTTGCTGTAGCTCTGGCACCACCTTGGGGGGTGGGGGTGTGAGACCTGCCCCCTCCCCAGCACACACACACACCAGCTCAGACAGGCCTGTGCCCCTCATGGCAAACACACCTGCACACAACTTACCCTTTTGCACCAAAGAGCATTTCATAGAATTCCCAACTGGCTTGGGTTGAAGCTCAAAGATCACCTTATCCCAACCCCCCTGCACGGGCAGGGACACCTCCCACCAGCCCAGGCTGCTCCAAGCCCCATCCAACCTGCCCTTCAACACTGCCAGGGATGGGGCAGCCACAGCTTCCCTGGGCAACCTGGGCCAGGCTCTCACCACCCTCACACCAAAGAATTCCCTCCTCATGTCTCACCTCAATCTCCCTCTTCCAGTTTTAATCCATCCCCCTTGTCCTCTCCCTCCCTGCCCTTGTCCCAAGCCCCTCCCCAGCTTTCCTGGAGCCCCTTCAGGCACTGGAAGGCTCCCCTCCATGGCAGGGAAACACTGGAGAGTTTTTGGCTTTACAGCACCTGGTTTTACCCCCTGCAGAAACCCTCCACCCACCTTAGTCACCCTGTGAGCGAGAAGACTCAGCCGCGATGGAGAGCAACGTGTCCTGGGGGAACTGCACCGGTCCCCAGATGTCCTTCCAGTCCACCCTGTACGCCACCACCTACACCCTGATCTTCATCCCCGGCCTCCTGGCCAACAGCGCAGCCCTGTGGGTCCTGTGCCGCTTCATCAGCAAGAAGAGCAAAGCTGTCATCTTCATGATCAACCTGGCCGTGGCCGACCTGGCCCACGTCCTCTCCCTGCCCTTACGGATGTATTACTACATCAACCACACCTGGCCCTTCGGCAGCTTCCTTTGCCAGGTGTGCTTCTACCTGAAGTACCTCAACATGTACGCCAGCATCTGCTTCCTCACCTGCATCAGCATCCAGAGGCACCTCTTCCTCCTCCACCCCTTCAGAGCCAAAGCCTGGAAGCGGCGCTACGAGGCGGCGGTCAGCGCGGCCGTCTGGCTGTTGGTGGGGGCAGCCTGCTTGCCCCTGCTGGTGGTGAGGAGCCCAGCCTTGTCCAACAGCACCAACACCTGCTTCTCAGACCTGGGGGTGAAGCAGCTGAGCCCGGGAGCCTCCATCACCCTGGTGACGGTGGCAGAGCTGTTCGGGTTCGTCATCCCCTTCGGCACCATCGCCTGCTGCACTTGGAAGATGCGGCGGTCCCTGCGGGAGTGCCCGGGGCAGCTGCAGAGCACCAGCGAGAAGCGGAAGGCCCTGCGCATGGTCTCGACGTGCGCCGCCGTCTTCTTCGTCTGCTTCGCCCCCTACCACCTCAACTTCCCCGTCTTCATGATGGTGATAGAGAACATCATCCAGGACTGCGCCGTCCACCGCAGCGCCCTCCGCTTCCACCCCGTCTCCCTCTGCCTGGCCAGCCTCAACTGCTGCCTGGACCCCGTCCTCTACTACTTCATGACCTCCGAGTTCCAGGACCAGCTGCTGCGCTGCCCCCGCCGCCGCCCCGGCCCCTCCGCTGCCGGCCACCGCATCCGGGTGAAGAGGAGAAACCTCCCACGCCTCCAGTTCTGGTCCCTCCCCAAGTTCTTTGGGGGAATAAACAGCATGGAAATCCCCGCCATGCCGCCCGATGAGCTTCTGCTGGAGTCCATCTCTTGAAGTGTCAGCTGTTTCCCTCCAGGTGCTCCTCACGGCCCGGGTGAAGGTTGTGTTAGGTCTCCAACGAAGCCTCGAGTTACCCTTGTGTGCAACAGATGCCAGGATGGGACCCAAAAGAGACGTTTCCATGCCAAGAGACTTGAGTTGTTGCTGCTGGGGACAGTGTTCTCCATCGTGATATTGTCAAGACACCCAAGAAGCCAGGGCTGATGCCAGCGCTTCTCCTGCGCCGGAGCGCGGCGGGGTTCCGCTCCCTCCTTTCTGTTGTTTCAGTGCTTCTACGTATTTGTCATTTTTTAAACCCCCCCCTGAATCCCCAGCTGGAAGCGCAGCTGGGGGAGGCGGCACCGGGGCGTTTCGGCCCCGACCACAGCCCCTGTGACAACTGACAGCACCCCCTGCACCGGTGCGAGGCTTTAGGTCAGGACAGTTCATTGCAACCTGAACCTCTTCCCATCACAAGAGTCAATCACCCAGACTAGAACTTCCCCAACCTCTAGCAAGCCAAGAGCATTAACCCATATCCACATCAGCCCTGAAGGCAGTTTGCCAAGGAACTGGGCTCAGCTCAGGCTACAGAAAGAGGCACCCAGAGCAGAGCAGGGGAGTCCACCTGTCTCCTGGGAGCCAGGGAACGCTCAGCTCACCCCAGGGGGATGGACACTTGGAAGACAGGCTGTAACTGGGTACACCCTGAGGAACGAGGAGGATGAAGGGTGTCCCCCAGGGCGTGTCCGTTGGCAGGGACCCGGGGCGAGCTGCAGAAGGAGCTGCTGTTGCCACCTCTTGTGTAGTTATTAGGAGTTGTGTGTTCTTTGGCGTTTTGCTACAGCCTGTGGTCGCAGATGAAGATGTTATCCAAGCCTCTCAGTTTTGCTTCAAAAAACCAGAAAAGGTCCCCAACCCCCACTGGGTACTGAGAAGAGTTGACAACGTTGACCAGAGCGCATCCTGAAAGGCTTCAAGCTCAGGAGGAAATAAAATGATCTCAACATGTATTTTAACGTCGTGGATATTATTTTAAGTGCTTGTAAATAGGCTCATTACCCACCACGTCTGCTCTGGCGGCCACGGTACAATCTGCAGAGGTGGGGGGAGCCCAGTTTGGGGGGCTCAGAGAGGCCCCGTTGCCACAGTGACCAGCGTGGGGCCTGCCAGGTTTTTCCTCCTCCTCCTCCTCCTCCTCCTGGGCTGAGGCACCAAAAACTGCAGCTGCCAAAAAAAAAATCCCTCGGGGAATTGTCCGAGTAAACGCAGGCAGAGGGGGATTGATAGAAAACAACTTCGCCCACAATTGGATGCACATTCCCAGCATTTCTGGGAAGCAGGGAGCAGGCAGTGGTTTACCCTCCCGTTGCCAAGGTTGGTCTTAGATGAGGGGAGACCCAGACAAGCTGGAGGAATTTGCTTTGGTGTTTGGAGCAAAAAAAAAAAGCCACCGAGACGGGCAGAAAACACGTTGCCCTGCAGCTCTTGTCCCAGATCTCTGCCTCCTCTCACAAGAAGAAAAAAAACCAAACCCAACAAAACACAACAAAAGGAAATATTTCCATTGCTTGCTTGGGAGGGTAGAAGGGAACAAAATAAAAGGGTTTTCAGGGCTGAAAAAAGCTGCCTCAGATGGCACAAGCCCAGCAGCGCGCAGGGGCAAAACAGGAAACCTGAGCACAACCTCATGGAGGCAAGACCCATCTCCAGGCAGCCAGCAGGGACTGGACAAGTCACACCCCCCCAGCACCTTAACTGGAAACCTGGTTTTAGCCAGCGAGTGTCTTTCGGGAATGGTACAACCCCGAGCAGCTGGGGTGGACGTCCAGGTAGCCCTCAAGAACCACAAGCAGATATTTATAAGTCCTGCTGGCCCACCGCAAAGCCTGAACTGCAGCTTCAACCCTAGTGGCTGCACCAGCTCCAGGTTTCCCAGTAGCTCCAGTTCCCCTTGGGACTTTGCTTGCTTGTTTTCAGCTTGCTCTGAGCTGCTCTGAAACTTCTGCAAGGCAGAGAAGAAATTCCCCCTGCCAAAAGAAAAAAAAAAAAAAGAAAAAGAAAACAGGGAAAAGAAAGTAAAGCAAAAAAACTCACTTGAAAACATGAGTGACCCTTTACTGGGGCTGCCCTCCTGCCCTGCCAGCTCTACTGGTTGTGTTGGAAACACAGCCAAAAAAATCCCTGTCTGGATTAGATGCTCTTGATAACAAGGATTTTGCTGTTTTACACAAACCAAGCCCTGAGGAAATACCCTTTCCCAGGGCAAACTGGTGCTTTCCACCCTCCAGAGGCCACCAGACCCCTGCCAGTCCTTTCATTTTATCACAGTTTTGTGCCCACCAACACCCTGGCTGGGTGCTGGGACCCAAGCTGCAGGGATTTGGGATCAGTGGGGGCTCTGCCACCCAACTGCCACATCAAGGAGGAGGGACAGGGACACTGCTGGTCCCCTGTGCAGAGATTGAGAACTGGGAGGTGGTAGGGGGGACAGCAAGCAAGGGATGCCTGGCCCCAGTGTCCCTGAAGGAGGCTGAAATGAGAAGCTGCTGTGTTGAGGATTTGCTTTGCTGAGACCAAGGTTGAGGAGAGGGGAGAGCAAGGTACTACGGGGTGGGGTGGAAAGAGAGCAGAGGGAACTGGGATTTTTGCAGCATTTCTTTCTCAAAGTCATTACCCGTGAGCGTGAGACCTTCTACTCACACAACAAAATCATTCAGCATTAAGCCCAGCACTGTGCTTCAGCCTCCCTAACTGCCCAGGTGATGTATGACAGGCCCTGGCCACTGTCTCACCAGCAGGACCAGTGGTAACAGCACCAACAGCCCATCCCTCACCCTGGGTCCTCCCAGCCCCGTGTCCCCTCCTCAGCTCCTCCAACGGATGGAGCCATGGCACATCACTCCAGGACCAGCCAGCCCACTGAGCCACTGGTGACAGCTTTGACAAGTGATGATGTTGGCAGGAGGCTCCAGAGAGGCCCTCAGGGAAGGGTGAGGGGTTGCAGTGGGTGGAGCAGAGAGTGGGCAGCTCAACCAAAGCTCTGCTGGCACCAGTGACCTCCACCTATCCTGAGCCATTCACAAGCCGTTAATTATTCCGTACAGCTTAATCCTCTACAACTGCCTTGACCAAAACTGCTTAATTGCCTTTACCACGTGCATCCATCCACACCCACCCTGTGCACAGGCTGCCCTCACACCCCCCTAAAACGATGCAGAATTGGGGTGTCTCCAAGATGTCTCTTGTGCACAACGCTTCCCAGGGCACGGCAAGGAAGGAGGGGAGGTTGCTTTTGTCTTTGCTAAAAATACCTTTTTCCTCCCTCCATGACCACACACTTCCAGTCCAGACCCAGCAGAGTGACTTTCCTTCTGGAAAACCACTCAGAGCCACCTCCCCAGCAGCCAGACTCGGATGGGTTTTGGCACAGGGCTGGTAGCCACCACCTCTGGCAGGGAGCTGCTTCTCCATCCATCCCTCCCCTCCACCCACTTCATCCTGAAAACACTGTGCCTGGCAAAGGTACAAACACCCCAACGGCCTCCGAGCACCACCTCGGTGCACAGAAAGCAGATTTTGCTGCTGCAGAGCAAACGGAGCCAGGGAGGAGTTTTCCAGACAGCCATGATTTCATCAGAGCCCTGGCCAAGTTTTTGATTCACAGGCTCAGCCAGCAACACCCTGCAAAGCCCAGGGCGCTGTGATGGAGGGGACAGCAGTGAGATGAAGCCCCAGGGGTGTCCATCAGACCCTCCCTCCTGGAAGGAGGCACCAGGGACCTGGGGCTGGATGCCAAGGCCACCTTCAGCACTGGGTGAGCTCTCCCCTGAGGGACAGAGCCTCGAGCTTGCAGCAGTCAGCAAGTCCTTCCCAGCAGGAATTGCCATTCCTCCCCTTCTTGATATTTGTATTTTGCGAGTGTATTTTAAAGAAAACTTCCCTGCTGCAGGTGGGTGGGGCAGGCACGGAGACTGGGGAGGAAAATCCAGAACATATTAGCTGCTGGTGAAAGCATCACGACCACATCTCTGGCTACACACCAGCCCCGTGGGGAGCTGTGCCTGCCTGGCCCCACTGCCCCTTGGCAAACACCCCCTCCTGCCCCACATGTGCCTTTCCCTGGGTCAGCACCCAGCAAAACGTCACCAGGCACGTGGAGAGGAGACCAAACACACCACCTCTTCTCAGCAGTTGCTGCTGTTAAAGGCTGTCACTGCAAACCAGAAAGCCCCGAGATGTTTCTGCCCAAGGGTCTCCTGCAAGGTCACGAAGCACAAGCTGAGATGGACTGAAAATTTCCCAGTTTTACCAGACAAAAATGTAAGGGCAAAATAAAAGCAAGTTTTAAAAAAGATAACATTTTTATGTTATATTGTAAAATTGCTTTGTGATTGATAGATTCATCAAATGGCTTGGAAGGGACCTGAAAGATCATCTAGATCCAACCCCCTGCATGGGCAGGGACACCTCCCACCAGCCCAGGCTGCTCCAAGCCCCATCCAACCTGCCCTTCAACACTGCCAGGGATGGGGCAGCCCCAGCTTCCCTGGGCAACCTGGGCCAGGCTCTCACCACCCTCACAGCAAAGAGTTTCCTCCTCACGTCCAACTTAAATCTCCCCTCTTCCAGTTTTCATCCATCCCCCTTGTCTTCTGCCTCCCTGCCCTTGTCCCAAGTCCCTCCCCAGCTTTCCTGGAGCCCCTTCAGGCACTGGAAGGTGCTCTAAGGTCTCCCTGGAGCCTTCTCCTCTCCAGGCTGAACACCCTAACTCTCCCAACCTGTCTCCAGAGCAGAGCTGCTCCAGCCTCAGGTCATCTCTGTGGCCTCCTCTGGACTTGCTCCATGTCCTTCTTCTGTTGGGAGCTCCAGAGCTGGACCCAGCATTGCAGGTGAGGTCTCACCAGAGCAGAGGGGCAAAATCCCCTCCCTGACCTGCTGGCCATGCTGCCCTTGATGCAGCCCAGGGAAGAAGAATGACCAGCAGGCCAAGGGAGGTGAGAGGCTGAGCAGTGCTGCCAGCTCCAGGGGGGTGCTGGGAAGCAGGATGGATGCTGGTGGTGATGCTCATGGGCTGTGGGCAGAGCTCAGCACCAGCAAAACAGGATATCATTCTGCTCTGAAAGGTGCTTTTGAAACAACAACCAAAAAAAAAAGCCTGTCTGTGCAGTAAAACCTTGGGCTGCCCCAGGCACAGGTTGTGCTTTCTCATAAGCAGGCTGGCTTCTGTGGAAATGAAAGTGTGAAACTGAGCATCCATCTCGTGTCTGAGTAGGAAAGAAAACAAAAAGACCTCGTCCTCAGAGGCCAGGTGGTGCTCAGCCCCCGGGGGGGAGGTTCTGCTGTTGGTCTTGGGGCTGGTCTCAGTTTGGTTGTCCATGGAAGTGGTGTCCAAGCTGTCCCGCTCACCCCAGGGTCCCCTTTGCAGAGCCAGGGGGTGCCAGGGTGACACAGGGAACAGCTGGTGGGACTGGGGGTCTGACAGGTTTCCCAGCACATGGGTTTGGGGTGGGGGAGAAGGAAATCAGAGGGTTTTCTTTAAATCACCAGGGTGAAAGCACCTTGCAAGGCATGGGAGCACGTGACAGAGGCAGCTGCTGGGATGTCCTGGCAAGTACAAGGCAAGTTTTGCATCCCAGATCCTGCTGCAACTACCAAAACACCCCAGGACTACCAAGAGCCAAACCAGCACCCTCCACCCAGGGCTCAGCACAGCTCCCAGGGGACAGTGACAAGCCCTATTTAAGCAACAAACCCCAAACCTCTGAGGCTTCTGGTCCAAAAGCACCAGCAGATCCATCCATCCATCCATCTCTGCACCCAAGGGACCAACTCTGCAGTGAAGATCCCACAGCACTCAATGTTCTGCCAACCCCCCCAAGATGAATTAAGGCCCATTAAGTCATCAGCAGGTTTCAGAAAAATGGCTTGAAGCCCTAACGAGTGGGACCATGAGCTGCTGAAAACAGGCCCACGTGTTTCAGGAGGTGTGAGCTGCAAAGCCCCAAGCCAGGAGCTGTGTCACCACAGGGATGACAAACCTGGTGCCCCGGGAGGCTGGAAAAGCCCACAACGTGCCCAAGGGATTAATTTCCTGTAAACCACGACCAGAAGAAACATGCAGAGCCACAAAACCCTCCTGTGAGCTGGAACAGCTGGACGAGGACACCAATCATGCTTTAAAGGAGCAGGTGTCACACAGGGTGGGGACACAGAGGGGACACTGCCTGGCACCTGCAGAGCTGCAGCCTCTCCACAAGCCCCACTGCAAAACAAATCCTCAGCAGGCACCCAAGAACTAATTCATTCCAGGGCTGCAAATAATTTTTCAGTTGAATTGCTATGGAAATGGTTAAAAAAATAATAATAATAATAAAAGAAAAGAGGTGGCTTTTTCAAAATAACCAGTTGAGCCAAGAATCCTCAATCCCTTGTGACCTTAAAATATTTTTCAGGCTTCTTGAGCCCGAGTCCCCAGAGGGGTAACAGCAGAAGTGCTGCTTTTCAGAAGCATGAGGTCCCTGAGCAGCCAGCGCCACCCTCTGCCAGTGCCATCCCCCGCAGAGCCAGGGGACACCTCCTGGGGGGACAAGTGTCCCTCTGGATGAGAAGGGACCTCAGGCCTGGCCCTGCTCTGCCCAGCACGGGCTGCTGCAATCCACCGCACGTGAAAAATAAGGGCTGTGGAGAACCTCTTGCTTTGGGGGGGAAGCACAAACTGGAGGGTGAGCAGCTTCAGTGGGACTGCCTGCAGCCCCCCAGAGTGCTGGGAACTGCTTGGGGTGGGGGAAACACCCAGCTGGGGGTGAAGGAACCTCTCCCAGAGAGATGGGGAAGGGGAGAGGAAAACCATGGATGAAGCATCCCATGGGGTCAGGATGAAGCATCCCATGGGATGCTTCATCCATGGTTTTCCTCTCCCCTTTCCCAGCTCTCTGGGAAAGCTCAGCACTGTGTCCAGCACAGAGGAGACCCTGAAATCATGGATGGGGGCAACCAGGGGGTCAATCCCCCCCCCAGATCCCAGCCCCAGGAGGGGGTGCTGGGCTGGCAGCAGCGTCACAGCACCCCGGAACCACCAGCACCCACCTACAGACACATCCACACAACCACAGGGGTGGAAAGAACAAGGGCCAGGCCTCCGGGGAAGGTGGGGGGGGGGACACCAGCCCTGCCCCCCTCCCATGAGCACAACCAGCTGCTCTGACACTTCCACTTTTGCTTTGCACACCCCCGGGCTGGGGAGACGCTGCCGGCGCCCGCGGGTCACCCGGAGCAGCCGCCGGGACAGCAACGGTAGGACTGGTCTTTGTAACCCCCAGTTCTTTCTGATCCAGGGTGATGGGTTTAAATTGGGGCTGGTTTGGGTTTTTTTTTTTCCATTATTATTATTATTATTATTTGGTGCCTCTTCTTACCCAGACAAGAAGGGCTAGGAGGGGAGGGGACAGCCCCAGGAGGGTTGCAGCGCTACCGACCGACCCCCCGGACCTCCAGAAGTGGGGGAGCAGAAGTGAGGAGACCCAGGCTGAGCCCAGGGATGGGTGAGGAGCCAAGATCTGTGCTGATCAGGAGAGCGAGCTCCTCCAAGGGCTCACAAGGTGCCCCATGCACCCAAGGGAGAGGAGGGACGTGGCTTAAGCCAAAATAACCAGTTTAGAATCACAGAACGGTGAAGGTTGGAAGGGACCTTCAAGACCATCAGGTTCCAACCCCCCTGCACGGGCAGGGACACCTCCCACCAGCCCAGGCTGCACAAGCCTCATCCAACCTGCCCTTCAACACCTCCAGGGAGGGGGCAATTTCAAACTATTTTCTGTTACACGAGTATGAAGAAGCTGCATTAAAGGACAAGCCCAGCAGCAGCAACACTTAACCCCTGCAAACCCCACAGCTCCTTGCTGAGGGACTAGTCCAATGTGGACTTTTTGAGGCCATCCAGCCCCATCTCCACCAGCACAGGGACAACTGGTCTGATTTACTCATTGCTCCAGGTCTCCCTTGGGCTCACCTCACTGTGTTTGTCCAATGGACTTGTCTTTCCAAGAGGTCTGCTCCTCACAGGAGGCAGGACACTGACTTGCCACCAGCAGTTTTCCACTTCACTGTACAGAGCAGGGCAGGGTTATCTGTGCCACCACTGCTGCCCCAGCCCCACGGCCACAGCCTGTGTCCCCCTCAGGGCTGTGCAGGGATGGTTTGGGTGGAAAACTCCTGGCTTTGGTGCTCATTCATGATGCACACCAAGCAGAGACATCGGGGGGTGCCAGGAAGAAGGAGAGGGGTGGGGGGTGAGGCTGATCCACAGCCCTGCTGGGTTATTTGCATGTTTTAAGGATAAATATTAACACAGCAGGACAAGAGCTTCGACAAAGGATGAAGCAGCAGCCTGTTTCACAGGGCATTAAACTGGATTTAATTTTCCTGCATGTCCTTGGAATTCCCCCCGTAGTGCCCAGCCCCTCTTCCCAGGGAGCTCCCAGGGCTCCAACCTCACAACCTCTTCCTAACATTTCCATGCCAGAGGGGAATTCTGCCCTGGAGGAGATGCCAGCAGCTCCCAGCACGGACCTGGCTGGACAGGCAGGGAGCACAAGTGAGGCTAGCCACGAGAACACCCTGTTACCTTAATAACAAGCAAATGAGAAATGAATGAATGAACAGAGAGAAAGGACCATTTTCATTCCACTGTGCCAATGCCCCACAGGCCTAACCTGGGCAATCTGGGATGTTTCCCAGCTCTTTTCCCCAGAACAAACATTCACCACTTCTAGGGACTCACATCTCAGGTAACCACAGACATTGGATGGGCTGAGCAGGCATTTGCAGAGGGTCTGAGTGAAGCTGGAAGTGCTGCTCTCGCCCATTTGCAGCCTCAGGAAACATATTCCAGCAACCTGGATAATGGTGGGAAGGGGAGGGATGCTCAGGAGGCCCCTGGTACCTGGGCTGGGAGATGCTGGTGACAGGACCTGGAGCCTTTATCCTCCCCTGATGTTTTTTTTTAACAGAACTAAAAAGCAACCCCGTGCAACGATCAGCTTCTCTCATTCCTGTTTTCAGTTCATACCTATTAATTATTAGGACTGCTCATTATCCCTGCCAGAACAGGCCAGCAGCACCTCAGGTGACACAGCACACAAGTGGTTACAGGGAGCAGCCTGGCACAGGACACTGCTCTGGTCCCCAGGCCAGCTCCTGTGTCACCAGAGCCAGCTGAGACAGGGACGGAGCTGCCACCAGGCAGGGAAACAAACACCTATTTGCAATGACCTCTGTGCACGTTCTCCTTCCATTTTAGGCCACAGAAGAGGAGAAGGAAAGACAGAAAAGAGGCCCCAGTGAACTGCACAGCCCGACCTGCCCCACAGGTAAGCCAGCAGGTGACACCAAGGTGCCAGGCACAGCACCAGTCCCCAGACTCATGTCACCTCTGCCACAGGCTTGAGGTGGTTTTACAGCAGAAATTGCAGCCCCCACAGCACACACAAGGTGCCTCCACACCCTCTGCTTACCTGGGCTGGTCCTTGTGAGGACGGTGCTTGAAGCAGGAGCCACCCAGGCTGGGGATGACCCTGGGGCTGGGAAACAGCAGGAGGGGCTGGGCAAGCATGGCAGGGTCCCCTGAGCTCCAAGAGGGGTCCAGGCTTGGTGCTGTTCACAAGGTGCTTCAACACCAGGTCAGGAGCTTCTTTCCCCCCCCCAGCTGGCTAAAGAGCTACTCCCCTCCCTGAGCTGGGCTTTAAGGGCTTCTATGGCTTCACTTCCTGGGGCAAAACCCCCAGGATTCCCTAAGGAGGGTCCTGAGCTGCCCCAGGTGATTGGAACCAGCCTCAGGTGAGGAGCATCATTGCTCATGGAGGGTGTGCTGGGCTCAGAGGTGGGCAGGGGCTGAGCCCTGCTGCACCCCCAGCCCATGGGGGGTTGTGGCTGCTCCCACATCCTCATCTCCTGCACACCTGGGGCACGTGGATGCCCCGCTGCCCTTGGTGGAGACAACCCCCTGCACAAAGGACAAGCCCCAACAAGGCCTGGGTGGGAAGGCTGGGTACAAACCCCACCTGGTGCTCCTGGCTCATGAAGTGCAAACAAGAAATCCTCACCCAGTGGCTGGCCAGGGGGGTCTCCTTGGTGAAATACTGGGGGGGAGGGACACAATGGAGGGGCAGAGGAAGGTGCCTGGGGGGGTCTGGCACCTCCCTCCAGAGCCAGCCCGGCGGGGAGGGGAAGCGAGGGCAGAGCACACGAAACAGCATTTCCTCTTTCTGGAGCTTTTTTTAGCAGCTGGCTGGTTTTTCACCCAGCACGTTCTCTGAGCTCTGCACCGTTGCTGTTTGGGGTTTCCAAAGCACAGCATCTCACGTGGCTGGGTGTGAGGGGCATCTCTACCCAGGGCCAGGCTTTGGGGGGGACACGGGACGGAGGGTGGTGGTGCAGAAAGGTGCAGTGCCAGGGGGATGGGGAACTGCAGACACTGGGGGGGCAGCAGGAAAAGCATTTTGTATGTGTGTGTGTGTGCACTTGCATGTGAGCACACGTCTGTGGGCTGGGCTGTGGACAGAGAGGGGCTGGGACTGCAGCTCATCCTTCCCGTGGCTTGTCTGATGGCCCAGTGCTGGGGTGGGGTGGATTTAGCCACCAGGGAAAGCAGGCAGAGGAGAAGGAGCAGGATTCAGTCTCCCTCCAACACCCCGGCAGGATGAGGGTGGGATGGGGAGCCTGGACAGGCTGTGCTGAGGAGTTTGGTGGAACAGTGAGGACAAGCACATCTTCAGGGGGTTTGGGGGTGTGTGTATGTGTGCTCAGCATCACCATGGGAACCATGAGGGAGAGCATCCCTCCCATCCCCTGCAGGTGCTAGTCCCCAGGGAGCAGCTCTGCCCACCTTCCCAGTGCAGCCTGCTCTGCCTGTTCCCTTACTCAGCATTTTTTAAAGGCAATTCCTGACCACTCAGGGAGGATGTCCTGGTTTTGGCCGGGTGGTCTGGCTCCATCCCAGCATAGAGGAGAAGGGTGGAACCTGCCCAAAGTGGGCACCACTGTCAGGAAGCCCCAAAGGGGTGAACCAGCTGCTGAGGGAGAGCTCTGAAGCTGCAGGAACCCAGGGCAGGACAGGTACTGCCAGGAACCAGCCCTACCCACCACTCCCAGTTACTTGTGCCAGTCAAGCTCCAGTACACATAAACCAAAGCCCAAGTTACCCACCAGTGACAGAAAAAACCTAAGAGGTAGGTAAGCACCAGTTAGTTTTCCTGCATGGCAAAGGGATTATTCACATTTCTAGAGTGAGTCGTGCAGGTTTGTGTGCCAGAGATTGGGTGGAAAATTCATACAAGAATTGACAAGTCTTCGAGCAGAAGGTTAATTAACTCCACAGCTTATTAATTGTCACTTCTGAAGTTCACTTGGAATATTTCCCCAGCCATTTTGCTCTACTGGTTGTGTTAGATGCTGGGTCCCTGGAAGAAAGGAGGACATCTCAGTGTCACTGGACTCATCCCTCAAGGATGGAAGAGAAATGACACAAAGAGACACAGAAAAACTGCTTCTTCACACTGGTTCTTTTTGTAGACTTTCTGTTTCCACCCAAAGCTGCTTCACAGTCTCAGTTCAATCACTCAGGTGCTGAACACCAGCTTCATTAATAAATGTTCCTATTTTAATGCCTCCAAAGCACAGGGAAAACCATCAGTGTTGCAGCAGGAGGGAATTTTGTCTTTATAAATGGTGCCTTTGGCATCTTGGGTTTACAAACGTTTCCCACTTAGACCTGTAAGTTAATTTTTCGTGCTGAAGCAAGAGAGTTTCCCCAGAGATCTGAATTTCCTCTATATTTCTCAGATCTGGGTTTGGTGGGGATTTTTTGGTTTGTGTTTTTTTTTGTTTTTTTT
Organism: Apus apus; assembly: GCF_020740795.1. Classification (NCBI taxonomy): domain Eukaryota; kingdom Metazoa; phylum Chordata; class Aves; order Apodiformes; family Apodidae; genus Apus; species Apus apus. The sequence continues at coordinate 18,815,559 of NC_067293.1, read as the reverse complement.
TTGGTCTGCCAGCTTCAGATAGCATCAGCTATTTACCATGCAAACAAATTTCAAATGAAGTCCACCTACAGTCCCCTTAGTGATGGTATCTGGTATTTCCAGCAGCCACAGCAGTCACATGTCCACGATGGGGAGAGGAAAGGCTTTGAAAAAGTCAAATTTCACACCATGCAGGTAGTTCTGCAGCAAAATGTGGTTCCTAAGCTGGGCCAGTTGTCCCTGCTCACATGCAAGTATGTTTTATGTTCTGTCTATGAAAGGTCGATGAAAAAGTTGAGCCTGGTTTGGTCAAAGTCGCTGACTTGGGACTCCCAGCCCGGGCTGCTGCAGTAGGTGGAAAATGTTCATTTCTCAAGCTTCTTTCCACACAGAGCAGGTTTTGTTCTGTCTTCTCAGCTGCCCACAGCCGTGGTTTGGTGGGAAGTTTCTGAGGGGCTTTCCTGGGAAGAGCAGGGGGGCGTTAAACTCAGGAATGCTGGGTGAGGGAAGAGTGCCCCCCCGGCTCAGGGGGATGCAGGGATGGTGGAGCATCTCTGGGCTGGGCTGGGCACAGAGAGAGCAACACAAGCACAGGCAAAGGGGGATTGGGGTGGAGATCAGGCCACTGAGATGCTGAAGGGGCTGGAGCATCTGCCTGTGAGGAAAGGCTGGGAGAGCTGGGGCTGCTCAGCTGGAGAGGAGGAGGCTGAGGGGGGATCTGCTCAGTGCTGGTCAATATCTGCAGGGGGTGGCAGGAGGATGGGCCAGACTCTGCTCAGGGGTGTCCAGGGACAGGACCAGGGGCAATGGGCACAAGCTGGAGCACAGGAGGTTGAACCTGGAGATGAGAAAATACTTCTTGACTCTGAGGGTCCCAGAGCCCTGGGACAGGCTGCCCAGGGAGGTGGTGGAGTCTCCATCCCTGGAGACATTCCCAACCCTCCTGGATGTGTTCCTGTGGGATCTGCTCTACGGGATCCTGCTCTGGAAGGAGGTTGGACTAGATGATCTCCAGAGGTCCCTTCCAACCCCACCACTCTGGGATTCTGTGAAAAGCTGGGCAAGATGCAGGTGCAGAACCTGGCAGCAATGCACCTTGCAATCGGGGGTGGCTTCTGCTTGGCAGTCCAGCAAGGGGGGCTGGTTTGTAGCAACAATTAAACGCATCTTCTATTTATTCCTGAGTAATTTTGCACCTCCCTTCACCAAGCAGGAAGAGCTGGCCACCACAGATGCCACCAGCAACAGGTTTCTGCTGCAGAGGTGCTCATGCTGCTCTTGCCAGCTTTCCTGTAGCTCTGGCCCACGTCTCCCCAGCAGGTTGTAACTGCAGTTTCTGTCTTGCAGCTGTGGGTCCATGTTGGTTGTCAAACCCCTGTGTTGAGAGAAGCAGCTGAAATGCCACCCAAAAGGTGACAGAGGAGCAGCTCTGGTGACGACCTGGCGACTGCTTCATCCCACAAGGATGTGCTTCTCAGTGTGGGTCCCTCCCTGCCAGTCCCGCAGGGGAGCAGAGTAAGGTCTGGGAACTTGGGTCGAGGAGCATGAGCAAAGCACAGGAGCAGGACTTTAATTAGCTCACCCCCTAACGAAGCTCCTCCCCAGAGTGGACATAACCAAAGCCTCACACAAAGGTGCCAGGGCTGAACCTTTTCATTTAAGCCCCGACAACGTGAGGACGAGGGAGCTGCAGGACAAGAGTGAGGACCATGTTATGATGCTGGGGCTGAACGTGGACCTGGAGCACAACCATGACCAACAGCTCGACCTGCACCGAAACAGACCTCAAGTCCTACTATGCCATTACCTACACTTTGATCCTGATCCCTGGACTAATAGGAAACACCTTAGCTCTGTGGGTCTTCTACGGGTACATGAAGGAGACTAAGAGGGCTGTCATATTTATGATCAATTTAGCCATTGCCGACTTATGGCAGGTGCTGTCCTTGCCCCTGAGGATCTTCTACTACTTGACAGGGACGTGGGAGTTTGGGAGAGGTCTCTGCATGCTTTGCTTCTACCTGAAGTACGTCAACATGTACGCAAGCATCTACTTCTTGGTTTGCATCAGCGTCCGGCGGTACCTGTTCCTCATGCACCCCTTCAAGTTCAGCGACTGCAAACGCGTCTGTGACGTCTACATCAGCATCGTGGGGTGGGTGGTGGTCTGCCTTGGCTGCTTGCCTTTCCCCCTCCTCAGGCTCCAGAAGGGTGCCAACAACACCTGCTTCGTGGATCTCCCTGTAAGGGAAGTTGACCTGCCCATCTCCATCGCCATGGTGACGCTGGGTGAGTTGGCGGGGTTCGTCACACCCCTCCTCATCATCCTCTACTGCTCCTGGAAGACCATCTTGTCCCTCAAAGAGAACAATTCTGCTTCACACGACCTGGGAGAGAAAAAAAAGGCCTTAAAGATGATTCTCACCTGCGCCCTGGTATTTCTGATTTGCTTTGCACCTTATCATATCAGCTTCCCACTGGATTTCTTTGTCAAAACCAAAAAGATTGAGAACGGGTGTGTCCAGAAGGTGATCTCGGTGTTTCACGCCGTGGCTTTGTGCCTTGCCAGCCTGAACTCCTGTGTGGACCCAGTCATCTACTACTTTACCACGGATGAGTTCAGGAGACGCCTTTCCAGGCAGGATTTGCAGGACAGCATTCAGCTCCACAGCCTCAGCTACATGAGGAAGCACTCCAGGGACGTGCTCAGGGAGGACACCATGGACTACTAGTCCTGGCCTTCCCCCAGATGGTTGGCAGGACTTCAAATGTTCCCTATATTTTGGGGTTAGGCCCTATTTTGCAATTCCTCAGGACACTGTAAGTAAAGACTCGGCCAAACTTCTGCTGATTTCAGTGAGGGGTGGAGAAAAACAAACAAACACCCCCCCCCCAAGCCCAAACTTGACTGAAAAGCTTGTTGATTTAGTAGGCTGGTTGCAAATTTTCTCTGATTCTAAGAATAATTACTGTGTAATTCCCATAGGACCCATTCCTAAGCTGGGCAGCCAGCACTGGGTAGCTCTGGAAGCAGGAGGAGGATGTGGAGCTGTGGTGACAGGTGATGCTGTCACCAGTGTCACCAGTGTCACCAGGGAGGCTGTTACTCAGCCACGTCCTGGTCGTGCACCTTGGCTTCAGCAAGAGGCAGCAAAGGTTTTGGGGGTCCTGCAGAAAGAATTTGATTCTAAAAATAAGTAGGTGACTCAATATTCTGTGTTTCTGAAGCAAGAGAAAATCCAACAGGGACTCCTTTCTCTGGAGGCTGCCAAGGGTTTGCCTCAAGCCACCGAGTGAGGAGGGTAAGGTGGCCCCAAAGGACTTGCCATTTCAATAATGAACCAAGCCTCCATTTTGGGATGTAACAAATGACTTACCCCCAAATCACAAGGTCATTGAAGCATCCAGCTGCTGGTTTTCTGCCCTCAGTTCCCATTTCAGGCTCAAAATCCAGGCGGTGTGAAGCCAAATCGCTGTCTTGGGTAGGCTTTACTTATTCTGGCCAGATGTCCTTCAAACCTTCCAGGTCCTCTCTTCACCAAAGATGGGGAAATCTCTTTCCCTTGCACTGATAACTGACCCTGCACCCTCACGTCCACCCTTCGTTAGCAGCAACGTGGTGGAAACACAGAGGAACCAAACCTTCTGGTGATGGGAACTCTCGAAAGCAGAGTCAAAGGTGTCACCCGACAGGCTCTGAGAGATTTTTCAGAAAGGCTCCAATGTGGGTGAATTTTTAATCACAATGTCTTTACCATCAAACAACAGAACCTTTGGGCTTGACTAGTACTTCCTTTGCACCTTCTTGCAAAGTTTATTTTGCTGTGAAGATTTGAAACGGTACATTTTGACATGTTAAAATACTGTGACAGTGTTAAGAGTTTATTTAATGCAGATGTTGTTTTATAGATTTAATTTATAAAAGAGTATATATTATGTAGAAAAAAAAAAATAAATGTGAATCCCAGAGAGCCCTGGAACACAGAAAGCCTTTTATTTTCTTCTGTTTAAAAATCCTTCTCTGTAATAAAACGAAACTCCACCATCTCATCCCTACACAATTCATAGAATCATGGAATGGTTTGGGTTGGAAGGGACCTTAAAGATCACCCAGTCCCAACCCCCTGCACGGGCAGGGACACCTCCCACCAGCCCAGGCTGCTCCAAGCCCCATCCAACCTGCCCTTCAACACTGCCAGGGATGGGGCAGCCACAGCTTCCCTGGGCAGCCTGGGCCAGGCTCTCACCACCCTCACAGCAAAGAATTCCCTCCTCATGTCCAACCTCAAGCTCCCTCTTCCAGTTTTCATCCATCCCCCTTGTCCTCTCCCTCCCTGCCCTTGTCCCAAGCCCCTCTCCAGCTTTCCTGGAGCCCCTTCAGGCACTGGAAGGTGCTCTAAGGTCTCCCTGGAGCCTTCTCTTCTCCAGGCTGAACACCCCAACTCTCCCAGCCTGGCTCCAGAGCAGAGCTGCTCCAGCCCTTGGAGCACCTCCATGGCTGTCCCCAGGTGCTGGCTCAGCGAGGACTGCCAGGTCATGGAAACCACAAGGAACATTGTAATTTGTTCACAGCAATTTAAAAATAAAAAAAGATATATTTTTTTTTTCCATTTCCTGTTGTAGATGATAAAAACAACCTCTTAAAAACGTTTAAAAGTTTAATTCTTGGCCCACTCTCCCCTCTGTGACCTCCTGCAACACCAGTACGGGCTGACGGGGACCAACGCGTGGCAGCACTGGGGCTGCTGACACCTCTCCAAGCACCTGTAGAACATTTCAGCTGCCTCTTCCAATACGACTCTAACATACCTTGTGGCCAAATGTTGGTCTGCAAAGGGACAAAGCTCCCTGCAGCAGCTCCTCTACCCCCCAAGAGGTTCCCCACGATTCCAACAGTCGAAGGCCAACACCGGCGTGAGCCCATCACCCTCCACGTGGGAGGGGAGCAGATTGGCCCCATCCAACCCCCAGATCTACTTTTAGCTTCCGAGAGGGGGGAAAAAAAGATGTCACACAACGTGGTGTCAGAAGTTCAGAAATTGTTCAAGAAGACAAGAAACCACACAGTAAGTTGTCCCACCCCGCCCCGGCCGTGGGCGCCGGGCGAGCCCCTTCCCTGCTGCCGCAGCCGCGCGGTTGCCTCAGATCAGCACCAACTGTCTCTTCTTACAGGAAACCTGCTGCTGCAGTCGTGGTAGCTCAGGAGGGACCTGCCTGCCTCCCCCTGCCACAGCTCCTCTGCTCCAGGGGGGACTCTGCGCTGCAGAGACCTCACGAGGCCTTGACTGACTGAGCCACGGACACGCTTGGGAACGTGGTTGAGCGCTGGAGGTGGAAGAGTTAGGTTAGTGGTTTGACTTGATGATCATAGAACGGTTTGGGTTGGAAGGGACCTTAATGATCATCTAGATCCAAACCCCTGCATGGGCAGGGACACCTCCCACCAGCCCAGGCTGCTCCAAGCCCCATCCAACCTGCCCTTCAACACTGCCAGGGATGGGGCAGCCACAGCTTCCCTGGGCAACCTGGGCCAGGCTCTCACCACCCTCACAGCAAAGAATTTCCTCCTCATGTCTCACCTCAATCTCCCCTCTTCCAGTTTTCATCCATCCCCCCTTGTCCTCTCCCTCCCTGCCCTTGTCCCAAGCCCCTCCCCAGCTTTCCTGGAGCCCCTTCAGGCACTGGAAGGTGCTCTCAGGTCTCCCTGGAGCCTTCTCCTCTCCAGGCTGAAAGGTCTTTTCTAACCAGAACAATTCCATGTGATTCTGTGATCTGGAGCATCAAGACGTTACTTAGATTAACAGAAGGTGTGTTTTCAGGCTCTGTTGGTGGCTCAGGATCCACAACCCCAGCCCATGTCTGAGCAATCACACACCACTAGTGGTGTTCTGCCACCTGCCTCGGGCAGGAGTGGCACATGGCACACAGGAGGTTTGGAGAAGAGAAGCCAGGGGCCATGCCCAGCCCCTGCAGCAGCAGGGAGCAACTGCTAGTTGATGGCTTTTCTGCCCAGCTTCCAGTTCTGTGCTAGGCAAGACCTGATGGGGTCCAGGTCTCCATAAGGTACCAAGAGCAAAAAAAAAAAACCCACCCCAAACAGCCCCTTTATTGTGCACCAAGTCCTTCCTCTGGTTGCTCAAGAAGCACCTGTGCCCTGAGAAGGTGGTCACTGCCAAGGAGCAAAGCACTGAGGCTTCTGCCCACCACCCTGGCAGGAGGACCTCGTGCTGAAGTGACAAGTGGCATTTTGACACAGAGTTAGGTTTAATTTGTGCTGGGATTTAGTAAAAGCTGCTGTGGGACCAGTGCAGACCCAGGGAAAGTCTCAGGGTTGCTTGGGGACCTCAAACTGGTCAGAAGCAGCATCCAAGGTTTTTGGGAAGTCTTGGGGATGAAGTATAATGAATCCAGGAGAGTGAGGATGACAGTTCTGGCTGGGAGCAGAGCTCTTGGTGTGCTTCTGAAGGCCACAGACCCCAGCCCCCTGCAGCCCTGCACCTCCAGCCCCACGTGCCAGGGCTGCCTGCAACAGCTGCAGATGATTTCCTCACACCTCACAGCTTCCCCTCTGTCACTGTCATCACCAGAAGGGAGGACGTGGTGGGATCTGCTTTTTCTGTTGTTTGGCACGTTGAGACCTGCAGTTGCAAGCTCAGGCTGCGGAAGCAGGGGAGCACAGGCCTGCCCCCTTCCCCTCCTGCTCTCCAGACCTTCTCCAGATGGCTGGGTTGGGGCAGAGCAGGCCCTGCTGAGGAGGTTTGCTGGCTGCTTGGTGGGCTTGTGGGGAGTGTTGACACACCAGGCTCTGGGCTGCAATCCTGCCTGGGCACAGCTGCCCTCAACTGCTGTGGGGCTTCCTGCAGCTGCACAGAAAGCCTCCTTCCCCAGAGCCATCCAAAGCCCTTTTCCAACCTGCTTGGTGAACATTCACCTAAACCCACCAAGCCCTTGAGCCTGGTGGCAACGGATTCCTTATTCTAGTTGTACATACATTTCTGGAAACATCTGGCTGTTGCTCTGAGCACCTGACAGGCTCTTGCAGTGTCTCTTCCTCTTGCACCATGAGCAACCAGTTCCTTCTTCACCTCCTCTGCACAGCTCATGCCTTGGAGGAGGTGAGATCTCACCCACCTCCTGGGCAGGGCAGGACCATATGCTGATGGCCACAGCACAGGTCCTCGGGAGCCAAGGCCTGCCACCTTTCCAAAGCCCTCTTCATCTCCTCTGCCATCACCAGCCTTGCCCATCTAGCCACATAACTCAACAGATCTCCTTCTTTTTCATGAAAAGAGCTGATTTACAGCTCCTCTTACCTAAACAGAGTTTTTCTTCCCCCCCATAAACATCTTTTATCAGCACTAGATCATTTTTTTTGCTATTTTGTCATCTGGTTGCTCAACATCCTGAGCAGACTCTCCATTTCTCTGTAGTCAGTGTTAGATTTTCCTGCTCTGGCTAAGGCTGCACCAGCAGCAGAGTTTGACACTTCTTACTTCACTCTTTACTTCCTTTTTCATGTGGCTGGCAAGAGGCTAGAAGTGAGTGTCAACCCCAGTGGCACAAAACCAGCCCACAAAGACCCACAGAGCAACCAAGCCCTGAGCTGCTGGGCACCACTCCTCAGACCTCAACAACTGCCAAAAAATCCACAGCTAATGACCTAGATGCAAGTCAGCCCCTTCCAGTACAAAAGCAAGGAAAAGATAAAATCTTGTCAGAGCTGGTTTGATAAATACCCTGCCAGAAAGGGAGCAGACAAGCTGGACCTGTCTGGTCATGCTGCCAGTTCAGTCAGGGCAGAGGAGCTCCAGCATTTGGGCTGACAAGCTGAGCTCTGTGTCAATATGATCTGTGCCACAGAGTGACAGAATCACCCACTGGTTTGGGTTGGAAGGGACCTTCAAGATCATCACGGAGAAGAGTTCACATTTCTCCTTAATGAAAGAGGGGATTTGAATTCCTGACTCCCCTGGGTAGGAAAATGCCCTTGGCTGGTCTGTATGGGGACAGTCACTGCTCCTCCAGCAGAGCAGTGGGAGGAAAAAGAAAAAGAGGTGGCAGCCCAGTAGGCTGGGCCTGGGTCATGGGAACAGACCAGCATGACTTCTGGTGGTTAGTGCCTCCTCACAGGGGAAGACCTGGGTGCTTGTTCCTGCTTCCAGCTCTATTTCTGTATCTTACATCAAACCAACACGGGACACACTCCAGAAACATCCCCAGCTGCTGGAAGGGTTTAGGTGGGGCTTTTCTGGTGGCAGTTAGTGCCACCCAAGGGATCTCCATCCTGTCTGTCTGGGTGCTGACCAAGCAATGGCTCCCTCTCATAAAGCCAGTCCAGCAACATGCCCAGATGGTCCCAGAGCCTGTTTCAGTGTGAGTTAGACCTCAAAAAAAGTCCTCATCCCAGTAAGAGCCAGTGCTCAGTCTGGGCACACACATGGGTGGCAGCACGAAGTGAAATGGGGAGGAAAAATGAAGCCTCTCAGACATTATGTGCCTCCACGGGCAGCAAGTGGATGAGCTACAATCATCAAGATCATCATTTTTTAGGCCAATCTGCTCAAGTTTCCTTCCACACCTGCCTTCCCCCCCCCCCCAAACCTAGAATTCAGGGAAAAAACCTGAAAACCCAGAACAACCAACAAAGGCAGGATGAACCGAAGCGACATAACCAATTGCCATAAAGAGCTGTGAGAATTAACATCTCTTAACTCATCACTCTACCCATCTTCGCTGTGGGCTCAACAGTGATGTGAGAAGGAAACATCTTGGTGGGGCTCCAGCTAAGTGAAGGTCATGGCTTTCACCAACCACATCAGCTCCAAGCACCCCCCAGCCAGCTTCACCTCCCTGCTCGCCCTCCCAGGAGTCCCAAGGGAAAAATTCCATTTTAAAGTTTTTTTAATTCACCCAAACTCATCTTGGCTGATCAGGTCCTCTGATCTCCACCAGTCTTGTGACTCAGTGCCATGATCTTGCACAAACCCCACTATGACATAACGTAGTTGATATTTAAAGAAATGGTAACTCCTTGTGGTCAGACAGAGGTCTGCACAAGAAAGTTCCCAGGAGACCCAAAACACAAGCTAAAGCTCACACAGCTTTGGGTTTCTAGTTTGATGACAGGCTTCTTATTTAAGTGAACCACCCAAGTCCCACATCCCAGCCTGTTCCTGTTGGTTAACAGTCTGTGAAACCCAGAGCAGCACCATCCCAAGCCCAAAGACAGCAGCAGCATGGCTGCCCATGCCACCTCAATGCTGTTTCTGCAAGTTCCTTCACCCAAAGTTTCTCCCTCTGGGTGCATTTGCCCCTGACTGACCCATCCCAGGTGTCTATCATGGGACATCAAAGCCTGGTGGTATCTAGCTCAAAAGCTTTTCAGTTGCTTCCTGGTTCAGTGGGATCTTATGCAGCAGCCACTGGTGTGGGACAGTGCCACGTTCTTCCCGTGGGACAGCAAGGAGGTATTTACCCTCCAGCCCCTATAATGTTATTAAAGACAGCCATGGGCCACAAGAGGCTCCAGGGGCCATTGGTGCACAACCCTTGGCAGCCATGCAGAGTGGGCAGTGCTGCAGAGCACTTATGTTTCAGGTCTTCTCCCATTACCCAAGAGCTCTTTGTCTGGCAATTGGTCAAAACCCACCAGTTCAGCATAAGGCAGAATGTTCCTGGACACCAGAATCCCTTTGGAGATGCCCCTGGCAGCACCCACCACAGCACTAAAGCCAACTTGACACCAAACTGGTCTGATATTTAGAAACTGAAATGAAACACCTACAGAAAGAAGTGGGCTGAACACGGCACACGAGCGCTGAACCAAACACAGACGTCCCAGATTCAAGCCCCACTGGTGACTTTGTTACTGATGGGTTTGGCCCTCAGATGTGTCCTGCATTAAAGCACATCCATGCACTTCTGCAGCTTACTCTGAGTTGTATTTGGCACCTGGAAGGTGTTCCTGTGCTGGAGCAAGGCCAGGTCTAAGACCAACACTGCACCAAAACATGCACAGGCTCCATAGCTCAGTGAAGAGCCCTCAGGGCTTGGCCATTCATATATGCAAGGGCCTCAGGAAGCTGAATTTCTCTCCATTTCTATCAAAGAAATGAGGTAGCCCTTGGTAGAAGTATCAGAAGGGAGGATGAGAGTGCTGTCTGCTCAAAGGCAAAAGGATGGCTGGCAAAGCAATGCTGCAAGGCTGAGCTTTTACAGCTTCAAAGAACATGTCCACGCTCCTCAGTGCAACAGCCACAACCAGCAAGACCTCTTCTGTGAGACACAGTGTGTGAGAGCAACTGGGCAAACCAGGTCCCTCCAACCACAGAACCATAGAACAGCTAAGGTTGGAGGAGGCCTCTAAAGGCCACCTAGTCCAACCCCCAAAATCTCCCCGTGATGGGTGATGCTTTTCTGTATGACACAGGGGCTCTGCTGGGAGTGCCAACTCACCAGAACATCAGTGTTCTCTTGGAGACCCCAGCTCTGCAGCCAGGACCCATCTCTCCCTTGTAGCCTTGGAGTTTTTTGGCAAGTGGATTTTCTGTTCGGTTGCTTTTTTAAAAAAATGTAACTGAAAACACAGAAGAGGAAGAAAATCAAATCATGCTGAGAAAGCAAGAAGAAGGGTTTGTAAAGGCTCCATGAAGAAACAACAAATACTGTGAGTCTACAGAAAGATAAATGCATATCTCCAGTTTATCTGTTAATAGGAGGTTTATAGACAAAAAATGAAAGTTGTTGGGATCTGGAGCTCACTCCTTTCTCCTACACTCAAGCCACTCATCCAGAGACCTTTTCCCTCCAGTTAGCATGAGTCATTTCCCTATTGAAAACCAAGGGACTTAAGCTATGGTGAAAACAGGGCCTGAGAAATACCCTGGCAGTCAGCACGTGTAGGTGCAAGCTCTGCTCAACCCATACACACATCTGCTTCCCAGCCACCTCCACCCCAGCACACCTCTGCCATGGAAAACACTTCCAGACAGTCAGCAAGGAAAGGAGATGGTGTCTTTGGAGCATCTTTCCTGCTTCTCCACCATCCAGGTGCCCACCTGCTCAGCGGTGGTTGGTGAGTGGTGAAGAGCAGCCACACTGAGGCTTTGACAAGAGCAGAAGTAACTCAGACATCAAGGGAAGCAGCTTATGCTGCAGCACAGATGGAGCAGATAAGCAGAAAAGCTTTCATTTCTTTTCAGACTAGAGACTTGTGTGAAAAGCCAGCAGCTACAGCTCAGCTCACCACACAAGTGTTGTCGTTTGCGTCAGCCTGATTCCCCCCACCTTTTTTCTTTTCACCACGATGAGGATGCAAAGCCTCAACTGCCTCCAACTCCATGCTGGTAAGGGTGGGACAGCCTGAATGGTGGCTTCTGTGTCCCTCTTCTTCCTCTGAGCGTTAAGGATTAACCAGTGAAAGGGGCTGACAAAGCAGCTATGACCACCATGTGCAGAGAAACCAAAGCACTGAACTACTTACCATCAAGTGAGAGGGCAGTGACCACTGATACCACCACCCCCAGAGCCAGAGAACCCCACACACCCCCTCCTCACCAAGGAACATCAAGTGGAAACTGTAGATTCATCTCTCCATGGATCTATTCCTGATGAATCCCACATGCCAGAGCTCTCACTCCAGAATAAACCCACCTGGTTCCGCTCCAACAAGGGATTAGGTTTGTGGGAAGGAAGTTCCTTGTTCCAGAATCAGGTGTCCACACACAGGCTTAACCCCAAACAGCTTCAAACATCAACAAGTCCTAAAATGGAACAGCTCATGAGAACCTGAATACTTCTCTAACAGACACACAACGTCTACATCAACAGTCAGAATGACTTCTGAGATAGTAAGTCCACTTTCACACTTGTTCATGTGGAACTTGCAGGTGTCACTGTACAAAAAGGGAGAAAACACACTGAAGTAAACAGAATAGTTGAACTAGAAGAAATAATCTTTGGAGGTGGAGTCCTAGGTGGAGAGTCTTAAATTATTCTCCAGACAGGAAATCCACCCATTCATATTGCCTAGGCAATATCACAAATATATACACATAATGAAGAAATAATTGTAATGCAACCCTGGGACTGTAATTATATTATAATTATTTTGGTTGCAGTCTCAAAGCTTCAATCAGAGCATTTGGGCTCAGTGCCATCCCTGCCAGCCAAGCCACCCAATATGGCTCAAAACTGGGACAGACAAAGCAGCTTTAATCCTTTCAAGCCTGACCCTGAGCAGTAATTCAGCTGCAGAGTCAGTGACCGTGCCGCTGTGCACCCTTCATGAACTGTGCTGCATTTATCTGGCCCTACAAATGTTCTCTTCAAGATTTTTGGCTTGGGGCATGTTAGAACAGGAGAAGAAATGCAACAGAGCAACCAAGGGGTAGGGGGGAGGAGCCATCTTCAGTTAAAACACCGTATTTTCTTTCTTTCTAGCCTTCCCAAGTACTTCAGAGAAGACCAAGAAACAAAAGCACCGACCTCCAAGATCTAAAGCTGGCAGCTGCTCCATCATTAATGAGGGGACTATCCAGTTCAGCCCACCCTGCTGCAAGGAGAGCTGAAGCAGTGGGGAAAACCAAATCCCAGACACAGGAGGATGATTTGGAAACAGTAAACCAGAATTTTTCTCAGGGAAATTCACAGCTGTTTTCAGCAGCGTTCACCGTAAGCTCTGCTGAGCACATCTGTGTCTTTGGTGGCTTTCCCTCCAATGCCAAGATCTAAGGAAGTCCACAGAAGTCAGCCCAGCCTGGCTGAAGCTCTAGCAAGGCTCTTCGTCCTCCAGACATCTGTGTATACACCTTGTCTTCTGCTGTGGGTATGAGGAGAGAGCTGCTCACTAAGCGTGGCTGTGCTGCAGCAGCTCCTGCAATGGAGTGGAGCTTGGAGGGAAAAAACCTCTCAACCAGCTGAGGTGCTAAAGCTGTTTCATACCAGGCTGAGGCCTCAACATGTCTTTCAAAGGCCCCCACGCTGTCCCCATTTTTTCTTCCATGGTTCTTCAGCTCACTGGATCTATATATGCAAACAACAGTTTAATTCCTATGCATTTTTACACGTGAAGCTCTAGCTCAGCCTAGCCCCTGCTCTGATGAAGTGTCTGTCACACACACACCACCACCAGCCCACATCTTACCAGTCACACTCAGACAAAAAGCCATCAGGCTTGTGCAAAGGCCAACTGCATCTCCTCCAAGTAATACATTCAAGTTTGTTCCTAATTGTGAATCCTCACTTTTGATTACTTAGACTTCAAGAAGCCTCACTGATAATGATGGAAGAAGAATCATAGAACTGCTCAGGTTGGAGAAGCCCCTTGGGATCACCCAGTCCAACCATCATCCCTGCTCTACAAAGGTCTCCCCTAAGCCACATCCACCAACACCACATCCAAACCACCCTTCGACACATCCAGGGGTGGTGATTCCACCACCTCCCCGGGCAGCCTGTTCCAGGGTCTGACCACTCTTGCTGTGAATAAATCCTTCCTAATGTCCAGTCTGACCCTGCCCTGGTGCAGCTTGAAGCCCTTCCCTCTTGTTCTGTCACTAATCACCTGTGAGAAGGGACCAGCACCAGCCTCTCTACAATGACCTTTCAGGTAGTTGCAGAGACTGATGAGGTCTCCCCTCAGCCTCCTCTTCCTCACACTAAACATTCCCAGCTCCTTCAAGCCTTCTTCATCAGATTGATTCTCTAGGCCCTTCACCAGCTTCATTGCCTCCTCTGTCCTCGCTCCAGCACCTCGAGATCTCTCTGGAATTGAGGTGCCCAAAACTGGACACAACACTCCAGGTGTCCAAAGCATTGGACTGCCAGCTCAGCATTCATAAAGGCCTTTAAAACTTACATCTAAATAAACTGTCTCAGGAAAAGAACCTGCAAGTTAGTCTAAAGAGAACTGGTCCATAAAAGAAGGAGCAGATACTGCTGATGGCCCTGTGTACACTGGTGGCTTTTTCAGTAAACACATCTGTAAACAGAGGCTACTATGGTAAATAAGTTTTGTATTTGCATCCTGGTAATGTTACCCCTTTGGTCACCACACCCATGTTTGAAGCACCATCAGGTATTTAACAGGGTTTTACACAGGATGCAGTTGCATTATAAAAATGCTCTTTACTGTAGAAAAAAATTAAGCAAAGACACTAAACACCACCTAGAGGAACCTTTCATCAAGCCATTTTTACATTTAATTTTGGCAAAATAACCTGAAAACTTGTATGTTAGAATAAAGACACCAAGCTTTTAGCAGTTACAGACTATGCCCAAGCATGTGCTGCCTGTGCCATCTACTGGTGCAAAGGATTCCTCTCTCCTGCTTCCTACAGACCAGCTGACTCAGGGGTTGCTGAAAAGGACAGCCAGCCTTAGAAGATCCTGGGAATACTGTCTGTTTTCATGGAAACAACCTTAAATCTGTAGTCCTTTGACCCGAATGCCTGCCCCAGCACAAAATTATTTAGGCCAGTTCACAAGCCTGGCACGTGCACACGAGACTCCAGCTCCTTCCTCAACGCAAGAGCACTAAGCAGGTAGGAACAATCTGTTCCTCTCAGTACTCTGGCTCTGTGCCCAGAACATCTTACAGTGTCTTAAGGCACTGACTTAATTTCTTCTAAAACCTTTACCAGACAAAGGTAAGGGAAGCTGTTCCAGGCAATCTGGAAGCAGGTCTGCCATTCCTGGTAGGTACCTGCAGGGAGCCAGCAGGTCATGGCTGCTCAGAGCTGGGAGGAACCATTTCCATTTCTTGTTTCCAGTAAAGGCAAACCTCAAGGCTGCAAGCAGCTGCTTCTTGCTCTTTGCAACCAACACATTTCTAAACCCTTCCACTCGAGACTACCAAAACCAACTAGACAGCAAACCCACCCTCCTTATCCTCTCAGACAACTTGGGGGAAGAGGATGAAATCACCACAGCACTAACTTGCCCAAGCACATGGCAAGTCAGTAGCAGAAACTTGTCAGTGCAGGTGCTTCCCCCCGAACCCCTTACTTGCTCCAAGAAAGCATTCCTAACTCCCAGTGACAAGAACTGGAGCTTTCCACAGCATTCTATTGCAGTAAAGTATAACATGAAATACTCTCCTACATTTACTCTTTTAGAGTCAAGCAGACCAAAGCTCTAGTTTTGGGGCATGTCCTCTGCACTGCATCACTGTACACCCTGGAAGAGATGCCTTGGTTTCCAAGACAAGGGAGCAGAATTCCCTGCTGCCCAGGAGCTGGGCTCTACTCCCGACTGAGAGCAGCTACTCCTATAGACACTTCTCACTCCCTAGTTCTTAGTGCAGAAAGCCTGTTTTACTTCCAGTTGTGTAACTTTCCAGGAAAGCCAGGAGGGCTCAGGACATCCTCCAGCTCTTTGAGCAGCCAGTCACAAATGCCCCCACAGCACTTTGACAGCCTGGAGCCCAGAGCACAGCTCATGGGGGAGTGCTGAAAGGTGTTACAATTACCTGTGGGTCTGCCCTCTGCTGTCCTGGTGCTTTATGATACGCTACAAAGACTCCTCCTTAACACTGCCAGAAGCACACAAAGACAAGCACATCTCTCATCCACACCAAGACTGAAATGGAAGAATGGCAGAACACATCCTTCCTCTGCCACACCACAACAGACAGGAACTGCCACCTGCCAGAACTCTGCTCCATGGCTTCAGCTACAGCACTGATCATCACTGCCCCTTCAGGGATCATTTGCAGCCAGGTGTCTCTTCCTCCCTCTGCTCCCCAAGCTTGTTTCGCACCACACAGCATTTCTACAGCAGCAGGAAGAGGGATTTCAGCTTCACAAGCTGGAAAAGAGGGGAGGGTAAGAGGGCAGAGGGCTGCATGCTGCCCCAGGCCCACAGCCATCACATTCCCCCATGTACCAGAGCACTGCACTCTGACCTCTGAGCTCCATCGAGTGACACAAACACCAAAGTTTTAGAGAAACATTTATTATAGGGTTGCAGAATTTATGCCAATATAAAGTCCCTTAATAAAACTCTCAAGTTCATCAACTGCAGGACGCTAACTCTTCTTTGTCTTTATACTGCAGCTGTCAAAAAAAAACAACAACAAAACAAACAAGGAGCAATGCTCTGACTGCAGCAGTAGTGCTACTTGCTCATAAAAAGTTGATCTAAAAAGTTTATATAAGCCAGAGTAGTTTAAGTTTACAACTACAGTCACATTCACAAGTGAGCTATACCAGAAGAGATTCTTGAAATAGGAAGTTACAGGATAAACCAATTCATAACCAAAAATACTGACAAGCTTTAAGAGCAACTCTATCTGAATCTAACAACTAAATACCACAAAACCAAGGTAGAAGAATTAAACACGAGCTCAGGGAAGGTTCCAAATATACATACGAATTCAATACAGTAATTGCACAAAATGAAGGAGGGTAGTGTTAAGAGGTTTATGATCACTGAGGTTGGATTTTACATGCTTCACACATGGTAGTTAAAATAAACCTTTAGTGATACCAATCAGAAGGTATTTTTTAGTCAGGATACGGAGTGCAGAGCTATTCTACAGAACTACACAAGTTGTGCAAACCACAGATTATTAATATTAATCATTCTGTGAAAGTTAAGGTGAAGAGAACTGGTTCCAGCCAAGGAATTGATTAACATTTTTATATATATATATTTTTCTGCCATTCCCAGATTACACTAAATCAAACACATTCAACAGATAAACTGATATTAACCTTCTAAAAAAACCTTACTCAAATATAAGTTTTACATGAGACAACTAAAAAGTTATACCAAGGATCAAAGAAAGCTGAAATGGTGACTTTGTCTTTTGAAATACAAGCAATACACAGAAAATGCATAAGGCTTTTGATTATCACTGCACATTTTAATTTAAGAAGTCGATGTCTAATGCTCAGACTTCTCAATGAAGGTGTGAACTAGTCACCTCCCATCCAACACCTTTTACTGCTGGCAGATCTTTGTTTCAACAACGAAAGAGTTTTCAAAGTGTCTGATGGAATGACAGTTCTCCACTGAACGCTTCTGCAGACCTGGGGAGGAGAGAAGAGCAGAGTCTGAGTGAAGTAGCTCCAGAATCCAGAAGAACATTTCTTGGGTTTGCACCCTTATGAGCAACAGCAAGACAAAATCATTCAGGACAGTGTTTCTACAGCCAGAAACTTGCCACCAGAGCATGGCATCAGTTTGTTTCCTCTCAGAAAATCTCCCCATTTTCAGAGTGGTCACAACAGAAGAGGAGGCCACAAAAAACACAGGGATAAAACAAGCAGGCACTTCTTTCCTAGTATCCTCACCATCATTTTAGTGATGGAAGAGACAACACTAAATAGATCATTTATGGCAAAGTTTCTCATAGCCCTTCCTAACCACAAAGAGAAGGGAAAGAAAAGCAGATTGAAATTACAAGGAAAGACTTGAAAAACTTAAAGGAGCAGAAAAAACCAACCCACTTCCTTATCAGCACTTTCCCCCACCTAGTATGTACTAACAGAGTGTGCTTCTGCAGAGCAGTTTTCACCTTGATGAGCACCCTGTGAGGATTTGCCACAGAGCACATGATCTTACTGAAGTTTTCCTAACACTATTAAAGTGATTTTCTCTATTCTGGGACATGCCAGCATTGGATCTGACACAGGCAGTTTACCTGTATCAGCTGTGAACCTTCACTAGGAGACACAAACATAGTAGGTCCTGCCACCAAAGACCAGCTGCTCAACTACAGCAGCTTTTATCTAGAGCCACTAGAGAAGAAAGACTTCTAGCTTGTTTAATAAGCAGAGAATTGTTCAGGTGAGCAAGAGAGGCTGCCAGCCAAGTCAAGAAGCTCTTCAACCAAACCCAGCAGAGCACTGCTTTAGTGTATAAACAAAAGGTAAGGCTGTCCTTCAATTCATCTCAGTCTTAATGCCCATTTCTTGTGTGACACCTCCAGGGAACTGCTGCAGAGCATGAGGTCAGCTTGACCTAACAGATGAACTCATGAACTCTACCAAATGTGAGAGCCAATGCAGCACCAGCTAAATGAGAAGACTTCTCCTCACAAGTTACAGGAGTTAATCCATTTTAGTCTAATTATTTACATGTGCATGGCTTGTATACAGAGAGGCGTGCTAGGAATCTGATCTGCGAGGCAAGACAAGCCTTGTCCCTGAGCAGCTCTCTCCTTAGCAGCAGTCTTCCATTTCACTAGATTTCCCACCCCAACCCTCAAGGGCAAACAAGGTTAGTTCCAGAACAAAAACTGCACCAAGAGGCATTATTCATTTACTAAACTCCTTTTGTGCAAGTATGCTGGACAAGTCTTTTACTGTGAAGCAAAGAGGTCAACAAATGCTCTAGTGAGATGATTTAACCAATACCATAAACACTCTGCAGTACTGTCTGCAGACCAGCCTTTCAGTCACAGCAGCAATCAATTCAGACTTTTCACAAAAGCATCTTTACAACAGTCAAGAGGCACATGTCTCTCCCTCCCACAAAGGCAACATTTGCTGTTCCTGCTTGTGCCCTACACTGTCAGTTACACAGGACCCCTGTTATGCTCCCACAGGCAGAGCCTTCCACCTAATGACAGCAGATGTGGCTCCTGATGCTGCAAGCTGTAACTGGGCTGAGGAAACTCCTGCCCAAGAGCTTGGCAGGAAAACCAGGGCACAGAGTTCTGACAAACCAACACTTGCATCCTAAAAGGCTCTATGTGACAAAGGATTAGTTCCCTGTGTGTTTGGTGAGAGCAGCCAACTATGAAATGCTTTAAGAACTACAGTGAACTAAAACTCTTTGCATCAGATTTCTGTACTCCAGGCCTCCTCCAAATCAATCCTGTTCACAGAATGGCAGGGGGGTGGTGTGAAAAGACAGGCCATAAAGAAACAGGGCTCAGAAGTTCCCATGGTGTGTTCTTCCTCTTTCAGAGAGGAAGTTTGGGATGTCCAGAGCTACTTGTTTAATTTTTAATTTATTTTCAGAGTAAGTGAATCAGAAGATAATTCTTTTACTTGGTGCTTCTGTAACCCAATCCTGGATAGGACAGTGACAGACTAAGCTGCACCTACAGACTCACCTTATCAGAGATTATGAGTTCTGGGGCCAAACTAAGTTACACCTCCAACCAGAAGATGGAACAGAAACATGCTTAAGTGCAAACCTGGTTTGTGCATGTAAGCTCTAATTCCATAACTGAAACTCTCTGTGTTCAAAAGGGAACTTCAGATTTTTTCCCTTACTTTGAAAGTAAGGGAAAATACCCATTAGTTCTAGGAGTAGTTTCAGCTCATGTTGAACAGATGTTCAAGTCTAAAAACTCCGAAGGTTTAAGTATTTACCCTTTCTCTGTTCCAGGAATAGCTTTATTTCTCACTGCAGGGAACTTACCCGTGATCTGGTCTCTGCGCTGCAGCCTGAAGGTCTCTTTTCCAACACAGAGCTGGTAGATGAAGATGCCCAGATCAGACACATTCTCTATCTCCTCAGTAACCACCATCTCTTCACGGACTAGGTAGGTCTGAGGCAAGTAAGAGCCAGTCTAGAAAAGAAAAAACCCTCAAGATACAGTACTCTGCTAACAATGAACAAACATCATCACACTTCACTCTCTTGCTTTGGAAAGGCTTCAAGCACTAGATTCCAGCTTTCCTTCCTTTTAACCCCAAAATATACTAGTGGTGAAGAGCTGCATACCAGAGAAGTTAAAAACGGATAAAGGCTAGTTCAAACATCTGCAGTGACATCCAAACAAAGTGCAGTTAGCCTTAACATGGCTGGCCTCACATGGAGCAAACATAAACCTGTTTCAAGTTTATTCGTATACAACAGGAAGTTTGAAGTTAAGAGGAAAGTTTCCATGTTTGAGGCAATATATTTCTAATACCAAAAAAGCAGTGTGACCTCCACAAGTTAAGTCTTCACCAGAAGCTCACAGCACTATGGGAACAACTTCCCACTCCTCTTTACCAACTAAAAAACAGGGGCAGGAAGACACACTTGGAGTTGTGTATTCATGAAGCTGAAGTAAAATGAAACAAGCCAAGCTAAACCAGGTGGCCTCCAGCACTACGGGTAGAGGAGTCATTGACTTTTTTGACAGGTACTTTTGACACACAGTAGTTCAGCATTGCATTTAATTTGAAAGTAGCAGCAAGCTCTATCAACCTGACCCATAAGTCTTCTTGGAAAAATACCAGTTCTAGTCACTGAAGAGTCAAAGTGTTTGTGGGGAGTTCCTAACAACAGTGCTAACAGAAGTACCAGTAAGCATTGTGCTTTTCATCAAAATTCTCAGGGGGCAAGCCAGCTTTCTGGTAGCAACTTGCAGGTTTAGACTTTTAATGATATTTGGAGCTTTCTCAAATTCCTTTATAATAGCTAAATTTAGCCTTATTTGCTAGTTGCTTTCAACTTTCATAAAGCTAGGTATTAATAGGAGCACTAAGCATGAATCTGCTCAACATAATACACACTGACAGCTGGCCTTAACTCCAGTACAGTGACTGAGCCAGGGGATTATGCACTCTGATGGCAGGAGGACTGTTCTAGCAAGAGACTGTAGCTCAGGAGCAACACCCAGCACTCAAAAGGGATCCTGTCAGCATAATTAACCAGGGGGGTTTCCACGTACCGCCAGCTTTGCGAAGAGATCCATCAGATTTCTTGGTGGCATAACTATGGATGTGTTCAGTGGAATCACGTAGCAGTTCCCCAGTTGCAAGTCAAGATAGGCTGTCAAAAGCTGTTTTGAAAATAAGCTTTCAGTTAATCGAGTGTGACCTTTGATGGCTAGAACACAGTTCTACAAGGACTAAGAAGGAAGCTCGACAAGCTGGAGATCATGCACAGATAGTGTCAAAGTGATGCATTCAGTGCCAGAACTCAGCTATTCCCACTTTTGCAAACAAAGTGGTTATAGCTATGGCTTACAAAACAACTTGTACAGCCATCTCATTTCTGTGCAAAAGTGGTTTAAATCATAATTCTAAATCAGTACAGTTCTGTATAAACACAGAGAAAGTACTTGGGAACATGCTCTCGTAACTGAAGAAGTCCAATTAAACACAGTACAGACAAAAGGTATCCAGCTGCTGAAGACCAAACATTCCCTGTAAATAGTTCTTCAGAAAAAGTATTAGTCTCTAGAAAATCCCATCAGCATTATGACTGAGTGCAAGAGCTGCAGACACTAAAATTATGAAGAGATCTACTTGTTTTAGTATGACTTTGCATAGCACTGAGCCAGAATCAACTGAGCTTCTTAAGTTGCCTGAATCCTTTAAGCTACAGCCAAGATTCTGTAGAGACAACACAGATAAAAGCTGCAAATCCTGTGATCACAGGTAGCACAGCATTCCAGGCTGCTGCTGGAGACAGCATGCACAGAGGTCAGTGTCTTCACCATGATTCTATCTGCACTGCCAGGGTTTGCTTTCCAAACACCCTAGGAGAGCTTCCACAGCTGACTAAGGACAACTGTTAATACTATCAACGCAGCTTTAATAAAAAAGGCAAATTAAAACCATCCCCTCATCTTTGCTTTAAAGAAACTACATGCAACTACTAACACAGCATGTTCAACTTCTAGATTTCAGCCACTTTAAGTGATTTTGCAAATCACTTATGCAAGAAGGAGCCACCCACTTTTTTTTTTTTTTAAATTCTACATTTTCCTGTAACAAACTCTGGCAGAATCTTAGACCAAATCCTCAGTTTCCCTGTTTCTTAACTCATGTTTCCTATGTTCTCCTACTCTCAACTTCATTTACATGGGACCAAAGAACCAAGTGTCACTTCCAGATATCCAATGGGCAACAATATTTAAAGCACCCACTTAAGAGTCCCTGTGGGTATGAGCTCCTCTAACACTCTTGTACCACTCCTCCCTGCAGAAGTTAAGCCTACTGCTGAGAGTTAAAAGGATCAGATTTCCTACACTTAAACCCAAAGAGAAGCCTGCACTGGCAGTAAGCATTAAAGGTCTCAAGAATGAAAACCCAGGAGCTGGTATGATTAGCAGGTTCTCCAGTCTCCCCGTGAGCAGCATGGTGAGCTGTTCCTCAGAGCTTCACATGTACTCACCCTGTCAAAGTCATGAACGATGGCTGCGGGATCGCTGTCCGAGAACTTGGGGACGGGCACATCGATGATGGCAATGTTGTCATCCTCTCGAATGTCAGCTTCCTCAGCAATGGGGAGGAAGTAAGGTTCTGCTGCACGGTCACGATTCTCATTTTCAAAGTAACACATCTCACCACGGTACACCTTGTGCTGAAAGGGAAGAGCAAGGCTGGTTATTTTTCCGGAGAACGTTGCTTTCAAACTGCGTTTCCAACACAAAGCTCAGGTTTGTCACCTGGAGCTTCTGTAAAGCACTCAGTCTCCATGTCCCAGTTACTGAAGGTTTGCTATCATAGAGGCAGTCCGTTTTAAATTGCACTTTTTTTGATTCAGTGTGGCTTAAAGAAAAATAACTTTCACATTACCTTAGGCATGAAATACTTGTAGATGCAGGCTCCACCAACAACAACTCCTGCCAAGATGAATGCTAGACCCAGCAGAGTCAACAGACATCTTCCAGATGAGTTTTCACCTCTGTGTGTGGCAACTTCTGGATCCTTTAAACAAAGAGGGATGAGAACTCAGAAAATGTAGCTGCTTTAAATTTAAAGCAAGCTGTTATCTACTGCTTCACTTTGATCCATCATCTTCTGTGTCTTCTATGTGTGCAGTGAGAAATTTAAGTCAGGCACCACAGAATAAGAAAACACATGAAATATTACAGTACTCAAACAGCACTGAAAGAGGGTATTTTCTTAATTAGAGGATGCTTTCTAAACAAGCCTTTATGCAGAAACTATTGGAAGTGTGAGAAATTTAAATAACTGTAAAAGAAGTTATTGCTGCAGCCGCAATAGAGTACAAGGAAAGCAAGATTTGTAGAGCAAGGTCATTTTAAGGTACACAGGGTTTTCAGGCCTCTTCCCAAAAGCCTATTTCCTAACCTTCCTCTTGCTATCAGATGGAACAAGAGAACATAATTTCCCTTACAAAGCCTGACTAACAGAAAAAGCTAAGATGCAACTTTGTGTATTAGCTGGGGAACATCTGATACTCGAGTCAAACATTCAGGTTTCAGGAGTTGCAACACGCACAAGTGGACTCCACTATGACAGAGAAACCACTCATCAGCTTAAACACAACTTCAAATTATGCCAAATAACAAGAAGTCCCTGTGGCACATCCAACCCTGCAGCTTCAAGAACACTCTTTCTTCCTTCCAAGTCCCAAGGAAGTTTTGTTTATAGCAGCCTGCAACTTATCTCTCTAGTTCAAGGACATGTTTTCCCCCCCCCCCACGGTGTTCTCTCAAACAGGAGATGACTGGCATCCAGAGGAAACTACTTCACCATCTGTAGCAGGACACTGACATGGTGGTGAGTCCTACAATATCAGTTGAAAAGTTAGTGGTGGTGTCTAAATGGCAAGTTGCAACACTCAACATTTCTTTAAGTGCCTTTCCAGGCTTCCAGGTGAAAGGTTGGCACAAGTTGAGAAGTGAACAGCAGAAGTACTGTCAAATACTAAGCAATCAGAAGAAAGATTCCCTTTGGGCAAACACACACTGGTCTTGGGGTCTTAAAATAAGAAGTTTAAATTATATATTGGGTCAACTTTGTCCCCTTAATGATTCATGGCTCTGGTATTTAGCAGGTCACTTTCAAGACCTGCTCTTTGTACTTGTCAGGAAGAAAGGTTGGATTTCACAGGAAAAGGCCTTTTCCTTGGTCTTGCTCCTCAAGCCAGTAGCCAAGTTTAGCACAGCAGCTTTCATGGCCTTTCTTTATTTGGGCCCCACTATTTGCACCCCTCTACAGCACAACATATTTAAGTGACCTGCATCACAAGCCACCCAGTATTAGTACAAAGGCTGCACATTTCCATGCTCAGCAAGATACAGCAGTGTAAAAGTCAAACACATCAGTTATGCAAGTACAGAAACAAAACCCAAGCTGTTCTGCAGAAGTCAGTACTCCTACATTCCACTCTTGCACCCTCCAAACAGAAAAACGTTGGTTCAGCAAGACACGACCTGCCACAATTGGCTAAACATTTGTCAAAAAAAAAACGAATAATGCCACATTCATATCCCATTTTGTGAAAACCATCTTTTACAGTTAGCTTGCTTTTTAGAGCAAGACTAATTTTGTTCTCTTCATATTCTGCCACCTTCATTTACCACTCCCAATTAACTTACTCACCCAGCCTAGGACTTGGAACACTAGAGTCTGCAGCAGGCTTTGGCACCACAGCCACCCTTGTGCTTGGATGATGTCAACATGTAATTACCTACACTTGCACTATACATAACAAAGCAAAGGTATTTAGCATGTAAGAAGCATTGCAGGCAGCATGAATCCGAGCTGACAGAGCTGATAAGAGAACACAATAGCAAGACTTGGCTCTGGGAGGTTACCAAGCCTCTGCTCAAAATAAAAATAAAATACATCAAAAACCTGCAAAGAAAGCGCAGTTCTAAGCTGTGCAGCACCAAGCAAAGCAAACGAGGAGTAAGAGGGAAGAAGCAAAATCACTTGTGTTAAGATCTGCAGCTAGCTCAAGAGATACTGTTGACACAGTCAGCTCCAAAGAATCTGCAGGGAGTGTATTCTGCAAGCTCAAGTGTTTTGTGCAGATATTCTAGGAGACCTTCATTGTGCTGTTTCAGCCAACATTAGCCATTAAGCTTGTTTGCTCTGCACAAATATTTCAGCAAAAGGAGACATTAGCAAGCACTAAAGTAAGTTTATCTTGGAGTAAAACTGTGAACTTGAGATTTACATGCAACTCCAAGCTCTGAAGTCAGACTGAAGAGTTGTTAAAAAGCCATGTACACAAAGGTAAACACGGAGAATACTGTGACAGGGACGACAAAGCAGCACGTGTACCTCCTAAAATAAGAGCAGCTATCATGAGAAAAGAAGAAAGGGTCTAAGTGTTTATTAGACCGACTGTGCTCAGAATTTGCACAGTCTAGGGCCAGTAAGAGTATGTCTGCTGCCTCAAGCAGCATACAAGCTGCCTCACGAGTAGCTGATGAGTTTGTCCTACAAGAAACTAGCCAGACTAATGGCATTTTCAAAATGTAAATGAGTCCTCTTTCTACACTGCTTCCCTACTGCATCCCTCTCCTTTGGATGTTGTAATTCAGTGCCACTGTATTAACTGTGCACACACACATCCCCTCCAGCTCGGAAGAGTCCACTGAGACATAGCACTGCTCTGCTCCCCTTCCCCTTTTCAAGGGAGGCTATTTCAGGTGAGGCTCTGCAGGCTGGAAGGCAAGCTTTTTCCCGAATACAGCTTAAAACGGGAAGAAAAAAAAACACAAGAGACACTAGAGTCCAACCTCACCAGTTCTGCTGTTTGCTTTGCTTTTTTAAAATTTTCTTACTCCCCGAGGGCAAATAAACTCAGACCACCCGATATTCCTCCTCTGGAGCTCCTGATTTATTTACCAAGACACTGATCTTCCTCACCTGGCTGAAAAACACCAGCAGCTAAGCAAGACACCTTCAAAATAAAGTCTCCCACTCGAGACACGGCAAGGAAGGAAAAGCCAACCACAGAGTATTTGCGTGGGTTTCTATTTAAAACCCTTTATGGCTGGTTTCTTAATTTAAGCTAGACATACCAGCGGCCCAGGCAGCTTTACCGCAGAGCTGCTCTCCAGCTCGCTGCCTACCAGGGTTTCGGAGCAGCAAGAGGCAGAAGATGCGCCCGAACCTGAACAAGGAGGGAACCTGCTCTCTCCTGAGAGAGCTGAGCTGCAGCCGAGCCGACAGCACTTTCCCTGCGCCTCTCCCCAGAGCCCAGCCCCGAAGCTCGCCGGGGAGCAGGGCTCACCCGCCTGCGAGCTACGGAGGTTTTAAAAACCCCGTCGGGAAACCGAGCCCTGGCACGGGCCCAACTGCGAGATAAACAGCCGGGCCTGCCCCCGGCGTGCGGGCCCCAAGCTGCCCCGGCTCTGCCAGGCCAGCCCGCAGCTCGGCACCGCCCGGGGCTGGGGGGGGGGGGAAGATGGCCGAGCTGCGGGAGCCCGAACCGCAGCAGCAGCAGCAGCCCCGCACCGCCCGGGCCCGCAGCCCCGCACCGCCCGGGCCCGCAGCCCCGCACCGCCCGGCCTGCCCCCCGCAGCGGCCCTGAGGGGGCAGCCCCGGCCCCCACCGGCCCTCCCACCTCCGGGGCTGCCCTCCCAGCTCCCGCCGCCAGCCTGGAAGGCTGCCCCGGCGCCGGAGGGAGCGGCGGGGCGGCCGTGGGGGTCCCCGGGGCTGCCTCCCCCCGGGGCTGCCTCCCCCCGGGCCCGCCGCGGCCGCGAGAAGATGGCGGCGGCCGCCGCCTCCTGCCCCCCCCCCCCCCCCATCCCCCGTCTGCCCCTCGGCCCCGCGCCGCCCGCCGCCGCCCGGGGCCCCGCTCCCCGCCACCTGATCGGCCACCAGCGCCTCGGCCGCCTCCTTCTTGGGCTCGTCCTTCTGGGCGAAGGGGGAGTTGAAGGCGATCTTCACCATGGCGCTGCCGCTGCGCACCGCGTCCCCTCACAGCCAAGGGACGGCGGGGCGGGGCCTGCGCGCCTGGGCACGCCCCCTGCGCCGGGCCCCGCCCCCTGCAGCGGGATGGGGGGGGGTGGGAGTGGTTGGCGCCCCCTGGCGGCCCCGCGCGTCGCAGCGGCTGAGCCCGGGGTGAGCGGGGGCGCCGTGCGGGGGCTGCCCCGGGGTGCGGGTGGGAGGGACCTGAAAGGTCATCG
Organism: Apus apus; assembly: GCF_020740795.1. Taxonomy (NCBI): domain Eukaryota; kingdom Metazoa; phylum Chordata; class Aves; order Apodiformes; family Apodidae; genus Apus; species Apus apus. Next base: position 18,788,786 of record NC_067293.1, on the reverse strand, counting down.
AGATCCAACCTCTGCATGGGCAGGGACACCTCCCACCAGCCCAGGCTGCTCCAAGCCCCATCCAACCTGCCCTTCAACACTGCCAGGGATGGGGCAGCCACAGCTTCCCTGGGCAACCTGGGCCAGGCTCTCACCACCCTCACAGCAAAGAATTCCCTCCTCGTGTCTCACCTCAATCTCCCTCTTCCAGTTTTCATCCATCCCCCCTTGTCCTCTCCCTCCCTGCCCTTGTCCCAAGCCCCTCCCCAGCTTTCCTGGAGCCCCTTCAGGCCCTGGAAGCTGCTCTCAGGTCTCCCTGGAGCCTTCTCTTCTCCAGGCTGAACACCCCAACTCTCCCAGCCTGGCTCCAGAGCAGAGCTGCTCCAGCCCTGGGATCATCACCACGGTCCCTGTGGCAGAGATGTAAAGGGAGGTTGGAGCAACTTGCAGTTGTGAGAGCTCAGACTGTTCAGCAGTGCCTGGACAAGGGGTATGTGCAGCTGCTGACCTGGAGTGTGCAGTGAAGCCTGGTGGAAGGAGGAGATACTGCTGGTCAGGATGGTTTAGATACTGTCACTTGAGGTATCACAGAATCACAGAATGTCAGGGGTTGGAAGGGACCTTAAAGATCATCCAGATCCACCCCCTGCATGGGCAGGGACACCTCCCACCAGCCCAGGCTGCTCCAAGCCCCATCCAACCTGCCCTTCAACACTGCCAGGGATGGGGCAGCCACAGCTTCCCTGGGCAGCCTGGGCCAGGCTCTCACCACCCTCACAGCAAAGAATTCCCTCCTCATGTCTCACCTCAATCTCCCTCTGCCAGTTTTCATCCATCCCCCTTGTCCTCTCCCTCTCTGACCTCCAAAGTCCCTCCCCAGCTTTCCTGTAGATGCCATTCAAGTACTGGAAGTACTTGTTTAATTCTACTCAAGTTGGAATTGAGATACTAATTTTGTTATTTTGTGTTATGTTTGATGATGCTCTGAGCCACAAAAAATCTGATTAAATTCGTCACTGCTAGAAAACTGTTTTGTTTTATTATATATCCCTTCATTTTTTCTCCTCTTAACTGAAAAAACAAGCCCAAAACTAACCAGGTTTCAATGTTTCATACCCCCAGAGTTTTTCCTGAAGATTTTGTAACATAATCAGAGAAGAGTGTCTATCATAGATCAGCTTCTATCAAATATTAACTAGGCTTTCATGTCACAGGTAGTGAGATGAGGATGGCACCCTGCCTGAGGTGATCAGCTCCTTTATTGGGTATGGGATCTACCCACCTCCCTTCTCTCCTGAAAAACGGTCCAAGGGATCTTTAACAGCAAAGGAGACAGACATCACCACTCCTTTAATATTCCCAAAGGGGGAAAAGAATAAAAGACCTGATGCATTAAACTGTCTGAGATGATCTTCGCCTTCATACAGATGAAAGTCTCGGTTCGTCTCACCAGAACTTGACTTACAGCTCTAGGAAGAAGCCTGGATTGAATCTGGTGCCTACACCACTGGCCTCTTCCTCACAGACAGCTGTAATTAAACAGGACTGAACACTATGCAAATATTGCAATAAGTAATTCTTGTCAGTGTAAACAAAATGCACTGTGTGTTCCAGCATTCAAAGCGTGTTCCTGCTACTCTACAGATGCTTCATCACTGTTATTTCCTTTCAAGATCATAGGTTTGATACTGCTCCCTTTCATGTTAGTAAGAATTTTGACTTTGACTTCAGTCAGAGAAGAACAGAGTCTTTTATGTCTTTAACCTGACTTTGTCTAGTAACAAACACTTTTACTTTATTTCACCAAGAAAAAAAAAAATGAATCTTCATACTTCTTAGCTTTAGCTTGTAAAGAATAAGTTAATTCTCATCAAAGTCCCTGAAAACACAGATTTAAAATCAGATTAAGTAAGTTTCCTGTATGACCAATGCAGTATCTGTACTAGCAGTCTAGCAGTTTACCTCTTACATGAATCATTTTATCTAGTATAGTTACTTAATGCTTAAATGAATTGGCTTTATCTTCCAGTTGATCTTCCAATTACCCAATACCTTTACTTGAAAAAGAACACAGAAATAAAGCTGAAATAGACCTTTGCTCTTTATCCAGGCTGGTGTCTGTACATCCCAGCTTGCTCACAATGTTCTGGGCTGTGTTGCAAGGGATGGACACACCTTGAAACACTGTGCTCAGGTAAAAATGCCAAAATGTAAAGTGTCTTTAGACATTCATCTGAATTTGCAAAACTGAAACTCTCCTCAGATTTGTTGTGGGGTTGTTTGGGGTTTGTTTTTTTTTGGTGCAGTTCTACCTGTAGCATCCATGACAAACATTTACCGTGTTCAAAACCTACCTGAAATGTGCAGCATTCAGGGGAAAGTGATTCCAGTGTGATCAAACCATTTGTCCTGCTGTCACACACCCGATAGTCACTGTCAGTTCAGTCACTGCTCCTTCCAAATAAAGCTCCTCCTACAAGAATAGCCTGACTGTGTTTTGTGGAGCAGTTTGCTGTGGGAACTGTCAGGTCTGGGAAGACAAATTCCACCCCGAGATGCATAGACATAAGAAAACTCAGGGATTTTTACCATCCTGAAATTATCCAGCTGTTTGACTGAATAAATATTAGAGATCTCCATGGGTGACTCCACCACTTCACCAGTAAAACACTTTTGAATCAGCCTGACCCAGTTTCTTTTAAACTTGTGCCATGTTTGCTGCAATTTAGGCCTGGAAATCCCAAGAGCTCTAAACAAGTAATATCACTTATTCTTTTGAATTCCATAATATAGCTGATTTTTCTTTCTACTAAAATACCCCGGGTTTAGTTTACTGCTATTTATTCTGAGATCATCTTTATCACCTTGAAAGGCTAGAGATTATCCCCTTACCCTTAATTATCCTGTTAATCCTTCTGGCGTTTGTAATGTTAAAGCTTAAAAGTGGAACAACTATAGGCACTAGATTCTCTTAGAGACCAGAGGAATTTGGCCAAAAAAGAAGGAGGAACTGGCATGCCACAGGGGCTAGGAGCTCACTCACAAAGAGCAGTATTTCTTAAAAGTGACATTAAATCCAGACACCTCCCTGGGCAGTGGTAGGGATAATGTGAGCAGCCCAGACAGCCTAAGAATACTAAAGAAAAAGGTTTGTGAGGTGAGGTAGGATCTTTTATCAGACCAATCAGCAGATAACACCACTTGAAGCACCTTTTTGAGCAATCCTGCGTAGCACTAAACATTATTTTCACAGTGTAGGATTTTTTCCAGTGTTCTAAAGTCCTTTTTAAAAAAGACAAGACTTCAAAAGGCGCTCGCGTTTCCTCTCTCTCTCCTTCTCATGCCTGCCAGGAGAAGACTTCCTCACCTTTTGGGAACAGTGTGGTGTTGTGTTTGTCCTAGTTCATAAAGCATTCTCAGGCTTTGAAGTGGAGGGCACTAGGCAGGTGCACCATCCTCAGAGGTGTGTGTTGTTCTAGTTCAAACCAAGCCATGATCTGGAGAGCTACGCTCTGGCAGGACATGCAGGCTCGTGCTCTGCACTTCGATGGTCACTCACAGCTTCATGTCCAGCAGGTGCTCCAGATTTTTCTCAGACATAATCCACGTGCATGGTGAAGTGCTGGAGAGCACTTCATACCCTCCCTGCACACTGCACGGGTTGGCAGGCCCCTGGGCTGTCCCCTCTGCAGGGCGTTCCACGTGCACAGAGCCCAGCCCAGGCTCAGCACGGGCAGAGAAACAACAATTAATGCATGTCATTAATAATAGGTTTAAATACATGCTCTAGCTATCAAGTGTAATCTTCCAGGAGTAGCATCATTACTGAAAGAAGGCCAACAAAAGGTAAACAACAAGCAGGCCGCATAGGACTGTTAAAACTGAAACTACAAACTTTCTCCTTTCCAAAGGGAGACCTTCTACCAAAGCTGACGTTTCATGTTTTTCCAGGTGTCTGAAGTTCTACATTTTGCCTCCAGTCCTTTTTCCACCTCTCTTGCTCAGATGCCCTCCATCACCACCTTCCCAGCCTGTTTCTCCTCACTCCCCAGCCCTGATACTCACTTCTCTAGCCTGTGACCCTCCAACCTCTGCTGCAGTTCTACCTCCCTCTTTCTCACCAGGCTGCTCATAAGGAATCTCCCAGTATTTCAGCCTACCAAACTGTCACGCTGAGAGCTCACACTGTCAGCGTTGGTAAAGTTTTTCCCACTGGGGGAAACTCATCTCATTTGAGATGAATTTGGGCCCTGGACTGAGGATCTCAGTTTCCAGAGAGCGATCACTGCTCCACTTCCCTTACTGCCCGCCCTGCCTTTCTGTGCTGCAGCAGCATGAGATCAGTATCTGTGGCAAAGCAAGCACACATCACTCCTGCTGAGGGCCTCGTTACAAAAATACTGTAGCAGGAACACCAGTTAAATGGAAAACAGCCTATTTGCATTCAGGGGAAAGTGATGAGTCCGTTTTCTCTGCAGCGACAAACTGGAAGCGATGAGCAGAAAAGGGAGCTTGGAGGAGGCAGAGGAGAAGAGGTGACTACCAAGCAAGCAGCAACATCAAGAGCACATCCTCTAGTGGCAGTGCCCAGACTGATGTTGAAGACTCACTGCCCACACAGCCGTTGCCTCACAGAACAGAATTCCACATGAAATTCCAGTCCTCCGGAATATCTGCCGAGCAAGCAGCACGCCCAGAGTGATCAGCAGCCCAAAGGATTAAAGGGCCAAGTTTGGCTCTGGCGTGACTGCAGTGAGGCAAGCAGAGTGACACCAGGGATGCATGAGGAACCCAGAGCCCAGGCAGGTATAAAAAAAGCACTGCTGAGCACCACGATCAGAGGCACAACAACAAACACTCCGAACTCACGTCATTTCCTGCTGAACGGACCAAATAAGCATTTTTGGACACAGGTTAATGTTTACCTTGGCAGTGAGGGGTGTCATCTCGGGTTCCCCTTTTTTCCTTTCAGGGACACTTCTCCCAAAACCACCCTCCCAGAGAGCATGCCCCAGCAGGTCTCCCTCTGGCAAGGTGGGCTGGCAGAGGCTGAGCTGCTCGGCTCCTTGGTGGCACCGACCCCCGGGGCTGCGCCCGGGGAGGCCCCGGGTGAGCAAGCACTGTGGGCTGATCAGGGGCTGTTCCTTGATAGACACTCTAAATGGGAAAGCACCGGGGGTAACCCCACCCCTCCATGCCCAGCACTTTCTCTGTGTCCTGATCTCTGCTTGCTGGTGAGAATTCATAGAACCACAGAATGGTTTGGGTTGGAAGGGACCTTAAAGACCATCTAGATCCAACCCCCTGCATGGGCAGGGACACCTCCCACCAGCCCAGGCTGCTCCAAGCCCCATCCAACCTGCCCTTCAACACTGCCAGGGATGGGGCAGCCACAGCTTCCCTGGGCAACCTGGGCCAGAGTCTCACCACCCTCACAGCAAAGAATTTCCTCCTGATGTCCAACCTCAATCTCCCTCTTCCAGTTTTCATCCATCCCCCTTGTCCTCTCCCTCCCTGCCCTTGTCCCAAGCCCCTCCCCAGCTTTCCTGGAGCCCCTTCAGGCACTGGAAGGTGCTCTCAGGTCTCCCTGGAGCCTTCTCTCCTCCAGGCTGAACACCCCAACTCTCCCAGCCTAGGAGGGCTGCTCCAGCCCTCGGGTGACCTGAGGTGCTCCAGCCCCCTGAGTTGCAGGACGGTGTCTCCACCAGGAATGCAGGGCAGCAGTGGCAGAGCCCACACTGTCACCCTGCAGACATAACCACAAGGGCCACCCCTGTACCAACAGCAGCAGAACACCCCAGCACTGACCCTGCTTCTGACCACAGCTGCTGTGTGAACTCAGTTTGGCAGCGAGCACAGACACGGGTGCATCTGGTCTGGCTGTGCTGCCCCAAACCGTGCTGAGCTCAGGGTGTTTTCCTACCCGTGGGGTGAAGCCAGAGCTGTAGGTCTCCTGTGCCTGCCTGGAGATGTTCCCAGCTCACCAGAGCTGTGTTGGCAGAGCTCCCCAATGTGCTGTCACACTGTGCAGTGACTGGTGCAGCTTGTCTGACTCGTTGCCTGTGGGTTTGCTTTGCAACGTGGCGATAAGGCTGTGCAGGCAGGGGCAGCTCTTGTCTGGCACAGTGAAAATAGCACCTAGAGAGACCACAGGTACTCCTGAACTATGAAAATGATTGCTCTGCAGTCACACCACCAATTTAACATCAATTAAGGCTTTCAGTGAAGATGTAGTTCCAAAATAAGCCAAGGAAGTGAGAGCTCTGATTGTTTACATCCGTGTGTGTTGCACGCACACGATTTGCATATTGAGTAGCTCTGCCTGTTAATATGCCATTAATGAAGGATCTATAACTGGACAGCATTCCAGTGGCAGAGTTTTCTTGTTTACAGGATGATGTAATTAGGCACCCAGTTGGAGCACTGCACTAAGAGGCTATAAAATGTTTTGGAGCTGGGATACAAAATCACAGGGGAAGCTTTCAAGGGCTTTAGCAGAGCTTTGTCCATCGTGCAGAGATGTGTCAGACCTGGAACTTACAGTATCTAGTTAGTAAAAATCTACAACACGGCTACAGAGACACCTTTCCTGCAAATAACACCCTGCTTTCTGTCACCTTTCAATTTAAATAACAGCAAGTATACATTTTAGAGATCCTATCAATATAACCCACTGATCAGAACTTTAAAGAACAAAATATTTCATGATCTCTACTGAACTTTAGTCTATTAGTGCTAGCAAAAATCAGCCTCACACTCGCCAGCACATCGCTGAGTTTTGGAGCCAGTTGCACTGCCCTTTGGCTTTATTTTGCCTAATCAAATAGTATCAACTTCAGAAAAAGAAGCATCTATGTCAGATGAACCTGCCTGCACCCTCAGCTCCTCCTGTGGGCATTTTTTTTTAGAATACAGGTGTCTCTTTTCATCTGTGTGAAGCCTGTGCTGTCAAAAATAGAAATACCACCGAACACCTGCCCTGACAGAAGCTGGGAGCACAAACATTGTCACTGAAAGGGATTTGGTGGTTTCTTTTCTGCAGATTGTCAGTGAAGCTGTGCCAGGGGGTGCAGATTCTCCGTTACAGAGCAGCCCAGGTGATAGTGGCATCCTGTCATGGGCCTTATCTGTGGGCAAAGGGACGGGCAGCTCCGAGTGGTAAAGCCTCAACAAAGTTGTGGTGCCTGTTCCTGGGTGAAGATGAAAGCTGTGCTGTGAGACACTGGCTGTCGAGCCCGGCTTGTGCTTCCTCTTTGCAAGGCAGGGAGGAAGAAGCTCGTGATAGTAAACACACAAACACACACACACGAGTTTCCTCTTCACTGAGCGGAGAAGAAGCTTGATCCCACACATGCACTCTCATGCAGACACATGCACATACTTAACAAACCAAGTTTAATCCACATATGAAGTTGGTGAAGGGCCCAGAGAATCAATCTGATGAAGAAGGCTTGAGGGAGCTGGGAATGTTTAGGCTGAGGAAGAGGAGGCTGAGGGGAGACCTCATCAGTCTCTGCAACTGCCTGAAAGGTCATTGTAGAGGTTGGTGCTGGTCTCTTCTCACAGCTGATCAGTGACAGAACAAGAGGGAAGGGCTTCAAGCTGCACCAGGGCAGGGTCAGACTGGACATTAGGAAGGATTTTTTCACAGCAAGAGTGGTCAGACACTGGAACAGGCTGCCCAGGGAGCTGGTGGAGTCACCATCCCTGGATGTGTTGAAAGGTGGTTTGGATGTGGTGTTGGGGGATGTGGTTTAGGGGAGACCTTTGTAGAGCAGGGATGATGGTTGGACTGGGTGATCCCAAGGGGCTTCTCCAACCTGACTGGTTCTGTGATTCTATGATTCCATGAAATATTAGGTTGTCAGCACAGACCCCAACAAAATTCTTGCTTTTTAAAAACCATATAGATGAATGTCTCTTGGCTCAGGCCTGGCCCAGCAATCCTTTGAGGATGCTACCACAGACTGTGGTTTTGTTTTTCTATCCAGAATTAGAAGAGTCACAGAAGAAACTCGGCAGGGTTAAAGATGGTCAGTGATAGATCAGATCTTAGAAGCAACTTCTTCACTGGAAAAGTTATTCAATCTTCACTGGAAAAGTTATTCAACAGTGGCACAGGCTGCCCAGGGAGGGAGTTGAATCAGCATCCCTGGAGGTGTTTAAAAGATGTGTAGTTGTGGTGCTGAGGGACATGGTTTAAGCACTGGACTTGGTAGAGTTGGGTTAATGGTGGGTTGGGTTAGGTTATGGTTGGACTTGATGATCTTAAAGGTCTTTTCCACCCAGAATGGTTCTGTCATTCCGTGAGGAGATGGCTCTTGACTGCAAGGGAAAGCTACTACTTACACCATTTTTACAGACTACAAATTTAACTGCAGAAAGTGTTTTCTGTTCATGTGATAGATGAACATCATGGTACAGGAAATAACTTGCTGTAGTTGATTTTCCTGTTCCAAAAAACCTCAGCACACTGGGGAGACACCTGGTGATATCAGAAGTCTTTGATGGGACCTCCACGTGATGCTGGTTTTGAATGTGCTGGCTCTCCAGCAGACAGCACAGTAAATAACCTTTGTGTGATCATAGAATCATGGAATATGTTGAGTTGGAAGGGACCCATCAGGACCATCAAGTCCAACTCCTGCCCCTGTGTAGGGCACCCCAAGAGTCACCCCATGTGCCTGAGAGCATCATCCAAATGCTTCTGGAACTCAGGCAGGCTTGGTGCTGGGACCACTGCCCTGATGAAGAAGTGCAATTAATAGATCCCTAAAAAAATGGCAGTTTTCTTCTCTTGTACCTTTGTATCAAGCCCCAGAAAGAAAGTCTTCTTAGGGAAAGCAATTCAGGATATGTTGAAATCTCACCACATTAAGGTTAAAGACATGTGGAGTGGCCTGAATTTCAGATCACAGAAACATGGGGATGTTTCCTGGAAGAAAATTCTATTGTTTTTTAGCCCACCCTCCCACTCCAAGTAGGACCATCAGGAACATGAGATCATGTTTTGTGTAGCTGCATCTTGAAAAACCCTGAGGATGGAGGCTCCCCACCCTGCCTGGTTAACCTACTCCAGCTCTACCACTACCTTCCCACTGATTTTTTTTCCCCTGGTGTCCAACCTGTGTCTCTCAAGCCAGAAGCTGTGCCCGTTGCACCTCATTGTTTTCTCACAGAAGTTTGGTCCTAGTGTTTCTGTAACTGCCCTTCCTGTAGCTGTGGGTGGCTCTTGGGTCACCCTTTGGACTCTTCTTCTCCAGGCAACCAGCCCAGCTCCACCAGCTTCCCATTGAAGGTCAGGAGCTCTGGGCCCCTGACCATTTTGGTATCTCTTCACTGGGACCTCTCTGGTGTTTCTATGTCCTTGAGCTGCAGGAGGGCCCAGCACCTATTGCAGCAAAGCTGAATTGCAGCAAAGCTGAACAGGAGTGAGCTGGAGCAGCTCTGCTCTGGAGCCAGGCTGGCAGAGTTGGGGTGTTCAGCCTGGAGAAGAGAAGGCTCCAGGGAGACCTGAGAGCACCTTCCAGTGCCTGAAGGGGCTCCAGGAAAGCTGGGGAGGGACTTGGGACAAGGGCAGGGAGGGAGAGGACAAGGAGGAGTGGATTAAATCTGGAAGAGGGAGATTGAGGTGAGACATGAGGAGGAAATTCTTTGCTGTGAGGGTGGTGAGAGCCTGGCCCAGGTTTCCCAGGGAAGCTGTGGCTGCCCCATCCCTGGCAGTGTTGAAGGGCAGGTTGGATGGGGCTTGGAGCAGCCTGGGCTGGTGGGAGGTGTCCCTGCCCATGCAGGGGGGTTGGAACTGGATGATCTTGAAGGTCTCTTCCAACCGAAACCATTCTGTGGCTCTATGAGGAAATGCAGCCTCCAGGCCTCCCTGAATGGAAGGGGACAGTGGTTTCCCCTGTCCCAGTGTAGGATGGGGTCTGCCTGCCACGTGTTTCCTCCCCTTTCTCTGAGGGTTGCATCACAGAGAAACACAGTTCTCGACAGTTATGGTGCAACCTTTCATCTGCTGGCAGTGCTTGGGTAGAACAGGAACCAAACTATGTCCCAGCTTCATGCAAGAATCATCTCCACTTCCATGTGCTGGGAATTCACACGGGACAATTTTCCCAAAGGCCTGAAGACTCTTTGCAGACTCCTCTCTTGTGATTTTTTAATATTTTCCAAAGAAATCAGAGCTGCTTCCACTCTTCCCTGCCTGCTGGCCTTGCTGCCACGTGAAGTGACATCCCTGTGTCTGTCGTGCTCAGCAGGAAAATAGTCTCAGCACTACTTGAGTTCCCCGTGGGGCAGGCAGGAGAATGATGACCTTATTTCTAGGTTATTTTCTTCTACTTTTTCCCAAGTGAATATTCCCATTAGTGAAGGACATGGTGTCCCCTACTCTGTCCCCTTTACTCTGTGTCACATGCCAGAGGCCTGGAGATGGTACCATCCTAAATACAAATTGAACCCTGTGACAAGCAGGCATCAACACTCCTGAAATCCAGCTGCTTTGGGTGGTGTTTGCTGCTGTGAAAAGATGCCACTGAAATTAGAGGCAGCATTAGAAACCCTTCCACTTGTGTCCTGTATCACCTCCTGGGAATAATGGATCCATAGGATGCAACAAATACATCTGCCTTTGGAATTGCTTCAGTGTCTTGGATGAGCTACTTTTTCACCTTGATTAGCAGAACTGTGCCTGGTTCTTTTCAAGACAGTGAAAATTCAGATGAACTGAGGCCAGTTTTTCTTCAGTGCCCATACCAAGAGGATCAGGTGCAGCCTCCACCCTGGTTCCCATCCTGCAGACATTGGACACGGTCATTCCACCAAAGGTATTGCACAGGCTGTTGTTCTCACAGTGGAGTTGCTCACCAGGTTTTAATCAGATGGGAGGGGCTGGGAAAAAGTGCTGGGCATGGGAAAGAGCTGGAGAGGCAAGAGGAGCAAGTGGCAGGAGGGAGAGCTTGGTGCAGGGCAGCAGTAGGGACGGGGGGGAGGGAAGGAAGTCTTGCTGCAGTGTCAAATCCTGCTCTTTAAAAATATTCCCCCCCCCTGCCCCGACATCCGTTTGGATCCTTTGTGCAAGTCATGGCAGCCTTCCTGGGCTGAGGGCAGTTTCAGAGCCCTGTTTATGCCAAGGAAATGTCCTCAGTGTCCTCAAGCAGGTCACTGGCTCCTCAGGTCTCTGTCTTCCCTGACGTTTGCAACTAAGGGACAGAGAAAGGGAAAGGAATTCTTTACAAGGACAGTTTGGGTACAGGTACCACAGAGTTATTGTTTACAGGGTTTTTTTGGTGAAAAGGAGCTGGCAGAAGAAACCACAAGAAAGGGTGTTGGCTTTTTATCTAAAATAGACAAGCCCTCTCCGAGGGTGGAGCTCCTGGGACAGGGATTGCCCAATGCCAGGACCTGCTCAGTCCCTCTGCCTCCTCTTCCTCCTGCAGGCTCTCCAGCCCTTTCCCAGCTTCTCACAGCCTGGCCATGCTCTGGAGGCTGTGTCCTTGCCTTCCAACAGGCATGTTCCATATGGAAAGACTGGCTGGGCAGATTTGCCCCCTCCTGGGCAGGGCAGTGGTCACCCAGCAGCTCTGCTGACAGGGTGGCAGCTGGCTGAGCTGCAGGGTGCTGGGAAGGTTGGAGTGGTGCAACCCAGTATGGGCTTGGCCCTGGCAATGGGTGTGCAGGTCCAGCACCTCATTCTCTCCTCCTAAGCCCCAGAAAGCAGGTGGGGATCAGGCCTTTGCTGCTCTGCTCTGCTCGAGTGGTGCTAAGGGTGGAGTTGGAGGGGGAGACCATTCACAGAGTCATAAAACCACAGGTTGGGAGAGATCTCGAGGATCATCTGGTCCAGCTGTTCTAGATAGAAACACAGTTCAGATGAGATAGCCCAGCACCCTGTCAAGCTGAGTCTTAAAAAATGTCCAGTGTTGGGGAATCCACCACTTCCATGGGGACATTGTTCCAATGTCCAACTGTTCTCACAATGAAAAATTTCATTCTGATGTCCAACCGGGATCTCCCCAGGGTTCATTTGCACCTCTTACCCCTCTTCTTTTCTATGTCACCCCTGGTAAAAAGGGAGTCTGTCTTCTTGGTGGCCATTGATCCATCCCGTTCCACTGGGATCTGTACACAGGAGGAGGAGAGAGGAGACTGGGCAGAGGTGTGAGGCTAACAAGAGAGTCCACAGACCATTCAATATTGTCTGCTGTTGCCTGGGCTCTGGTGGATAAGCTCTGTGAGATGGTGGGCAGCCATGCCCTGATCCTGCTCACCTTTCTGAGGAGGACAGCAGCACTGCTCTCCACGGTGATCCAGGCAAGCCCTGGCTCCCAAAAGAAGCTGAACTTACCCAACTCCTTGTCTGTCCTGACAGAAGAAAGCCCTGGGAGAGCTCAGTGAGCCTTACTCTCCTCCGCCTCTGCTGACCTCTGAGTTGGGTCAGAATTGGGCTCTTTCTCCTCCAACTCTTCTCCTTGCTGGCCCAAGTCCCTGCAGGGGTGGGAGCCACTGGCACTGTGACATCCAAATACAGAAGATTCATTTTTTTTTTCCCCTGCAAAACCCACTTTTAGAGACTTCTAGAGCTCAAATGCCCTCAGAGATAAAACCAAACTCCAATCCTTTTCTCAGTTCTTCCACAATAGCTTCAACTAGAAAAAAACACCAACACAACAAAAGCCACCAGGAAAACATTAACAGAACAAAAAAGTCCAGTCCCTCCAGGGTGAAGGGAAGTGAAATCAAAGGAGAAATGAAATTCATACACATTCTATTTTGGAGAAGTGCCTGGTGACAAAGGTCAGGGAGGAACGTGCTGCTGGGCTGGTTGTCTCCTCTAAATGTTGCTGCTCAGTAAAATGTCTGCATTGATCATTTCCAATCATTTTTTCAGGAAGAACTGGGGGCTATATAACTCGGGGCTTTTGAAGAAGTCAAATGGAACCACGAGGAAGAATTTTGCATCCCAAATTCTTCCTTTTACCCCGCACTCATGCCTCAGCTTTTCCACAAAGTGCTCTGTCTTCTACCACCTCGTCCTCTCCCAGGATGTGACATGGAACTGGAATATGATTCCTCACTGCAGAAGAAAAGCTGCATTGTTCCACATCTGCCTCTACCCTAGTTATGCCAGAGTGGCACCTATTTTGGCAGAGTCTTCAGAGTTCACTCATACCTGCCTAATGAGAAATGATGAAAAATATGACTCATTAAAAAAAAACCAAACACAACACAAACAACCCCACAGATAATCATCTGGGAAAATGAACCAGGCAGCTTTAAGTGTGGCTTCATTTTCTTAAATCTTCACCGAATGGTTTAATCTCAAGGCTCCACCTTGTGGCAAAGCAAAGCAAATTCACTTATTAGGAAATTAATATTCGCCCTTAATTTCTAGGGTCTAGGTCTTCTGCAATCACCTCCTGATGCTGCAGCCCTGCAGGCAGGCACAGAGGGACTGGATCACATGCAGGCATAGGAGGATCCTCCTGGATATTTGTGTCTGATAGTGCTTAAATGCATTTGCATGCAAAACCCCTTGCAAAACATGTAGGATTTGGCCTGCAGTTGTGGCTGGCATCCCTCATCCACCCTCCTTAAGTCCTTCATTTGGAATGGCAGCAATGGTGCAAAGCGTGGCCAAGTTGTTGGCGTTGTTACTGGGGATGGTTTTTGATCAGTCAGCAGAAATTCCAGGTAAAAAGCAGGTTGACAGGTGCCCTGCAGCCTGGCCAAGGTGGGCATCACCTTGCCCACACCTCCTCTGGCCACTCTCCCTGCTGCTAAATCCCTGCACTAGTTCGTTAGTTCTTACAAACCCTGTGGCCCCTGGTTTGGGAGGAGGAACTGGGCAGATGAGGCCTGGGCTGTGCTGGGTGGCTGGGAGGAAGGAGGAGGAGGAGGAGGAGCTCTGCCTTATCTTCCATCCTCCAGCACCCTGTGGGGGTGCCTCAGCATTTTTTCTTTCTGCTAAATATAAAGTGAAGCTGCTTTTTTTTTCATGGAGGATCTGGCAAGGTTCCCATCCTGGGCAGGAGTGGCCAGCAGCCCTGGGTGCTCCCTGCCTGCAGCCCTGGGACCTTCTGGCTGTGCTGCAGAGGAGGAGAAGGTGCAGCTCCTGCATTGGGCTGTCCTGGCCGCTAGGTTTATCCTGGGAAAATTATGATTTCTCGTAATAATAATTATTTAAAATAGTCCAGAGGAGGCCACAGAGATGATCCAAGGGCTGGAGCAGCTCTGCTCTGGAGCCAGGCTGGGAGAGTTGGGGTGTTCAGCCTGGAGAAGAGAAGGCTCCAGGGAGACCTGAGAGCACCTTCCAGTGCCTGAAGGGGCTCCAGGAAAGCTGGGGAGGGGCTTGGGACAAGGGCAGGGAGGGAGAGGACAAGGGGGATGGATTAGAACTGGAAGAGGGAGATTGATGTTGGACAAGAGTAGGAAATTCTTTGCTGTGAGGGTGGTGAGAGCCTGGCCCAGGTTGCCCAGGGAAGCTGTGGCTGCCCCATCCCTGGCAGTGTTGAAGGGCAGGTTGGATGGGGCTTGGAGCAGCCTGGGCTGGTGGGAGGTGTCCCTGCCCATGCAGGGGGTTGGATCTAGATGATCTTGAAGGTCCCTTCCAACCCAGCCTACTCTGTGATTCTATGATTATATCTCCTTTGTGATGCAGGGAGCAAGGCAGCCTCTCCCCAGCTATCTCCCAGGTCCCCATGATGTGGTTCATTGCATTGACAACAGGGCCATGAGCTGAGCAGGAGCTCCCAGCCCCTTCCCCTGCCCACCTCAGAGAGGAACAGCAAATGCCCAGGCAGCCCCATATGCTGCCTTCAGTGCACACCTGGAGCACCCCTGCAGTTTGGGGGGCACTGGTGCTGATTCAGAAGCACTGAACAACCTGAAACCTCCCTCTGCTCCCTGCCTTTTGCTTCTGTGCTGGTTTTTTTTTCCTGTTCCAGCAACGATGTCAAGGAGCTAATGGATGCAACATGGTGTGGTATTGGGTTTAAAGGAGTGTTTTCCTGTTGCTGTTCCTTACATGTTGGTCTCACCCTGAATGATCTTCGTAGGAAATATTTACTTTGAGGAATTTGGGCCTGAGTATGTCAAGTGATCAAAACCAGGCAAGGCAGGATTTGCTTTCCTGTGACTTCAGTTTTTCCTGGAAAGAAATAAGAGTAAAAATAATAATAATAATAATAAAAAATATATATATAAAATTAATAATACTAATAAAGTCTTGCTTTTAAAATGAATCCAGATCAGCTCGAAAATCATCTTGTCCTGATGAGTGAACCCTCCCTTCTCTCTTGGGCCAGCTGATATTAGCTTTTGTGGGAATAGTAACTCAAGGAGGAATGAACACTGGGGAAAAGTGAGGTCTGTGCTGGTGGGGCTGGTAGTGCCTGCATGCAAGATCATGTCCAGCATAGGTACTGGTGTAGATATAGCCTTGCAGCCACCCGTTTTGGGCCATCTGACCCTGGGGTCTTGTCTCTGAGGAAGGGGAAATCACTCCCTGTGCAAAACTTGCTCCTTGGTTCCCTCGCCAGGTTTAATGTCCTTGGGGCTTTTGAGAAGGCAAAGGAGCTGCAGCCTGGCAGATGGGCTGTTGCTTAAGGTGAAAAATTGCCCTCAAGGTGACAAATGACTCCTGTTGCTTCACCCAGATTCCTCACAGGCTGAACTGCAAAGCAAACCAGGCCCACCTGGAGGTCCCTGGGTGACACGGATCTCCAGCCCTGCCTGATGCAGCCCCTCCATGGGCTGTGGAGGCCCAAGGAACATCCTCTTGCCAGGCCAGAAATTTCTCCCCGTGGCAAACCCTTGATGCCTGGGGTTGGCCTGGGAATTGGGGCTGATTCCTCCCTCACCCCATCCTCAGTCTGGAGCTGAGCAGTGCTGGAAATACTTGGACAACCTTCTGTCACTTCGTTTGGATGTTTTTCTTTGCAGGTCTCAATTTATTATGTCAAATACCTTGGTAACCTGAAAATCCCACGTGCAGGGGCAAGGGCTGCCACAATAAACCTCTTAGAATTGATCTACGATGGCTTCTTTTTTTTTGTTTCACACTAAAATGACCCCTCATTTTTTGCAGTTCCCTTTGCTCAGGATCCCAGGTCATTCCTCTGGAGCCTGTCCCACAGTCACACATCATGCCAGAGCATGATACCTCTCCTGGCTCAGCTGCCAGCAGCAAGAAGCTCAGGATCTGGACATGAGAACTTCTTCCAGATTTTTTTTTAGCACCCACAGCAGTGGTTTGGCTCTCTGGGCCAGCTTCTTGATTGATGAATCCAACATGGTGTGTGTTTCAAGGGAATATGGGCACCTTTGGCCTTCCCCAGCCCTTAAAATGAGATGTCCTATTGCCTAAAAATCTTCAAGGATGCTGTCATTACCTTTTAAATTCCCAACTTGTAATGCAGATGTTGATGTCTCTTTGCTCCCACGGTGCCTGGTAATGGCTGAGACCTGGATGAATCCCACCTGGAATGGGTGCAGGTGGGGAGAGGAGAGGGCTCAGAGGAAGCAGGAGGAGCAGCCACGATGCCCTCACAGTGTGAGGGTGGCTGGTGCCTCTCCTGGGAAGGAATAACTTGAGATTCCTCTTGGATCTACCTCGTTCACCCTCCAGCCTGGTAGGAAAACTCACTGAACAAGGAGTCACAGTCTGGACCCTTTGCTTTGGGGAACAAGCAAGCCTTAAATGGCCTTCCTCAGTGACAAACATGCCCTTATTTATACAGGTTCAATAAAACCCTGCAATTAAACATGACCACAGGAATTGTTTAAGGCCAACAAGTGCTGAATTTTGGTTTCCACCAGCAAGGTGCAGTGGCTGGTGGGGAGCTTTGCTCCTTCTTGTCTCCACAACAGGTCAGCTCCTCTGAGCCAGGTTGACCTCCAGCTTTGCTGCTGAATAACAAGGCAAGGAATGTGCTCAAGCTGTGAAGGAAATCACCATCATCTCTAAGAGATTTCCCACCCTTGGGCCTCAATGGTCAGGATGAGTCTTTGCAGGCTTGGCTCATGCTTGGTGGGATTGTGCTGCTCTTCATCTTTGGCTGCTGAGCCAGATGTTTTATAAATCAGGTTGAGTTTCTTTCACTTGTTTGTTTGTTTGTTTCTTTGTTGCTGGTTCCTTATTCATCACTCTTGTGCAAACTGGAAATGTATGTGTGTTTTGCCCATTTATCAACCCTTTAATTCCCGTGGCACCATGTCTG
Organism: Apus apus; assembly: GCF_020740795.1. Taxonomy (NCBI): domain Eukaryota; kingdom Metazoa; phylum Chordata; class Aves; order Apodiformes; family Apodidae; genus Apus; species Apus apus. The sequence continues at coordinate 18,771,588 of NC_067293.1, read as the reverse complement.
GGGCTTTGTTTGGCTCTGGGCTGTGCTGTGGTGGTGGAGGCTCCAGGGTCACAGCTCCAGGGATGCTTTGTCATCCACCAACACTTCAGGTGCCTGCTCCAGCACTTTGGCCTTGGGATCTGTTCACAAAAAGCTCAAGTCTGATGCTGGGAATGGGCAGAATTTTCCCTGAAGTGTGTCTTTCCTATCCTTCCATTTTTGGAGGAAACCCACCATCCTAACCTTGCTCGAGCTGTCTTCTGCAACTGTCACTCTCCCAGTTTTGCCCTCACAGTGTCACCAAATTGCTGCTGAGCCTCCAGCCAGTGCCTGGGAGCTGCTGAAACCCCTGAGTACCTGCCATATCCACATTTCTTTTGAAGAACAAGAAAACCCCACAACTTGCTGGCAGGTTGGTCCTTTGGTGAGAGGCACCTGGAAGAGGTTCCAGCCACGGGTGCAAGGTTTGCTGGGGAGGCTGAAGCTTGGAGAGACCCCAACTGCCTCACAGCTCAGCAGCTCATCCTGTGCAATCTCAGGTGGCAAAGTGTTGGTGTCCAACCTTGGCAGCTGTGGCAGGGAGCAGGGCATCTGGGTGCTGCAGTGAAGGACCTCAGGTGGTGAGGGTGGACCTGAGCACCCTCCTCTTGGCTCAGCACCCGAGCGACCTTCCCAGCCCTGCTCTGCCTCTCTCAACTTCTCTGGCCCTAAATTCATCTCTCAGTGAGTTTTTTTTTACCCCGTGACTTACCCTTCTTCTTTACCTGCTGCTCCCCGGGTGGAAACATCTGCTATTTCTGTGTGGAGCTTTCCAAGAGACCCCCACTCTATCTGCAAAACAGTTTGCAGTTTGATTGTATTAGATTGTCAATAAACCAGCAGGGCATAATTAGACCCCAAAAATGATCTGGACTTGAAAGCACAGCGAGCACTCCCTTCTCTTCCATGAGCTGTAACCTAATGCAAAACCCTGTGTCATTTTCCATTTTCTGGGTCTTTCATTCATCCCTGCTGAGTAATTAAAAATGGCTCATAAATAAACACTGGGGCTGATTTCCGAAACGTTCTGTATTTACTTGCAAGGCTGGTGCTCCTGTCGTTGGCCCCCTTAAGTGACTTTGAAAGATTGTATACAGGTTCCTTTTACAAGATATTTGAAGTTTGTAATCCTGCTTAAACACACAAAAATAGGAAGGATTAACAAACTGCCAGACTGAGGCCAAAAGAAGACAGGGCTAGAAGCAATCAGGGCTCGGCCTATCGGGTGCACGAAATAAATTGGGGGGAAAGTGGAAAACTGTCAACAAAAATAATATGTTATGGATCCTCAAGCCTTTGTGTTTATGCTAGAGGAAGCCTAAAATAAGCTGTGGTTTCTGATGCTTGATTTAGTTTTCCACAAGCATAATTAACAGCAGATTAAGTTTGCTGCCACTATCGTTTATTGCTGAGATTGACAAATACTTGCTGTTTATTTGTTTTCTAAAGAAATGACTGGAGGCAATAACAGAATGACACAGTTAATAAGCTTGAAAACAATGCTATAATACTCATTTGTATAAACTTGGTCTTTCAGAGAAACCCCCTTGATTTTCCATAGGAAATTCTGGCCCTACAGTCCTTATGAAGGAAAACTCCCCATTGATTGAACGTCCCGTTGATTTAAGGTACAATCCTGTGAATTTAAGCTAAAAATTCAGCCTGTGCTGAAGTGCTTTGGGTGGGACCCTCTGTTTAAAATGCCTCAGGTGCTCCAGGGCTTGGCCAGGTGAGGACCAGCAGCTCTGCAGAAGGGAGAAGCACCAAGCAGGGTATGGTCACCAGCCAGCCAAACCCGAGCCAGCGTGTGCCCAGGTGGCCAAGGAGGCCACCAGCATCCTGGCTTGTGTCAGCACTGGGGTGGCCAGCAGGAGCAGGGCAGGGATCATCCCCTTCTGCTGGGCACTGGGGAGGGGGCACCTGGAATCCTGGGGGCAGTTCTGGGTGACAAGAAGGACTTTGAGGGGCTGGAGCGTGTCCAGAGAAGGGCCACGGAGCTGGGGAAGGGGCTGGAGCAGAAGGAGAAGGGGCTGGAGAACTTGTGAGGAGCAGCTGAGGGAGCTGGGGGTGTCCAGCCTGGAGACAAGGAGGTGAGGGGAGACCTGCTGGCTCTGCAGCTGCCTGAGAGGAGGTTGGAGTGAAGGAAGGTCGGTCTCTTCTCCCAAGGAACAAGTGAAAGGACAAGAGGAAACAGCCTCAGGTTGTTGCCAGAGGAGGCTGAGGTTGGATATTGGGAGAAATCTCTTCCCCAAAAGGGCTGTCAGGCCCTGGCCCAGGCTTCCCAGGGCAGGGGTGATGTCCCCATCCCTGGGGGGATTTCAAAGCCCTGGAGATGTGATGCTGAGGGACATGGGGCAGGGGTGGCCTCGGCAGGGCTGGGGTAACGGTTGGACTTGATGGTCTTAAAAACCAATTTGATCATTCTAACTGCCTGATGATAAGGGGCAAGTGTCAGGATTTAGTGGCTCTCTGCTCTGTATTATAAATCACCCAGGGCAGCAACTCCCTGGCGTGTGGCACTGGGTGAGAGGAGCCCTCCAAGGACCAGCTCACACTTTTCCTCCTGCCCTTGAGAAGCTGAGCTGGCACCTCTGGGCATCCTGCATCAGGTCCCACCTGCAGGATGCCCATCAAATGGATTTTGGACCTTGTGCTCCTGTCTGAAATTCACCTGATAAAGCATTTCTGTGCAGCCCCCAACTCTGAATCACTCTGCCAAGCTCTGGTAGATGCTGGGGTCAGGGGCAGCCCCAGGCCCGCTCTGAAACCACCACCCAGCCACCCTGAAGAGAAGAGGACAGGACTTAAAGGACTGAAATGGAAGAAAAAATCATTTTCTTCTACCACTCAGTTAACCTCAGGCTCACAACCTGACTGAAAAAGCAATCACTTTATTTAAGGTGTGCCTGGGGAGCAGCTCTTGCAGCCCTGCAGTTTATCAGGCCCTCTAAGATGGTTAATTTTGCTACGAAGTGAGTGAGACAGGCTCGGGCTGCAGCACCATTTGGATTTAATAATCCACTTCCAGACCTTCTTAGCCCAGATTTCTTGACCAACTGCACGAGGATTTATCGTTTGCTAAGTGTAAGTGAATTACTCCAGGGGTAACTCAATCCTGGTTGAAGGCAGAGGAGGAATGATGTCTTTCATATGGCCAGGGAGAGCCCACCACAGGCTGGGGCTGCATCTGCAGGTGGCTCCTGCTCCAGGGGACACCATTTCCTTCAAGGCAAGAAATAAAAAACAACACCACATGAGAAACCTTTTTCTGGGTGTTTAAATCATATTGTACGTAAAGGAGATGTCCACCTTCTCTCCCCCAGCCCCATCTGGGGCAGTAACTGGGGTGGTGAGAGCCTGGCCCAGGTTGCCCAGGGAAGCTGTGGCTGCCCCATCCCTGGCAGTGTTGAAGGGCAGGTTGGATGGGGCTTGGAGCAACCTGGGCTGGTGGGAGGTGTCCCTGCTCATGCAGGGGGGTTGGATCTAGATGATCATTAAGGTCCCTTCCAACCCAAACCAGTCTGGGATTCTGTGATAAGATTTCACAGGATGGTGGCACGTGGGGATCCTTTGGACAGGTCTCCCAACCAAATGTCACTTGTTCCCCGCCACCCATTGTACAGAACCATCCTCGTGCTCAAACTTTAATTGCCATGGAAATTTGATAATTTCATCCTAAAGGAGAGCTGAGGAAAACTCAGGAAGAGCTCCGATTACTGAAAACTGGAAAAAATTAATCTTGATTAAAGCACTTCCCCCAGGAAAGTCAGGACCTCCTGAACTCTGCCGAGATGATTGCTCCGGAGCTGTTCTGCAGGCAGCCTCACACTGCACTTGTGCCAGTTTCTCCTACAACCTTGTCATAAAAGAACCTGGGCATCACGAGGGAGAGTTTAAATTCTCTTTAGAAGTGTCATTTAGTGGGCTGTTGGCAAGGTCTTGCCCCAGTTCCCTCCCAAGGGCGTGTGCCACAATATGGACATTGCTCTCCAAGTGCAGAAGGGCTGTGGGGACATCTGGCAGTGCCCCGAGGGCTTCTTAGAGGGAGGAACAGGACTTGGGCATCAAAGATGTTCTTGCCTGCACCAACAGGAGGAGCAAAGGGACCCTGCTTATTTGGTGGTTTTAAGATGAGGAGGCAGAAATCCTTTTGAAAAGCTTCTCGTGTTTTCTGGCAGGTCAGTTCCCTCTCAGGAAAGGGAGGGTTGGGATGGGAAGTGCTGCAAGTCTGCTTGAGCACAGCTGGAATTTGCATTTAAAACCAAACTATTCTGATTTTATTTCATTTCATTTCATTTCATTTCATTTCATTTCATTTCATTTCATTTCATTTCATTATTTCATGTCATTATTTTGATTTAATTGATGTTTTTAAATATTTTACCTGACTTCATGATTTCTCTTACCTTCTTTTACTTCAGTAATTTCCCTTCATTGCTTTCTTCCATCAAGGGTTGTTCTTCTTTCCTCCCAGGCACCCATTTGCCCTGCACTTTGCAGAGCACCCATGGTGGTGGCTCTTCCCATGCCACGTCCCTGCACCATCCAACCTTTCACCCCTCGGTGACATTCCAGGGGAGCGTGTCCATCTCTTTCCACCTCCCTCATCCCCACCCACTCTCCCACTTGGGTCTCCAGATGTTTACAATTATCTGCAGATGCAAGACACGGATGCAGATTTTGTGGTTACAATTTGTAACCCCCTAAAATTGTCCTTTTGAAGACTTGTCTCTGAATTTCTCCAGGCTTTCAACACTATTTATTCAGCAATTGACTCGCGGCACAGGAGAGCAAACATCACCCTTGCTCCCAGGCCCCCTCAGCAAAGAAGATTTATTGCATCATTATGCAGAAATGTGCCAGATTTGCTGGGAGGGAGAGGACATGTTTGGCTGGAGCAACCTCAGGGTCAGTTTGCCCTGGGATTGGGGATGGACCTGTGGAGAGGACCCTGAGGACACGGTGGAGCAGCAGCTGCTTTTCTCCACCAGCCTCGGGAAATTGTGGCTGCCCCATCCCTGGAAGTGTTGAAAGGCAGGTTGGATGGGGCTTGGAGCAACCTGGGCTGGTGGGAGGTGTCCCTGCCCATGTAGAGGGTCAGGACTGGATGATCTTCCAGGTCCCTTCCAACTCAAATCAGTCTGTCACTCTGATTCTGTGACTCTTCCAGGTCATTAATCCAGTTGTTTCTGTCAAGAGCTCCATGCTGCTGCTGGGTATGTTTAGGTAGGTTTTGCTGCAGGACCCTGTTGCTTCTCCTCCTTGCAGCTGTGTTGGAGACCACAAAACAATGGAGAAAAACATGTACAGCAACAGGAGCCCATTTCCATAGCATCAATGAAAAGCCAGAGCCCCACGTGCTCCAAAGTTGGCTGGACTGATGATGGGCTTCATTTGGGTCTGGTTTGGGAGGGATCTGAATTTGGTCATTGTCTGCCACTGCTTCCCAGAAAGATGTTCTTGCATCCTGCTCCTCATTTCTCAAGCCCCACATTTCTCAAGAAGGTTTTGTGGTGTAGGGCATGGATCCTCCCAGCACAACCCAGCTTTGATCTGCAGGGGCTTGACAAGAGTTTGATGTAGGTGAAGCACCAGCAGAAAACCACACCAAGCTCCCAGGACTGCTGTAGAAAAAAGGAAATCAGGGAAAAAGTACAGGGTGAAAGGGACATGTCTGAGTGGGAAGGCTGGAACCTTCTCCACCCCTTCTGCAAGAGCTCTGTCTCTCCCTTTCAACTATCTCTTTCAACATTATTTCCCCCCAGACACCACGAATCACAAACACAGTCAAGTCCACCGCCCCCCCTTTCATGTCCATGACATTGCTCAAGGTCCACAGGGGTGGCTCAAGCTGTCCCAGCTCCTTTCCACCTGGGTTCCTCACCGTGCTGAGGGCTCCACCATCCCACTGCACCCCAAAAGGACATCTCCAAGGGGCCAGGACCACGTCCCCTGGCCTTCATTATTTCATTGACAGGAGTCAATATCCCCCCGCCCAGGAATGTATTTACTTCTAGGCACATAAGTAATTCATTTATAAAATTGAATTATCTGACTAGGGAGATGGTGTGTTTTGATTGTGTAGCAGTACTTCTGAAACCAACTTCAAGTTGATAAAAGCCAGATGGGAAGCGGAAACAGTCCATTTCATGACTCTTTAAATGTTTCAGTTGGTTAACCCTTGGACTGCCCGCTTGTATGAAGTTGGGGTGTAGTGTGGAAGCAATTTGTTGGTGAGTTCTCAGGACGCAAAAGGAGCTGGGAGCGTTTGCCAGGTTGTGGGCTGAGGGGGGAAAGGAGGCTCTGCAGGAAAAAAAGACTCCTGAGAGAGAAGTTTCATGGTAGGAGCTGATGCAGGCAAAAGGATTTCTAGGGGAAAGGGGTAAAATCCCAAATCAAGGGTGTTGGGAAGGCTGCTGAGGGTGTGGGATGAGCAGGGAGTCACCCAGACAGCCCCACAGGGTGACAGGAAGACCCACCAGAGGATACAAATGGAACAAACCCATCAACTCCTTGTACTTCTGTTTGGTCCTTTTTCTGTGTGTCCGCTTGTGTTTTCTCCCTGTTTGCCAACGGAGCTTTCCCCCCATGCCAGGCTGGATACAAGGACCACACGTCACAGAAACTCCCAGCAGGACTCAGCCCTCAACCCAAACCTTCCCAAAATACCTACCAATGTCATTAACAACCTGCCTCAAATCCCCTAATGACGAGGGAACCACACGACACGTCGGGACCATCTTTTGCACCGGGAGCTGAAAGGAAGGTTTGGGTGGGGGTGGGTTTTTTTTTTTGGCACATCTGCAGCAAATCTCTGTTCTCAATAACCTCCACAGGTGTGTTGTCTTCTCCACTTCCCACACCACCCTATCCACCCCAGATCTATCTCCTCCCTCCTGGAGAAATCTCTTCAATTCAAGTGCCTTTAATTGCTTTACAGTTCTGCTCCTGCCGCAACCGCCTGCTGGAAAATGGAAAACCCTCCAGACCAAAATACTTTACGACCTTGGTTTCCATTTTGTTCATATTTTCCAAGCTGGTTTCCTGTTGCCCTGTTGCCAAAAACGCACATCAGCAAAGAAGAGAATAATTCACATACCAAATATTTGAAACCATTCTTTCTGGCCCAGAATTAGTGACAATCTGATGCTTTTTTGATCAGCAGCCCCTGCTGCAATCCTTGCTCTCCCAGCAGATGGATTTTTATCACTATTTACTGGGGCAAGGAGGAAGCCTGGGGTGACCAGGCTGTGGGGTTTTGGGTCCATAACTCAAATTCCAGGGTCTGCTTCACTTTGAGAAAGAATATTCTTCAGATCCAGGCAGAAGTGGAGGGTTCTGTTCTCTTGGCTTCCAGAAAGATTTCTTTGTAGGGCAAAAATACCAGGGAAGCTGTTAAAGGGGGTTCCAGGATTGGAAGATTTTGCTCTGTCCAGAGTTACTTTTTTCAGGGCTCAATTCAGGAGAAAGAAAGGGAAAAAAATGTGGTCTTGTGAAAGGCCATGAAAGGAAAAGCCTTTTGACCAGGGCACAAAGCCAAGGCAACGTAGCAGGCTCCGCATCTTGCACATCCTGACAGTTTTCCAGCTATTAAAGCTGCCTCTGCCCCGACTGCTCCTTCCCCACAGCTCTGGAGATGCACATGTGGCTGTTAACAACTTCAAGTTTTGAAATCTGGTGATCAAAACCTAAGGGAAATCTTGCAATAGTCCCGTTGGGAATTTTTTTTCCTGCAGGGTGAAGCCCTGGAGGAGCATCCCTGGGCGGCGGGAGGTGCTGGGATGAGCAGCTCCCAGGGTGCTGAGGACCTGGGAAAGAAATCCTAGCAGATATTCCTCCAAATCAGCCTTTCAGCCTTTTGATAAACTGCATTTATCACTTTATCTGATGGTGGTTTTTTTTAACTGCAGGAGAAAAGGGAAATTCTTGAGGTTTTCTCCCGGAGTGGCCGTTTTTGTGAAGCACAACCCTGATTTGGAAGGGAATAAGAAAGGCAAAAAGGGTGAATTTTGGCAGCGGGTGGAAATCCTGTGTTTTATCAGGGTGAGGAAAGGGCAGAGGTGGATCCTCATCTCCTGCCTTTCACTGCAGCCCCTTGGACGTGGCTCCATAAAGCCACCAAAAAACAAACCCTTGTGCCTCGGGTCTCTCTCCCTCTGCAGCTCCCACCCCCCTGCAGGTGGTTGGGCAGGGGGTGAAGAAAACCCTCCCAGGGGTGGAGAATGAGCTGCAGCCTGAGGAACAAGAAAATAAAAGGCATACAAGAAAAATGAGAAAATACCAACTCAACTGAACTAAAGAAAAAAATTGAACTCATCTACGGTAAAGTAGAAGAAACCACAAGAAACTACAACAAACTACAACAAACTACAATAAACTAAGCTAAACTAAACTAAACTTAACTTAACTAAACTAAACTAAACTAAAATAAAGTAAAATTAAAAATTATTGAAATAAAAAATTGGTATAATAAAGTAAAATAAAGTAAAAAATAAAATTAAATTAAATAGAAAATAGAAAAAAGAAGAAAAAAGAGAAGAAAGAGAAAAGAGAAGAGAGAAGAAAAAATATAAAATGAAATGAAATAAAATAAAATAGAATAAAATAAAATAAAAAAGAGAAAAGAGAAAAGAGAAAGAAGAGAAGAGAAGAGAAGAGAAGAGAAGAGAAGAGAAGAGAAGAGAAGAGAAGAGAAGAGAAGAGAAGAGAAGAGAAGAGGAGAGAAGAGGAGAAGAGAAGAAAATTAAAATAAAATAAAACAAACTAAAATAAAACAAACTAAAATAAAATAAAATAAAATAAAATAAAATAAAATAAAAAAAACATTGCATTAAAAATTCAAGGAGCAAGTGATGAGGTTTGCTGGTCAGTAGCTACTTCCAACAGAGCCTTAAAATGTAATAGAATAGGTGGCTGATTTGGGACAAATACAACCCAAAACTGATGTGGCTTCACCTCCTGTAGATTATTGTAGTAATAATAATTGCAGTGATAATAATTGCAGGAATAATTGCAGTAATAATGGCAGTGATGCTTGAGGGGGCAAGGCAGAGAAAGTCTGAGCTGGGCCTATTTTGCTTTCATGGTCTTTTGTGCTTCATTAAGTAAATGTGAATTAATCCTAATTCACGTTGGGAAACCCAGAATCAGGGAGAAAAAAAGACATGAAACAAGGTTGGGGAGAGGGAGAAATGGGGAATCATTTTCATGAAGCAAAAAATAATTGGCCAAAAGGTTTTGACAACATGGTTGTATTTTTAGGGAAAATGCTGGGAAATAACAAGAAACCCTTTTAATCACTTGATGTTCCAGGCACTTTGATGGATCAGGAATTTTATCTGAGTATTACAGTTTGACACACACACACAAAACCAAACCAATCATTAAATTGGCTGAAGTCTGCAGGAAAGAAGAAGAAATGAACCAGGTTGTCACGGAGTTTTGACAGAGGGAATGAGGGAGGAGCAGGGGAGAGATGGCTCTTGGCTGGATCAGGGGTCACTGAACCCACGTCCCCTCCCTTTGTCTTATATTAGCCAAAATAGTGTAAATAGTGGGGGGAAAAAAAATACCTGGGAGTAGTTGGATGGACAGCAGGATAAAGATACAAATCCCATCAGCATCATTCTCTCGATGCACCCACATCTCGTGGCTTCCCAAAGCACTAAACCACTCCTTTTGGAAATAAAATCGGGGAGATTTTCTTTCCCCTGTGATTTTTCTATTACATGGCTTAAAACACACCATTTCAGAGAGGCATCCTATTCTTGGTTGTTTTCTCTAACCTGAATTAAATTCGAGCTGGAGTTCAATAAGCCCAGGCAGTCACCAGTGCTTAGAGAGAAACATTTCACCTTTAGACTTCAGGAATATGAATTAGTTTTCAATTTATTTATTTTTTTTCTAGTAAAACTGAAGCTGCAAAGAGACAAGCCCAGCCTGAGGTCTGTCCCTGCTTCTCCTCCTCTGGGAATGTCCTGTCCCTGTGCCAGCAATGCCAGGGGCACTGCTGAGAACCACTTCATTTCACTTTAAACCTCGCAGCTCTGCTTGTTAGGAAATGATAGGAAATAATTTCTAGATGGAGAAAAAAAAATATAGAGAGATGAGAGAAAATTAATTTCCTTCACCCTGCTCCAGTTTCAGAGGAAATTCCACGTTATCACTCTGAAAAGAAAACAGAGGGAAAGGAATTGATCTGTATTTAAGATCATTAAAAGTAACCCAGCTGTGGTGCTGCTTCCTCTCGGCTGAGGAGGATGGACTGGACACATCATCTTTGGGATCCTCCAGGAAACACAATTCACTGGAAAAGAGGAAAACAGAAGTCACTGAGATTTACACCCACCCTGCCCAAGTGTCCGGGCTGGTGAAGGCACATGGTGAACCTCACGAGCAAAGAGCATCACCAGGAAGCAGAGTCGTGGGATCCAGCAAAGCCCCCGGGATGCTGCGGGGAGAGGGGTTGAGGGAGGGCCCGGGGTTTGCCTCCAGATGGCAGATGGGAGACCTGGAGCTCGGTGGGAATCTTCACCAGGGCTGTGAGAAAAACTCCACTGCCCCAGAATGTGCCTGCTGCTGGTACCACCCCAGAGCCTCGTGCCAGCACCTCCAAACCCCAGTGCCAGCACCCCCGAACCCCTGAGCTAGCATCCCCCAAATCCCTATGTTAGCACCCCCCAACCCCACTGCCAGCATCCCCAGTCCCATGCCAGCACCCCCAGTTTCCTGCCAGCACGCCCAGCTCCCTGCCAGCACCCCCGGTTCCGTGCCAGCATTCCCCAGTCCCATGCCAGCACCCCCAGTCCCATGCCAGCAACCCCAGTTCCCTGCCAGCATTCCCTAGTCCCATGACAGCACCCCCAGTTCCCTGCCAGCACCCCCAGTCCCATGCCAGCATCCCCAGTTCCCTACCAGCATCCCCCAGTCCCATGCCAGTACCCCCAGGTCCCTATCAGCACCCCCAGGTCCCTGCCAGCACCCCCCAGTCCCATGCCAGCACCCCCAGTTCCCTGCCAGCACCCCCAGTTCCCTGCCAGCATTCCCCAGTCCCATGCCAGCACCCCCAGTTCCCCGCCAGCACCCCCAGTTCCCTGCTAGCACCCCCAATCTCATGCCAGCACCCCCAGTTCCATGCCAGCACCCCCAGGTCCCTGCCAGCACCCCCAGTTCCCAGCCAGCTCCCCACCAGCCCAGAGCTGGTGCTGTTACCTCCGGGGCTCCAGCACAGCTCCCCCCAGGCACTGCCTGCAGCAAGGGGGTGGCATGTGGAGGTGAGCAGGGTGCTGGACATCAGCTCTGCAGCTTTTTTCCATGTCCCTGTTGTTTTGGTCATTGTCACCAGCTCCAGAACCCCAGGGAGGTGCTGGCTGAGCAGAAGCAGCTTGTCCCCCTGCGTGGACCACAGCCATGCAGCACCCACCTCATCCTTCCCTCCCTGCAAGGTGTAAAGAGGTGACACCACGAGGTGCCACAGAAAACCCTCTGTGTGTGGCTTATTATTTGCCACTGAAATTCTTTTTTATGGTTTAAAAGTTCAAAGGGACCACGAGCATTTGCTTCCTTCTTCCAGGAAACCAGGAGCTGGGTGCTGGCAATGTCGGGCTGTGCTAGGAAGAAGTCACTGGAAGTGAAATGGGTTCATACTGGACCAGAAGAACCTCATTGTGAGTCCTGAAAAGCGTCTTTCCCTCTGGCCCTGGTGCCCCATGAAGGAGGCAGAGCTGCTTTGGGCAGGGGGAGCTCGTGCCAGAGGGTATCTCAGGATCTGGGAGCAGAGCTGGGTGCCCAGGAGAAACTCGGGCACGTCTGCAGAACTCCCAGGAGGCAAATTGCACCTGAAAAATAATCGATTCCAGTCGAAAGTTAAGAAGAAAAAAAAAAAAGACAGAATAAAGAGCTGCTGTGCCTGGAGGGCTCTCTTGAAGCCTCAGAAACTGTGAACTGAGCAGGACGATGAGCGTCCTGATGTCCAAAAGCCCAACCCAGTTTGGTGCTGGAGGATGGAGGGATTGTTAATCCAGGCTCATCCCACATCTCCCTGCGTTTGGAGACCCAACCTCGGAGTGTTGTATCATTTGTTATTAATCACATCCCTCGTGCTCACCCAACTGCCTCTCATTCCATGCGTCCATGGGCATGGGGAGGCCATATGGGCCTCGTTTGAGACCCCTCCAGCTCACAGGGCTCCACGTGCAACTGATAAAGCCCAATTTGGGGTGGATGGGAAGGGGGGGGGAGCACCTCTCTCCAGGCAAACCCAAGAAGGACTCCCTATATGTTTTCCTAAGTGCTAAACCCGAGGGAAATTACTTCATCTAAACCCTCTCCAAAGCACGGTAATGAAGACTGTGATGTAGCCAGTGTTCAACCATGTTGACTTTACAGAACTGGAATGAATCCATCTGCATTGCAGCTCGGTGAAATCATTTCCAGCCCGTCGCAGCTCCGGGGCTGACTTCATCCTTGCAACCCCAGATGCAGAGCCCTGGGAGTTGGGGAGAATTCCAGAGAGGACCGAGAGGGAACGGCTGCCCGTCTTCCTGGGGATGGCGATTTCATCTCAGGGCTTTTTTGGTGGCCAGGGACAGTGTGACATCCACCTGCTGCCATCACCTGCAGGGCTGGAGACAAGGGGGATGTGCTGCTTCTCTCACTCTCTCTCTCCGTGAGGTTATTCCATGTTAACCCCTTTAAAGATTCCTGGAAATCAGACCGTGCCCACGGGTTATCCAGGCTGCCAGTTCAGCCCGACGCTCTCAGAGGTGCTTCCTGGCCAAGCTGCTGCTGCAAGAGCTGCTGTCATCACAGCAACCTTTTTTCTTGTTTAAAGATAGAGACGCTCTGGTTATGTTTGTGCTGTTTGCACCAGAACAATGCAATCCCATGGGATGCCCTCCCAGGAGCTCGTCCCAGCTCCCAGAGCATCTCTCCGGGACGTGTGCTCAGAGAAGCTGAGAAAAGCAGGAATTCCTCCAGGTCTGCCCATGCAACTGCTGCCCACCCCCTTCTCACTTCCTTCCCTTCATCCCCTATTTTTTAAATGAACTTTTTCTCAGCAAAAATGCAATCACCTTTTCCTTGGAAGCTGGTACAGAGCACCAATTCCAGGAAAATAAGGAATTGGTGCAAAGCAAAAAACCACCATCCTGATTTTGCTGGGATTTCTGCAAGGAAATAAACCCCAGACCTTGCAGGGAGGGATGCTGGGCCCAGAGGAAGGTGGTTGAACTCCCCGAGGTCTCCACTGGTTCTGGGGGGCTGGGGGGGGAGATGCCCCAGGGACCCCCAGGACCTTCTACTACTGGGGCTGATCCAGCAAGGTGGGTAGATCTTCACCTGCACCCCATGCACTGCTCCTGCCTCTGCTGCAGAGGGAAATCAGTGGGAATTCATTGATGCTGAGTTTTCCAAGGAGCATCCCAAGCTGTTTAAATTCTCCATGAAAGCAGACAAATATATATGTGTATATATATATATATAAGAGGAAATGCCAAAGGGCTCCGGGTGCTCTGGGACACCACCAGGAAATGCCACCTCCTCCTGGCTGGAAGGCTCCAGGACTTAGGAAAAGGGGCAAAATGTGAGTATATTAATGATTTATCAATCCTTATTTTCTTGCTGGGCTTTCTGCTGTCTTACCTAACCCCTCTCGTGTAATTTAATTAAGTTTGTTTAATCTATTTTTTTTTATTTATGAAAAAAAATGCATGTGGGACTCGTAAACCTAATTAAAAGGAAACATTGTTAAGCAGCCTAATGCAGCTATAATTTGATTTAAAGTGCTGGATGATACCAACATTAGAAATGTAAACTGATATGGCTTTTTAAAAAAATAAAAATAAAAGGCGTATTAAAAAAAAAATCTATATTTAAACAGGGTTTTTAATACTTCTCCATTTGCAGCTCTTTTTTAGAGCTGGGGTTGATTGCAAAGCCCAGTTTCCTCCTGTTTCTGTGGCTGCAGGGATGTTGTTTTTTTTTTTTCAAGTGGGGTAACAAACATTTCATCCTCAGTTGCTGCTGGCTCATCTGTGCTCTGTGTTCTGCCAGGTTTCCAAACCTCTGTCCACCCAACACGAGATCCTGGCTGCCCAGCGAGCAGGGCCAAAGCTCCCTCTGATGCCAAAGGGATCAGGAATGTAGGGATAATTCAGATTTGCTTCTGGAGTAACCTCTTGGATTTCAGAGGAGACGGTTTCCACCCGACATGAGTCAAAGAGGAAGGAGTGACCGTCAGAGCCTGTTTAGAATGTTCTTCTAGACGTGCTCCAGGTGACACAGGAGGATGGAACACGTGGGTTTGCCTGATGAGCCCTGGAATCATGTCTTTTTGCTATTTCATCCTCAGCAAGTCCATCCTGACTGGATCTGGGGGATGCTCCCACCAGTTTGTGCATCCCACACCAAGTCTGGATGTCCTCTACTGCCCCACCAAACCCTTCCTCAATCCCCCTGCTGGGGTCGAGATTCGTGCTCTAGGGGAGGGAAAACACTTGGGAAAAGTGTAGTTTTCAGTGCTTTAACACTTGAAAACACTGAAAACAGGCCCCAGGGTGGTGCCAGGCAGGGCTGGATACTGGTTTCCTTTGCCTGGGGGATGGAGGAGGGTGTAAGGGCTGAGGCTGAGCAGACCTGACCTTCCTCCCCCCTCATCAGCCTTTTCCAAGACTGTTAATTGGACACAAGAGTGAAAAGGCTTTTTTTTTAATTTTTTCCCCAGCAGTGAAGTTATTTGGGATGAGTTGCTCTGTTTTCCTCTTTTGCTCAGAATTATTTGCAGAAACTTGGAAGACCAGGGAGAAGATGGTTGGAGGATGTGACCCAGGACTGTACCTTGCAGGGAAACCCCCTCCCCTCTTGATACTCAATCACTGAAGCTGATAATTGGCTTTGCAAGTTGTGTCTCTCTGGCTCTGGACAAATCCACAGGTGGAAGAGTTGAACCAGTGCAAGTTTTGCACAAACTGCCACCAGAACCAAGCAAGGAGAAGGCAAATAATTGAATAAATGATAAATATTGTGGCTGTCACTGAGTACATTTTGCAGTTTGCTTTCACAAGCTGTGGATGCAGCTCTGGTGAGGCCCCGAGGCCACGGGCACACGGGCAGGCTCCGTTCAATTCCACTTCTTATAATTTAAAATATTAATACAGATAAGGTTGCAGTCATTATCATCTGCCCCATATATATTTTTTTGGCCAGTTTCTTTAGCCTTTCATAATAAATAACAACAGTCCTGTCCCCTCCCTGCTTTCAAATCCAGCAGGAGGGGAGGGAGACCTGGTTGACAGATGCACCCGAGACGCAAGAGAAGGGAAATAAAATGTGAAAGGGAAAAACAGCATTTTCCTCCAGCCACACTTGATTGCAGTGATCTGAAATGCCATGGTAGGCTCAGAAGCCAAGCCAGAAAGCGTTCTGGGTTTTTTAATTTAACTTTTTTTCCCCCCTTTAAACATCAAACTACATAACTTTACGACCGAGAATCTGTCCGAGAGCTCCCGCAGCAACGTCGACTCCGACACGGGTGAAATCCCAGCCTGAGGTTTGCAGCATTCCTGGTAGTGGAAGGTACTTAATATTATTTGTCGAATGAGTTGGTTGATAAAAGAAGGCTTTTCTTTTTTTGTCTTGCAAATCATTCCCAATGTGTTCCTGATTTTTGTGAAAGTAAACAAACTGGGACGGTTTTCAGGCTCGGGTTGTTTCGTGCGTGAGGTAACAGAAGTTTGCAGGCTGTGTCTGCCTTCCCAGCTCTGGGACACAAATCTCATACCTTCTTTTCTATCATTCAGTTTTATTTACCAGCCACGGAGACAGTAATATTTTTTTTAATTAATTTTTTCATCCTCCCCATTTGCATTTTATTGTTGATACGAATTACGCGGGATGAAAAAAAATCCCGGCGTTGCCTCTGGAATATTTATTCCCTCCGATTTGCTGGAGCACAGAATCACTCCTATTCTGGTGGCTATATCCTACCTCATAGCAATTGGAGGGTAACAGCTTTTTCAATCCTCTTACCTCCACATTCCAGTAATCCAAACCCCCTTGAACTGGGCCAGGCAGGGCCACGCTAGGATGGCTGCGTGGCTGCCAGCGGCCTCAGAGCTGAGCCTGGTCTTTCAGGAGGGGAAAAGATCTCTCCCAGGCAACTGGGATTCATCATCTGTTGCTAATTGAGCTCTGAGGAGCTGGAGGGTTCCCATCTGCTGGCTTCCTCCATCGGGCAGGGAGAACTGGCAGCATCTTCTAAGGCCTTTTCCCAGTGGGATGCTCCGACTCGCTCCGAGATGCTGGGAGGAGGGCAGAGGGTGGGTAGTGGCAGGTGAGTGATGCTCACAAAACCCCTCCTGAAAATGCATGAAATAACCCACTTTGGAGTCCTCTGCTCTCCAACAGCAAAACAGTTCTGGATCTGGAGCCTTCCCAGCTCCTCAGTCGTTCCTGAATTTGCTGTTCCTGGGGTCGGTCGGGACGGGGAGCAGCAGGACGTGCAGAGCAGAAGGGTTTGGTGCCATGGGTGCTGAGCTGTATCCCACTGTTCAGTGAGCTGCATTAAATCTGGTAGATGTGGAAGTGCTTGAAGTTTGTGGAATGTGGGACAATAAAAACGAGCAGATGCACGAACACAGGCAGAAATCCAGATGAAAATCGAGTCCATCTCTCTGCAGCTTAGAGAAACTCCCCTGCCCCTACATGTGCTGTCTGCTAAGGGGTCTTCCTGTCCTGGGAAGGGGGAAAGAGGGGGGAAAGGAGAATCCCAGCTGTGTGGGAGCCCATAGGGTGTCCCCAAGGGGTGCTGCTTTTGGCTGGGGCTCTGGCCACACTGGAGCATCTCCTGTGTCCATCAGGTCTGGGGAACCTCTGCAGGACTTTGACCCAAATAGAAAAGGGTTCAGGACGCCTCAACATCAGTGGCACGGGACATGGTTTATGTTCTGGGGTAAGATGGGTGTTTCAAAGGGGTTTTTCTCAACCCAGACCACTTTTCCTGGTAGTGCAGGAGCCAGCCAACCATCTGCCTTTGGTAGCCCTGTTGTAGAAGAAGCAGAACCTGCCCTGTCGCTTGGCTTAATGCCACGCTCAGCCCAAAGCCTTCAAACAGAGGATTGCTGATGAATTACCAATTATATTTCAATATCAAATGTCCACTGAGTTCCCCACAGAGCATTTCTGCAGATATTGATTCTCAGAACTGATGGGCACAGGCAGACCTGAGCAGCCCTGAGAGGTAACATCATCCCCAAGCACAACCAGATGGGCAAAAAAGACACAACTTTGGGATGGATAAAACTTCCTGCAGAGCCAGAATCAGGCTCAGCTGCTGGTTCCAGGCCCTGAATGTTAAGGAGAGGCAATTTTTGTGTGCATGAGCTCCCATCAGAACTCAGACTTCTGGTCAGGACTGGCAGGGGAGGGTGATAATGAAGGTAGATGCTCCAGATCAAGGGCCTGATTGGGGTTCTGGGGGTCACGGTTCCTGGAGGCACAGCAGTTGTCAGGAATTCAGGGCCCTACCAGGGTCTCTTCTGCCTGCTCCTCAGGGATCCTACCTCCATCCTCCAAATTTGAAATTGCAGTCTCTGTAAAGAAAAATAAAACCATGGAAATGAGCTGAAATCCATGCGTTGCACAAAACAAGGAAACCCCTTTTGATCCCTTCAAATCTTCCCATTCTGCAGCATGAGCTCCAACCAAGGGTGGAAAAACTCTCTGCAGATCCTAGCAAGCCCAGCTGGAGCACAGGATTTTACATTTCAGATAGGAAGATCATTCCTCTAACACCAACAAGCTTGACTCACTTTGGTCCTGGAGACCTTAGACAGACAACTCCAGCTGGTAAGCACTTGTCCAGGTCCACGATGGCTCTGGTGAACCCCAAGAGTGTCCACAGAGCCTTGGATGCTGGATTGAGGAAGGCTGATGGAGAAAAACTGCAGGGATGGGGTGGGGTGGGAGTGGCAGACCCTGGGGAAGGACTCAGAGACCTCAACCATGGGATGGGGCACCAAGAGCTGGGGAGGGGGATGCTGAAAGTCAACAGATACTTGGCCAGAGCCAGCTTCACTTCCCAGCTCTCCCACAAGCCTTCCCCATCTCACCTTCTTTTCACATTACTGGGAGGATGGAGCTTGTTTTGCAGAGCAAATGCCCTGCAAATGTTGGCTGGGATTTGAGTTGATGGCCACGGGAGGTGCTGAGCCACCAGGCCAGATGGTTGGTTGTTAGTTGTGATGGTTTGGAGTGGTTCTTGGATCTCAGCAGGACCGTCCACATTTGCAAACAAGAGGAAGCCACAGGTTGAACTGTTGCACGTATGAAATCATTGCATGGTTTTCTTCTTCCCTCACTGAGAAAGAAGGTTTGGGGTTGGACTGTGTAATTGACAGTCCACAGGCTGTGACCCAGTGCAGCCAGGAGGAAACTTTGGAAAGGGAGATAATACCATGGAGACAGATCTTCCTCTTCTCTGAGCTGAAATCCCTCCTGAAGCTGAAGCTTGTGGACCCGTTCAGCTCAAGCTGGTTTTCTTCTGCTCCCCCCACACCCACCCGTGGGCACCTTGGGCAGACTTTGTGCAGCACCCACCTGTACATGGACGTGCCCAAGGTTGTGTCTACTTACTCTGCACGGCTCGGTGCTATGGGGTGGCAAGTCAATCACAGTTATTTATGACTTTAAAATTAAAACCAGAAAATAATATCCCTCATCCCTAAGGGGAGGCTTGAAAAGCAGAGTTTCACCCAGCTTTGCTTAGTGAGGTCATGAGGTTTTAATTACAAATACAAAGAACATAAAGTTTGGTTGGGGGGGTGACATCACCCTCCTTAGAATATTTCGTGTGATTCTTTTCCTTGTTTTCAAAGCTATTATTTTACATATCTGCTGACAGATATTTGTATTGGCAGATCTTTGGAAAGAGTAAGATTGTATCTTCTCTGGTTCGCTTCAGAAGTCGCTTCCCCAACCCAAGCCCACGTTAAGAGCTCAAAAAAATGGGTGCTCTGAAGCTGAGTGAAAGCTTCTTTGCAAACCTTTCCATTTATTGCCCTTCTCTCCACTGCATCACCCCTTCAAACTTTGATTTTTACCCCTCTCTATTTGCATTTATGCAAATAATTAGCCACAATCGATGTGGGTGGCATCAAGCATCATGTCTTGTCTGCACCCACCTTCTCCAAGCCCAGCCATGGAGGGAGAAAAGCTTGTTGCAGACATCAGGATTTGGTGAGGTAGAAGAAAGCCCCCAAAGCCTACAATTTCTGCATGGACAACAGATACACCTGCAGCTTTCAGAGCAGCTGATGTGATGGAGGCCACCAAAGGACCTTCCCCCTGTGCCCCAGCACTGAGGGGCTGCCTCAAGGTGCCAGTTACTATTTCAGGTGGAGCAAACCAGAATTTAGGCTGCATTTTGTAAAAACAGAATCACCTTGCTCTTCAAAAGGGCTCTTTGCCTTCAGGTTGCTGCCTTCAGAAGAGCTCACAAACCCTCAGAAGGGTCCCCAAGCCCTGGGGATGCTCCCAGTGCTGAGAGGGGAGCACAGGAGACACAGCCCTGGCTCTGTCCAGCTTGTCCTCTGCTGGGGAACATTGAATAATCCAATATCAGCTTCCCCAGAACTATGATTAATTTCACTTCTGTGAGGTTTTCCTGGCAGCTAAATGGAGAACTCAGGTTTTTCCCTCCCTGTTCTCCAGCAGGGGAAGAGCAAGGGTGGCCCTGGGGACAGGGAGAAGAACAGGGGTGACCTTGGGGACAGGGAGAAGAACAGGGGTGGCCTTGGGGACAGGGAGAAGAACAGGGGTGACCTTGGGGACAGGGGGTCCCACACCTCACACAGCTCACACAGGGTCACCCTTCCATCCCCCAGAGCTCTTCCCTTCCACAAAGCTGGAGAGGCTACATTTTGGTGGCATCCTAAAGGTTTTCTGCTTTGTCCATGTGGTTAATTTTGCTCTCTCTAAATCCTCAGTTATCACACATTCTTTAAGTATTTTCTTTAAGTATTATGAGAAAAGTTCAACCCGGCAGGAATTTTTTCCCTTTACTTAGAGGAGGAAGGGGCTGGGTCTTGGCCTTATATCTCAGCTCTGGAGAAGCCACAATGAAGGTGGGAAGGCTGGTCAGTGGGATGGCCAGGCTGACAAGGGAAGAGGCTGGAGAAGGGATGGATGGAGCAGCTTCTCCTCACTCTCACGCCTCACACGCAACCACCAGCCAAAAGGCAGGAGCAGGGAAAGCTGACCTGAAAAATGTTCCTCACAGCCCAGAGCCAAGAAATCTGGCTTTTCCAGGAAATAAGTTGAGGTTGCAGGGAGATATTTGAGAGAAGCCCCTGTTAAGCAGCCCCAGCCACGTTGGCAGGGTAGGAAAGCCCTCCACAGGGCACGTGTCTCCAGCCAGAGCTGCTGGATGGGGGTCCTTGTGGTGTCATGTCCCACCTTGGCACTGCAGATACACGTGGTGGTCTCATCCTCACCCCACCAAGTGGACATCACTGACCCTTCCTCGACTTCCCCAGCTGTGGTGGAGAAACCCACCACCCCCCCTCTTCATCACAAAGTGATTCCAGTCCTCTAATTTGATTTAACTCTCCCCAAATGCTGTTTATGTTGGTTTTACTTTGCTGAATCATTTCCTTCAAGTTTAATCCTATTCCCTGTGCAGCCTTTTTTGGGGGGACTTAAGTATGAAATAACATAACAGAGATTTATTTTAATATATCTTTAATTAATACAGTGCACGTTGTGGTGAAGAACCTCCTCAGGAGGTCAGCCAGCTCAGAGACTTCAACACCAGCTGTGCACAACTATAATCTGGCCTTTCCTTCCCCAAATCTGTCCTTTTTTTTTGCCATGAAATGAATTTGGGGTGTTGCTGAGAGCAAGGATGGGCTGAGCTTTGCCATCACCTCCTGCTTCGGACGCTGCAGGAGGTGCCACAGCCCAGTGGGGACAGAAAGTACAGGCTGTGCCACCACGTTTGGATGGAAGAGCAGAGGTTTCCCAAAGTTCATTCTGGGGAAAAGAAGGTGGAGAATGAAATGAAAGCTTTGCTGTGGGACTGGACATCTGAGAACTTCTGGGAAACCAATCTCCTGAGGGCTGCTAGGAGCTACCATGGGCGTTTTCTGCCAAGAGTTACTTTGTCTTCAGGAGGTTTTTTTAAGAAGTTCAGGTGTTAGGAAGAAGAAATATTTGTTAAGCCGTTCATAAGTCATTAGCTAATGACTCGACTGAAGTGGTAGTTACGTTTACAGGAATTCAGCTAGAACATTGCAAATTCCAGCTCCCACAGCCCCCAAACTGGTTTGCTTTCAGCCCACGGAAGGGTTATTCAGCTGAGGGTCCCATCCACTCCAGTTGCAGCCTCTTGTCTTAGCCAGAGCATTTATAAACTGGTCTATTTTAACTTCATCTTGCTCCTCTAACAAACTTCTCACCCTTTTCCTGTGTTGCTGGTGGCAGCTGTTTGTGTCACACTGTCTCATCCATGCATTTATTGACTTGTTTTCTTCCTAGAAACTGATCGAATTTGCACACTGGGATATTAGAGCTCCCATCTCTCCTGTGCCAGGCTTATCCCCAGGAGATGTGAGGCAGCACCTTCGTTTGTGTTTCAAACAGGACAAGCAAATAGGCTGGGATTTGAAACAAAAAAAGAGATTGTTTATTTGCTAACAAGTTGTGAAACAAAGAACAGACAATCCTTTGAGCTTCTCTGTTAGAACTGAAAATGTCCTTGCACCAAATTTAGAATTGTAGCTTTAAATCTATGACATCTCAGGTGGAGATATAAAAAAAAAGTATTAAATGCAGAATGAAATGCTGATGATATTAAAATACTAGCCCTGATCCACAAGTCAGGTTTGGTTTGCTTTGGGCTTTGGTTTTGGTTTGGTTTTGTTCTGCTAAATGCAAAATAAATCTCAGCAAGATCTCGAGCAGCTTGAGCACGATGAAATGTCCTGGAGTCTGCCCCAAAAAGTGGGCAGGAAAGCCTGTGTTTGGAATTTACCTGTGTGCTTGAAGAGATTAATGGACGGCATTAAAAGATGGGTTTCAAGTTAAGCAAACATTTCTGGCATATTGTATAACACTTGCTTTAAAATTGAGTTAGTTATTCTGAACTTCATGCCAAATGATTATTTCCTCAGTCTTCTGACCACGGTAATAAGTGACACAACCAGCACATCACTGGGTAAAGACCATAAGATTACAAAGCCCAAGAAGGGTCTGAGTCAATCTTGGACAGCTTAAAGCCCTGCAGTCCCCTAAAAACCCTTCTCTGACATATTAATTCTCCCTAAACCCTCAAAATGTTCCTGATTAGATCATCTCGATCGGACTTTGGTTTTTGGGTTGTTTGGTGTGTTTCTTTTTCATTGTAGGAAATGAAAAAGGCTCGGTTGATCCCCGGCCAACTTCTTGAAACGTGTTGGGATGCAAAGGAAAGAAAAGATGACTCAAAATGCTTTTTAATAATATGTCATGTCAGCAGAGATAAAGGTTCACACTTCATGGCCTCAGCTGGCTTTGATCAGCGCTGGGCTCCAGGAAGGACCCCCCGGTCACCTTGCTTTTAAATCATGAGCTTATGCTCTTATAATTATGAACATGTTCATGAAATTTGTTTCGTTTCTCTAAGAAGAAACAATGATCCGTAGAGGTGGAGCTGGCCCTGCCTGGGGGTGAGGGTAGAAGAAGATAACCTCCCAAACTGTCTTCTCCTGCCCTGTTTTCCCTCTGTTTCTCGCCCCAGCGGGTGGGAATGGCTGTGGGAGAAGGTTCCAGAAAAGCCCCTGGAGTGGGTCAGGAACCCATCCTGTCTAGGTGCTCAGT
Organism: Apus apus; assembly: GCF_020740795.1. NCBI lineage: Eukaryota > Metazoa > Chordata > Aves > Apodiformes > Apodidae > Apus > Apus apus. The sequence continues at coordinate 18,748,719 of NC_067293.1, read as the reverse complement.
GGGTGCATCTGAAGGAAAACTCATCAGCAGGGGCTGGGGCTTTGCAGGGCCCCCACGGATGGACATCAGTGGAAGGGTGGAGCAACACGGGGACGAAATCTCCATGTAGTTCAGATCATGGTGTTGGAGCTGCTCTCCAGATTGAGGGACACCCTCTCCAGATTGAGAGACAAGGCACAGAAGCACCATCATCCTTGATAAAATTAAATCTGAAGTTAATCAGCTTCTCTGAGGGCCACGCTAGGAGATGCCTGCACTCCTGCCAGGGTTGGAGCTGACTCCTCCTGGGTGACCCCAGGTATGTCCCACTCTACAAAAGCCTGGGGAAGGAAATTCAAGCAACACTCTTCCATATGCTGATTTTACAGCATCTGTCCCAGCTGCCATTCTAAACAGCTTTGTTAGATTCCCCCCATGATTTCAGCTGGAGCTCAGCAGGAGCTTTCAGAACCCCATTTGCAGACAAGGCCTTTTCCTTAGACAAACCCCTGTCCCAGTGAGGTATGTCAGGAGTTTGGTGTAGAAATGTGTGTAAAAAAATAATGTATGACTGGTTATAAACGTATAGAAATGTGTAGAAATCCACAAATGAATATCCACATGCAAAGCCCACCACAAGCTGAGGAAGGAGCATCCTTGGGATGGGGATTTGAGGACAATTGGATGAGTCTGGGACATTTAAAGCACGTGTTTGTCCTGAGTTCTGCCAGGTAGTGGCTTTCTGACCCGTGCTTTTTGGTGTGTCCACAAAGCCCAGGCAGTTTTCACCCTGCTGCCAGCCCAAGGCTTGGAGGAAATGCGTGCACCAGGGCAACAGGCTCTGACAAAATGGGCAAGAAATCCTGAAAAGTGAAACTTTGGAGTAAACCAGTGCTCCCCTGGCAGCACAGCAGCTCTTGGAAGTGGAGCAGGGAGCTCTGCACCCCATCCCCTGCCCACCCTGAAGCTGCAGGGCCCCTCAGCAGCTCCTACACCCTCCCCTCCCACCCCCCTTCACCTGCTTTCTCAGCTGGCCTGTGAATTTTATCCCTTTCCACGTTTTTTTTTTTTTCCCCGTTAAGGCTCATCTATCCCAGCTGCCATCCCCGGGGCGAGGGGTGCCCTGGGGATGGGTGGGGGAGGCAGACACCCACCCTGCTCGGTGGGAATACGGCTGTTCCCTCTCCCCCCACAAGAAAAAGAAAAGCAGACAGGCCCCCAGGATCCCCTTTGGCTCTGGGGAGGGTGCAGGGATGGGAAATAAATCAGGGCGGGGACGTCCCGGCTTGGGGGACAGAAAATCGCCGCGCAAAAAAGCAGCTCAAACCCTTCCCCGGGCACCTGCGGGACCCCCCGCCACCCGGAGCATCCCCTCCCTGCCCCAGCCCCGGGGGGAAAACCGGGATTTCTGCCCCGAATTCAGCGCATCTGCCTCTGCGGGGACGGGCTTTGAAGGGGAGGGGTGGAAAAAAAACCCGCGGGTGTTGCCGGGGGGGGGGGCGGGTTTGCTTCCTTTAGACAAAAAAAAAAACGGAACCAAACGAACCGAAAAAACCGAACGGACAAATAAAAAAACCCACCCACATCAAAAGCGAAGAAGAGCCTCGGTCCCTGCCCGGAGCGGTGACAAGCAGGGGGTGACACCACCCGCGGTGGTGCCGGGGACACCGGAGGGGTCGGGGGTGAGAGGGGCAGCCGGGCTGGAGCAAAAAACCCCCCCCCGGCCCCGCAGCTCGCCCGGGGGTCCAGCACAGACACGGCTGCCCCCTCCTTTATCCCTCTCTCCTCGCTCCCCAACCCCCTCCTTGCCCCCTCGGACTTCTTTTTTTTTCTTTCTTTTTTTTTTTTTAATTTTTTCTGTCCCCTTTGTGCTGGTTCTGGTTAAACGTTATTTGCAGTTTTGTTGGAAAAGTGGCCCCTAGTGTGCAATTATGTCAAATTTCTTTGAGTTTTACAATTTAATGGAGAACAGTAACTCTTTTATTGATCCTAGACGGGGCCGGCTCCTCTTCCCCCGCTCTTCCCCTCCACCTCCAGCTCTCCTCTCCCTCCCCCTTTGACTTTCCTCCCACCCCCCCCCCACCCCCCCTCTCCCCGTTACTCCTATGAAATGTCACTCAATGTTTCTTATGCTCCCACCAGTTTCCAAAACAAACAGTGGAGGCTGCAGCCGTCTATTGACTCAGTTGGATGCAAGAGGATCCCGCTGCCCCCCGACGGGAGCGGTGCCGTGGCCGGGCGAGGCTCGGGGGGTCCCAGCCGGGATGGAGCCTCCGCCACCCGCCTGAGCCCCTCGGCAGCCCGGGGGACACCCCGGCCCTGGGGAAGGGATGGCGCTCAGCTCCCGGGCTCACGCCTTCTCGGTGGAATCCTTGGTGGGACCCTCGACCAAGAGGAAAGTGCCGGATGGTCACGACGAGGAGCCCGGCAGCGGCTGCAGGCAGAGCCGCAGAGCCCCGGAGGCGGGTTGGTAGCCCGGAGAGGAGGCTTGGTAGCCCCGAAGGGACTCGGGGCGGCGGAGAGGAGAGGACAGCCCCCCGCTTTGCCCACGCAGCCTTCCAAGCCGTCCCCTCCCGTTTCTCTTCCCCGCAGAGAAGCGGCCCAAGGCGGGCGCGGAGGGCCGGGCGGCAGGGCCCGGGGTGCAGCTGGAGCTGCAGGGCTCCGAGCTCTGGAGGAGGTTCCACGAGATCGGCACCGAGATGATCATCACCAAGGCCGGCAGGTACCGGCTGCGCATCCGGCCCCGCCGCCTCCCTTCCCTCTGCCCCTCCCTTGCTTTTTTTCTTTTCTTATTCGTTATGTTCTTTTCCCCAATTTGCTTTTCTTGTGCGGGGAATTATTCTTCCTTCCTTTTGTTTTGTTTTCCTTTTTTTTTTTTCCCCCTCACCCGCTAAATGTATTGAGTTTGATTTTTATTTTTATGATATTTTTTTTTTTTTTCCTCCCCGTGCTCCTATTTTTTTTTTTTCTTTCCCAACCCCTCTCAAGGGGCTCCGGCTCAGCCCCTTCCCCTCTGCCCGCAGGAGGATGTTCCCCTCGGTCAGGGTGAAGGTGAAGGGGCTGGAGCCGCTCAAGCAATATTACATCGCCATCGACGTCGTGCCCGTGGACTCCAAGAGATACAGGTACGGGGGGGTGGGCGCCACCCGGGACAACCACCCTCACCCCCCCTCTTGTCCCCCCGACCCCCGCGGGATCCCTGATCCGGGATTGATGTTTCCATCCCGCGCCCTGATCGGTCCCATCTTCATTTAGTGCGTGTATGTGAAATAGGGGGTGAGGGGCCGAGGCGGGGGGGACTACCTATAGATTCTATAGGTATCCGTGGGCGTGGGAAGGGCTCTTCCCCGCCTGACCGCGGCCCGGCCCGGGCCAGGTACGTCTATCACAGCTCGCAGTGGATGGTGGCAGGGAACACGGACCATTCCTGCATCACCCCGCGGCTCTACATCCACCCCGACTCTCCCTGCTCGGGGGAGACCTGGATGAGACAAATCATCAGCTTCGACCGGGTGAAGCTCACCAACAACGAGATGGACGACAAGGGGCACGTAAGTGTGGGGCAGCCCCGCCGGGGGGGACGGGAGGAGCCGGAGCATCACCCCGGGGGGGGGCAATCCCGGGACGGTCCCTCTCGCCCGGGGCTGAGGACACGGGTCCTGGGTCCCAGGTCCCATCCGACTTCCAGGAGGTTTTCTTCCTGCCCTTCTGCCCCTCGGGAGGGCTCAGCCTGCTCTCCCCCCGCACAGATCATCCTGCAGTCCATGCACAAGTACAAGCCCCGCGTCCACGTTATCGCCCAGGACTCTCGCTTCGATCTAGCGCAGATCCAGTCGCTGCCCGCCGAGGGGGTGCAGACCTTCTCCTTCCAGGAGACCGAGTTCACCACCGTCACCGCCTACCAAAACCAGCAGGTACCTGGCGGGTGGGGAGCCCCGACGGTACCGGAGGGGGCGGTGGACGGACAACCTCGGTGGTAGCAGGGTGTATCGGGGGGATGAAGACACCCGATGGTACCGAGGGGGATGGAGATGGTATCGGGTGGTCGGGAGGCTGCGGACCCCCGACGGTACCTGGAGGATGGGGAGCCCCGACGGTACCGGAGGGGGCGTTGGATGGACAACCTCAATGGTGTCAGGGTGTACAGGGGGCATGGAAACCCTCGACGACACCGGGAGGAACGGAGACGGTATCGGGTGGTCGAGGGCTTGCAGAGCCCCGACGGTACCGGGAGGGTGGGGAGCCCCGACGGCCGCGGAGGTCGGTCCCGACCCCCCGCTCCCCCCGAGCCCCGACAGCCTCTTTCGCTCCCACCCATCCCCAGATCACTAAGCTGAAGATCGACAGGAATCCCTTCGCCAAAGGTTTTCGGGACCCCGGGAGGAACAGGTAAGGGCTGGGGCCGCCCCGCCGCCCGCCCCGTCGCGCCCGCCGGCCCCGCCGCCGCGCTCAGCCCGGTCTTCCCCCGCAGGGGGGTCCTGGACGGGCTCCTGGAGACCTACCCGTGGCGACCCCCCCTCGCCCTGGATTTCAAGGCTTTCGGCGCAGACAACCAAGGTAAGTCCCGTTTGCTGCCTTTCCCATCCCGCCGTCTCTGGGCTGCGCCGTGACCGCACTCCCGGAGGTCCCCGCGGGGGGGGATTCCAGGGTCTTTAACCATTAAAATAATAAGGTGGGTCCAGAAAACGAACCTCCGGCTAACGGAGAGTTGTGGGAAGCCAATTCCGCGTGGTTTCGGCAAGGAAAAAACCCAACACTCCGGTTAAAATCAGTTGGAGGAGCTGAGGGAAGAGGAGGAGGACGGCGCGGTCTGTCCCAGCCCCGGCAGAAATCAGATGGAGATGAGCTGAAAAAAAATATCTGAGCAGGCAGGAGGTTAATTTAGAGCCGGGTTGGGCCGGCTTTGATCCTGTGACACTAATTGTTTCCAACCCGTTGGAGGATAACGACTCAAAACGGGGTGATAACGGCGGCCGGTGCCTCCTGCAGCCGGATCGATCCGGGCGGACAAACGCTTTTCTGCAAGAGGAAATAAAATGATCGGCTCTTTAAGATGTCGCTTAACTCGGCAAAAATGCAGGGAAGAGTGAAAAAAAATCCGGGGAAACGGTTTCAATCCGTTTGACAAACACCCATCGCTCTTACGGCCCTTTTCCCGAAAAAAAAACCCCGCCGGCTTCTGGAAGTGTTAGTTGAAAAATCATTCTTGATAGCGCAGAAATTAAAATAACTACCCCAGCGTTTGCACGCTGGAGGGCTCCGGTTTGGGTTTAAGGTCGGCAGTTTCATGTGCGTTCATGTCAGGAACTCTTCAGAGCATCGAGGTGCCCCAAATCGTTCCCGTCTCTCTGTAGGGAATGGCCGCAAAAATCACAGCAAAAATCCACGCCGTGCAGGAAATGGAGAGACATCCGAAAAAAAAGCAGACTCGGGAGAAAAGAAGTTTACCAGGCTGTAAAGAGAATTAGATTTAAAAAAAAAATATTAGTATTATTAAGTTTAGAAAAGACGTTATGCAAAAAAAAGTGATTTAAAAACCCTTTTGGCTACTGGGGAGAGAAGCTGGTGGGTGCTGGGAATGAGAGACCAGCAATTGCAAGAATTACCGTGTAGATGCTAAAATATTAGGGCTGCCTGAGATCGGTTTAATTCAATTTTTTTTTACTAGTTTTAAAGGAATCGGTATTTTTCTTCAGAGTTCATTTCCTGGGCCAACGTCAATGCAACAAAATCTCCAACTCTGCTACTAATCGAGCTGCAGAAAAGCTGAAAAAGAGAAGCACTGAAGCCCCCAAACCTGCTGATAAATTATTTAAAAAGCAGGAATAATGTGCTGGGAAAAAAACTGGATGTAAACCTGGGGGGGTTTAAGCCTCCTAGAAATGGTAGGAAGCACCAGCTCTTGGAGCTGCTCTGTCCTCCCCCCTGGGATCCCCCTTCCCAAACTTGTGCTGGAAGTTGGGGGATGTTTCTGGAAGAGAATATTAGCTCTCGTTTGCTCTGCTAGAGCAGATTAATTCCCTGTCTCACCCTCATACAAATGGGCTCAATCGCAGCGTTTTCCATGATCCAAAGTCGCCCAGTCCTGGGAGGACATCAGGATGTGTCCATGGGGAGAGGAGCAGGTCCCTGCCCTGCAGCCACTCCGACACAGCCCCTGGCATCAGAGGGGGGAGATGCCCGAGCCCTCAAACATTCCCAGATGAGCATTCCCAGCCTGTGGGATGCTCTGCTTGCTGGGAGTTTGGAAAATTAATTTGCACCACGTTCCAAAAAAAAACCACGTTGTGCTTTGTAAAAGTTTGGGTTGGTTATAGAGTCGGTTTTGTGCTGCTGGTTTCATGTAAGGTCTGGCCAGGTCACAGCTAGCTAAGATATTAATTGATTGTAATGTAAATAGAGAAAAATACTAAGATATTAATTGAATTGAATGTCAATAGAGTAAAATATTAAGAGATTAATTAAATTGAATGTCAATAGAGTAAAATACTAAGATATTAATTGAATTGAATGTAAGCAGAGAAAAATACTAAGATATTAAATTGAATGTCAATAGAGTAAAATACTAAGATATTCATTAAATTGAATGTAAATAGAGAAAAATACTAAGATATTCATTAAATTGAATGTAAATAGAGTAAAATACTAAGATATACATTAAATTGAAAGTAAACAGAGAAAAGTACAGAGCAAAAATGGATGCACGTTCCCTTCCTTTCCCAGTGACTTTGATAGGAACTGGAAATAAAGAGTGGGGAAAAACCCCTCTGGAAGAATGTGGTAATAATGAAAGTGCAGCAGAGACACACGGCTCTTAAATGGTGTTAGATGAAACCAGCAGCTGTGGAGGATCAGGGCCAGCAGCTCCAGAGCACCAACCCCACCCCGGAGCAGTTGTAGCTCTGGATGTTGCTGGTGCTGAGCAGAGATGTTCCACCCCTCACGGGTGTGAAACGAGCCAGTCATCACTTCCCTGATGAATTATGAAAGTGCTCATTGATCCATTTCAGAAAGGAGAAGGTTAATATGACACGTGAATTTGAAGTTTCTGGAGACACTTCTCATTTTCAAGGATACGTTTCAAATTGCCTGGGAAGTCAAGTAAAATTGGTTAATTCCCGTGAGCAGGAAGGTGCAAAAAAAATGTCTCCATCAGGCTGAATACATTGTTTTGTTCTAATGTGTAAGAGGGGGGAGAAACTGCCTGTAATTTGCAGGAAAAATAGGGGAAAATGGTGTATGTCTAAGAGGAGAAGGTTAATGGTCACACAGAGAGGCACAGACTCAGCAGGTACCTGGGTTTGTGGAGCTGAACCTCGTCGTTGTCCTGGTAAAATGAATGGGATTAGCCAGGTGGGAATATTGTTCTTAGATAAGTGCCAAGTAACAACACAAAATCATTTATGGACAAATCTCCCCATTTTCCAGGAGCTGATATTTGAATCAGGTTTGTGTTGGGATGGACATAGCGGGCAGGGAGCTGTGGAGCAGAAGTCCTCCGTGGGTTCCTCAGCTATCAATGGTGGCTGGCCCATCCCGGACCATTTCTGCTCTCCATTTTCAGGTGGGAGCTCCAGCTCTTCGCCGGTGACCTCCAGTGGTGGGACACCTTCTCCTCTCAACACCCTGCTCTCTCCATCCTGCTCACCTCCTACGCTTCACTTCTCAGCCAGCGGCATCGGCGTGTCGTGCCCCGAGACCTACCTACACCACCTCAACCTGCCCCTCTACTACAAGATTTGTCCTACCAGCTTCCTAAGGCAACAGTCTCTCCTCTTCCCAAGCCACGAAAAGCTGGGAAGCACCAACCCCCATCTCCTGCCCCACTTCATGGTGGACGTGCCAAAACTCTCCTCCCTCGGCATAACCAACCTGAAAAACGCCAAAGCTGAGGACTTGAACGGGCAATGTCTACAAGTACCCAGTTCTGCTGGTCAAATGCTGTATGGATTACATGCATCTGGAAACATTTTCCCATCGAGTCCCATTGCTCGGGAAGCACTTAATTGTTCTTTACATCCTCCATATGGCTTGTATGGTTACAACTTCTCCGTGCCATCGAGGCTGATGGCTGCAACCAGCCATTTCAAAGTGAGCGACGGCGTCTCCGCTTCCCTGCGGGACAGCAGATGTAACCACTCCAGCTGGCAGCCCACCATTAACCACTGCCTCTAGGGGAATTCTAGGCTGTTTCCAGGCAAGCCTTTCCTTCCCTCATACCCCAGGGCTTGCTAGTTACTGACTCTGAACCCCTGGGTGGTACAGGAGGGGCGCGTCCAGGCGTTGAGGGGTCGTGTTGTTGGGAGGGCGGCGGATGGGGGAGCGCGGAGGGTCTGAGGTGATCCACAGCAAGGTGATACCTTTTAGTGATATTTATGTTGTGGTTTTAGGTTAAGAGCAAACTGTACAGTCACCTTTTTCATATTTGCACTCTGAAGCAGGAACGTGGACGTATACTTTGCTATAAAGATGTTTCCTTGGAACTGTCTGCCCAGCCTTTAGTTAGCTCCAAGCCCCGGTGAGCTCCTGCTCACCCTGCTTGAGTTTTGCCACTGATTTCATAGGGACGATTGAGATTCTGAGTCAGCAAGGTATCCCGAGTTTTCTCACGTCCTTGAGAATGTTCTCAAGTTCCCTGGGGTCCTGATTCATGACATGAAAGTGCCCTGTTTCTCCAGGACCCAGATGACTCGGTTATCAGAGTTGGGATGTAAATTCAAGTATCTGCTGCCAAGGTAAAGACAGATGGGATAAAGGGTGGATGTGTTACTGCCTTGTGGGATGAGATGGCAGAGCCCAGGGCAGGGGTTCCCCAAGAGTCCTCTTCTCCATGCTCCTGTTTCCAGAGGTCTCCAGGTGGTGGTGCAGAGCAGCACCAGTGTTGACAACACGGTGGGAAGGAACCAAGGAGGGGGGTGACACATCCGCCCCGTGGTGAGCTGGATCCACACTGGGGACATGGTAGATCCATCTCAGAGAGCTGTGTGGGTTGAAGCACCTCCAGGAGCCCTGCAGGACACCCCTCCTACCCAGCACTTCCAGCACCAAGAGACATAAAAGATCCCCCTGGGATTGCATCCACCAGCCTGTGCCCGATCCCGTGGAGAACACAGACCTTTTCCAGAGAATTACAGCTCTACAGGCCCTGGAACAGGAGATTTTCAGTCCCTTCCTAAAGTTTTGTTTGTTTTATTATAACCTGTGGATATTCTTGTTATTCCTGTAAATAATCTCTAGCTCCCAAGGGCACAATGTAACTCGCAATAAATTGGGCACAGATTTTACTCTTTATTTGATTGATGCTCAGTCCCTGCTTAAGCCAATTTTATTACTTGATACATGAGAGAGATTTGAGAATCCTGTTTGATGAAACCCAGCCACATTTTGGGATTAAAAGAAGACAATCCTGTATTTACAAAGACAACCCATCACTATGTAGGGATTGAGTGCACCTTGAAGGATCAAAACTGGTATCAGAGTCCTGGCTTTATTTCCATCCATAGCAGACAATGATTTCAGGGAACAAGCAGTATCAAAAGCTGTTGAAGTAACAAAAAAGTCACAATTTTACTTTCATGAGACTTGGCTAAAAATCTGATTTCCTGAATTTCACTGCTTTGAGTGTCTGCAGAGCCCCCAGCAATGGCAGGATGGAGCAGGGGGCCAGGCTGGCCTTGCTAAGTGGTCTGTACCACTGCAACAATGAGCAGATCTGCTTTCTGGTGCTGTCACTCAGCAGTTCATCTCACCATTTTTATTAAAAAAAAAAAAAAAAGGCTTTTTTTTTTCATCAGGGAGTCCTTATTCCCAAGCTGCCCCTCATCCCTGGTGGTGGGTGAGTTCTGGGATGGGCCCTGCTAATCCCTGCAGATCTCTGCTCCCCGTGGGTGGGGGGACCAAGTGCCAGCCCCCACGTGCAGTTCATCGTGGGGAGCTGGGAAGGCTCTTCTGGATCAGTCTTGGGTTGGTGGGTGGATGCAGTGGGTAACTTCCAGTTTTCCAGATATTTCTGGTTCCATGAGGTATTTGGGAGTTGCCAGCCATGAGCTGGAGTTTTGACAGATTTGTCTAGTTAGGAACTTGACTGACAATGACTAGAATAGATATTTCACTTGCAGACAAGTTTGCAGTGCCAGCAATCTAACCTGAGATCCCATAAGTTCCTTCTCCTGCAGCAGAGCAAACGGCCTCTTTAACCAGACCCTCTTCATTCCTCCTTGGAGCACGTGCACAGGTGGGAACAGGGCTTCCCAGAGCTGCTTGTTTATTCTCTGCTTTTTGCCATGAAGCTGCAAACCCAGCACTGGGGTGACGGGCTCCAACAGCACATTTATTCCTGGGAAGCTGGGGGGAAGGAGGTCAATATCCCAGCTGGGGCCACGTGCCTCTGAACACACGTACGTCACACGCCTCTTGGCGCTTCTTCTCACCAACATTATCTGGAAACCTGTGGCAACTGCAGAAGTTCACAGTTCTTTACATTTGGGGGGTGAATATAAGCACAAATCCAACATTACAGTGCTGTTTTAAAATGAGAGCAGGGAGAAAATTAACAGGGTTTTTTTAAGATTCAAACTGATGAACAATCTTAACTATTAGTCATTTGACCTTTCCCAACAGGAGTTTGGAGTTACTTGGAAATATTTGTATGATATAGCATAGAAGGGTTTAGGCTGGAAGGGACCTGAAAGATGATCTAGATCCAACCCCCCTGCGTGGGCAGGGACACCTCCCACCAGCCCAAATATATGATTTAATATATATCATATAATGTATGCATATGATATGGTGAGACAGCACTTGTCTAAGAACAATCTTAGACATGATTGTTCTATAATCTTACATATATTATAGACTTAGACAAGTGCTGCCTTTCTATATCATATATATGATATAGAATATGTAGAATTATAGATATCAATATGATATATATATTATAGCATACATATCTGATCCCATTTCAAGCACCAGGGAAGCAAAGATGGTTGTGCCAAGGGTGCTGCGTCCTCACTCGACACTGGGACACGGGATGGGCTTGGTCCCCAGACACAGGGAGGTTGATTTAAAAACCAAAGAGACAGAAAAAAAAAACCAAGCCCCAGCGATGATGTTTTTAATCAAAGTGCCATTTCCTATCCAATTCCACCCCGATTGAACACATCTACTGGTCAAGCCAAGGCACAGAGGGAGCGTCGGATGGAGCTTTTCAGATGGAAGCCCCTTGGTTTACATTTGATCTTCTGAGGTCTGGTCTGTAATTAGATGATAATTTGTATCACAATTATGCAAAGCAAACGAGGATTGGCTAGCAAGGTAGACCAGAACAAATAAGCATCCAGACCATTTGAAATGCATCCAGGATGGAAACGATGTCCATGTGTGGGGGTGGGGGTGGGAGGGGGGGGGGGACATGCTGTTCCAATCAAGCTGCAGAAAGGGAGAAGGTTGGTATCGGTTCCTACAAAAGTCTCAAACATTCATGTTTACAAATTTGTATTGCACATTAATACGTAAACACGTGGGATTGGAAACAGATGCTCCACAAGGTTGACGTGTCCTTTCCTCTTGGTTTCGTGTGTCCGTCTGTCTCCTAGAAGACACAAACTCTGCAGTGACTCTTACACCAGGGATCAGGAGGCTAGAGAAGAGCTAAAGCAGAGTTTGAAAACTGCCAGACCCACAGGAGCTCTCCTGGCCCCTGGAAGGGTTTTGGCTTTGGGGTGTGGGGGGGACAGGTCCCCCAGCTCCTCCCAGGTTGTCTGACCAGCATGGGATGGCTGGAGCCAAGCTTTGCTCTGCTGCCAGGGCTACCTCCTCCCTTGGCACTGGCCCCTGGATGGATTTCCCAGTTTTCTCTCAGATGTGTCTCTTGGAGGCACCAGAGCTAGGGCAGCAGCCCTGACATCTCCCAGCCACAGCAGCTCCCTTCCCAACACCCCCACCTCATGAATCAGCCACAGGGAACTGGAAAAAAACAGCTTTTAAACCAGAAGGAGCTCTTTTTGATCAAGTAATTTTGCCAAAGAAAAGAAAACAAGAGCCTTCTTGCAACCTGCAGAAAAGCTTGGGGCTTGTTAATCCCCTTTTCTTGATTAGCATTTTTGGGATGCAAGCTCTGGGCACCCCTTTTCATGGCTGTGCAAGTCCCAGGGTTATGGAAGTGTCAAGCAAACTGGATGCAGCAGCTGGGGCTGTTGGGAATGGGATTGGCTCCAAGGACTTTTGCAGGTGCTGGGAATTGCTCTGCAAGTTGTTCCTGCTGAACAGGGCTCTGGTCTCACTGGGAGCTCCTGAATTTTATAGTTATTTATAAACCCACTTCCCTGTGTCCCTTTGGTGACGTCCACAAGAAGGACTCACCATCCACTTCCACATATCAACCAATTCCCTTCTGGATTGCTTATCCTGAAGTGCCCAGTTGGAAGTTTATTGCAGCAATTAAGTCCAAGAAGTAGTGCAGGTTTTGTGCTGGAGCCCTCAAAGTTATAAATCAAAGGACACAAACCAGCAAAATACAAGACCTTTCTGGAGAGGAAAACACCAGCAACAAGGGAGAACCCCCAGGAGAAGTGACACTTGCTGTCTAAGGAGGCAGATCCAGAACAAAAAGCAAGGGCTCAGGATGGCTCTCAGCCCTCTGAAGTCTGAAGATACATTAGAGGTACTAAAGAGGTTTTCAGAGACTTTCTCTTCTTTTTAAAGCCTCACTCTTTCAGGTTTTGGAGAAATTCACCTTTTTCCTCTTGGCGCCAGCTCCAGACCTCCTCTCTGAGCTGGGTTCCAGCTCCAACAATTTCCTCTGGGCCCAGCCTGGCAGCTGGGAGCACTTAGCAGCTCATCTGCCTGCTCTGCTCACCTGCCCCAGCCCTGACAGGTCCATCTGCTTCCAGTCAGGCCCACAAATCACACAGAGCCTCCACTCCAAAAGGAAGAAGAGAGCTATGGGCTCTCACTGTTCCTTGGAGTTACTCTGACTCTTCCTCAGATGATGCTCTGGGGATGGATGCTCCAACTGCTGGTCCTTTGGCATGAGCTGCTGCATCCCTTCTCCACGAACCTGCAGCCTGAAACCAGCAGAAATGCTCTTTTTTTTAAGCAGGTCTGGGAGAAGCAGCTCAGTGTTATTGCCCTTGCTGGGAAGGTTTCAAAGTCAGGACATTCAAGCCCAGCTGGCAGGGCTGTGGGAGGGAAGGAGAGACCTGGGCACAGTCAGATGCTGCCCGGGGTACTTTTAACCATCATCTTCCACCCTTTAAAGGCTTTGGAGACTCTACTTTTGATGGGATGCTAAATCCACTGCAGCAAAAATCCTGTATATTCATCCTCTGGCAGGATTTGGGGTTTAGGGGCTGGAATGAGGGGGTTTCTCCCTAAGACAAGAGTGGGTTTCCCTACATTTTTCCCTGGGGAAAAAAGCAGGACCATGAGCTACAGGCACCACTACCTGCAAACAACAGATTGGCTGAAGCTTTACACCAAGATCTTAATTCCTCCAGTCTTGCAGTGAATCATTACATATGAAGGTGTTAATAAACTTCAAGAGAAGAACTTATGGCCTTAAAAAATTATATTTATTACCATTTTTCTTCCATGGAGTGAAACCCACACTGATTCTCCACTGCCCCGTGCAGGTACCACGTGCCTCCACTTACCAACAACACTTTTAGCTTCAGCCCTTTACCCAGTTCTTCTTTTATCTTAATTAAAATCTTACTGTAAAATTAATGGAAGTTGATAAGCCATTTCCTGTCTCGTATTTCTTCTAACTTTATCAATATTGCTAATAAACAGATAGATTGAAACAATCTGGTGCAATGGCCAGGATAGAAGCCAGATTCTGCTGCAGCTCAAATAAATATGAATTTGGCCTTTGGCTTTCATAAGAGCAGGAGAATGTCTCTGTCTGGGCTATCCTAACCAATACCATCAGCCCCTCTTGCTTCTCTCCTCAATACTATCAGAATTTAAACATTTGGACTGGTAGAAGAAATGGAATTGCTTTCCTGGAGAGTTTCAAGATGAAACCAAATCAAAGCAAAACAAAGCCCCAAGCTTCAGTTCCAGGTGAAGTGGACCCCAACATCTCCAAAGCCTTCTTGCTTTGGAAGTGCTGCCATGTTGGAGTTGGAGAAGATCTTGAGGCAAGGGGTGTCGAGGACAGGGATGAGTTGGTGGGGATCTGGCCAGGTCCAGGTGCCTCATTCCTGCTGCTGTCCTCCCTTTCTGAGCTGGTTGTTGGTCAAATGGATTTGGGTGGCCTTTGAGAGCCACAGGTGCCAGTGCTGATCTCTCCCCCCTGACTGCTCCTCTCACCACTTTGAAGACCCTATGGAGAGTCAGGATTTCTTCCATCCAACATCTCGAACATCCATAAATACAACCCATGAGCTGCTGAGCTTGGTTGGCAGGTCTGGCTGGTGACACTCCCTGCTCCAAACCTGAGCTTCCCAATGAACTGAAGATCACTTGGTTTTTAAGCTGTTTTCAAGTATCTTTGGTGCAGCTGGAGTTATGGGAAGAACTTCACGGGGTTGGTCTCCTGGACACACAACAGAGGGTGGAAAGGAGACCCAGCTCTGCTCAAGCCCATGTTTTTGAAGGGCAGTGGTGGGTACCTCTGCAAGTCCTCATGCACCAGGGGCAGGGATGGTCCCGCATCCACCAGCAACTCCTGTCACCCCGTGCCAGATCCAGATCCTCCCCAGGCTCCTGGTGGGAAAAATGTCTCCAAAATCTGGAAGCTTCAGGGTCTCCTCAGGGATTGATCCCTCAGCAGACACAGCCATGGCTCAGAGGGAGCTGGGCAGGGGGTGTGTCCCTGTGGATTTGTTTTGCAGCAGGTGAAAAAGCAGATGAGCAACTTCCAGAGAAATTGCCTCTCTCAAAAAAGACAAACACAAACCACAACCAAAACGTCCCTGGGGTTGGGGAAAGGGTTTCAAGGGGGGTTTGTTTGCAGAAATTGGCCAGTTTTGATCCCAGCATTTCTGCCCTCACAGCCACACTCACCCCAGCACAGCCCCCACCTCCCAATTCCTCTTTTCTTTTCTTTTTGTCCTTAAAATAGGACACACCTGCAAGGAAGGCAAGTTTCTTCAAGACATTCCTGATCTGGAGCATATTAAAACCGATATTTTTGTTTTGTATTTTTGATGATTTGCTCCAGTGATAACATAATAGCATGATATTTTGCCTGGGACTGATTAAAACATTTCTTTTGATCAGCGCAGCAGATTGAACCAGTTGTTTATTACTGGACAAAGCTCTGAGAAAGAGGAGGAAAAAAAAAAAAAAGAAGGGAAAAAGAAAAGGGCTTTGAGTGGCTGCTGGGTCTGCCTGCTTTTTTTTTTTTGCCCAGGGGTGATTTCCTTCACTTTGGGAAAATCCTCCGTTCTGGAGTGAGGGAAGGGAAGGGATGATCCATCAGGTTGATGGACAAGGGCTGAAAAGCTGGGCATTGGCTGCAGAGCCACACGTGTGAGGAGTGCAGCTCAGTTCTCCCCCACCAGCCCCCCCAGATCACAACTGATGAATTTCTTAGAACCAAATGTGATGCTTCCTAGCAGGGTCGGCCTCTTCAGCTGCATCGGTCCCTGCACCGTTCAAAGCTACTTCAAGGTACGACACAGGACTTCAGGTAAAAACACCTTCTTGGTTTTCTTTGCTTTCCAAACCAGAGGCAGCATCACATTGTCACAAACCAACAACATCTGCATGTGAACGTGTTCGTTTGGTTTGACTCCAGTTCCTACAAAGGCTTTGAAGAGTATAGATTTTAATTACGTGAATATTTTTAATAAAACCCCCTATTTAACTGCTGGCAAGACTGCAAGGGGAAAAAAAAAAACCCAATAATATCTGGCTCTGCCTCTATGACAGACCAATTCTTCAAGTTACACTCGCCACATTCTGGCAGCTGTGACCAATAACCCTGCTGTCTTTATTATTCTCCTACGATATGAAATTAAAACGAACTGGAAATGTTTATGCCACGACTGGCGTGCAACACATTTCCCAGATAACACCAGCAGAGGTTTTGCAGGGTTTTCTCCTCCGGCCGAGCTGCTCTGTAACCTGATGCCCCCTTTTTCCCAGGCGGCAGAGGTTGCTGCTCTGCCTAAAGCCTCCAACACAACAGCATCTTCATTAAAGAGGAATTGCTTCCATCTCGCCATCCCCAGGTGCCACTGCAAGCAGAGCTTTGCTTCATGTGGTCAGTCCCAATCCCTGTGTTGATATCAGTGGATTCCTTGGCTTCACAGCACGTTGGGAGATAAATCTATTTTGGGTCTTGTTTGCTTCCCCTTGGCTTTTCCCCACAGCCTGTTTATAAGCTGCACATTCATTCCCTGGTCATGCCTTTGGTATTTTTCACCCCTGGAAAAAATAAAAAGAACCCACAACAAACAAGACCCCGTCGTGTTCAGTCATCTCAGCCCAACCCACTCTGTGCTCATTTGCACCCATCCACAAAGGGAGCTCCAGCAGATTCTTCTGGGTTGTTCCTAAGGGTGGTGAGGAACTGGGATGGGTTGCCCAGGGAGGTTGTTGATGCCCCATCCCTGGAGGTTTTTAAGGGCAGGTTGGATGAGGTTTGTGCAACCTGGTCTGGTGGTTCCCTGCTCATGGCAGGGGGGTTGGAACTGGATGATCTTGAAGGTCCCTTCCAACCTTGATGACTCTATGATTCTATAGGGCTCACTCCCAGCTCCTGCACCTGCCTCATGTTTCCCTGGCCAGGGGATCCTTCTCCCTGGCAGCTTGGCTGGGAAATGGTGAGGCCACTCACTGATGTGTGGCTGCAGATGGACTTTCAGGCCCTGGAGAACCCCGTGGTGAAGCCAGGAGGCAGAGCTGCAGCTTGGTCACTTGTTCCATGTCTCCCCGCGCTGCAGTCTGAGCACCACGAAGGAACAGCATGCACTGGATTTCAGAGAATCACACAATGGTTCTGGTTTGAAAAAGACCTTTAAGGTCATCAAGTCCAACCATAACCTAATTCTACCAGACATTACCCAACTCTACCAAGTCCAGTGCTCAAGCCATGTCCCTCAGCACCACACCTATACGTCTTTTAAACACTTCCAGGGATGATGATTCACCCACCTCCCTGGGCAGCCTGTGCCCTTTCACAGAATCACAGAATCATGCAGGTTGGAAGGGATCTTCAAGATCATACAGTTCCAACCCCCTGCATGGGCAGGGACACCTCCCACCAGCCCAGGCTGCTCCAAGCCCCATCCAACCTGCCCTTCAACACTGCCAGGGATGGGGCAGCCACAGCTTCTCTGGGCAACCTGGGCCAGGCTCTCACCACCCTCACAGCAAAGAATTTCCTCCTCATGTCTCACCTCAATCTCCCCTTCTCCAGTTTTAATCCATCCCCCTTGTCCTCTCCCTCCCTGCCCTTGTCCCAAGCCCCTCCCCAGCTTTCCTGGAGCCCCTTCAGGCACTGGAAGGTGCTCTCAGGTCTCCCTGGAGCCTTCTCCTCTCCAGGAGACAACAACCCCAATTTTCTTAGCCTGTCTTCACAGCAGAACTGCTCCAGCCCTCTGATCATCTTGGTGGCCCAATTCAGTGAATTCATGCATGTTTCCAACACTCCCAACACAAGACCTTTTTTTTTACTTCATGCTTCTCCCCGGGTGGCACCACCACGTCCTGGTGGTGGATCCCCATCCTCACTGTCCCTCTACTCTTCTCCCACCCAACCAGCACTGCTCTCACCTCCCCAGCTGGAGGTCACAGTTCTTGGATGATCCCTGTAGCCTTCAGCAAACCCCCTTGAAAGCCCCAGACCCTCACAGATGAAGGAACCCTCTTGCCACGATGGCAGGAGTTCCTGCACCCACATGCCCAGTCACCCTCCTGGGCTGCAGCAGCATCTCTCCATGACACGCCCCAAGCTGGGATGCACAACCTGTGCTCTGAGGCTTTGAAGTTATCATCTGAAAAGCACTTTGGTGTCCTTGGAACCATTTTGTCTCACACACAATGCACTGAGTGCTTGTTTCTTCTGAAATGATGGAAAAAAATTAATGAAACATCTTCTCTAGGACCTGGCCAGCTCTGCCTGTTACTTTGCTTTCCACAGCAGTGTCTCTGCTTTGGTAACAGCCCTCACTGACATGACTAAATCCATCAGCCATTCCCTATTAATTGGTTCATATTAATTATCCATCAATTCAGTGCAGTTTTGTCTCTGTGCCCCCTTCCCTCCCTCCCTGCATCCCCAACACTCCAACACGTCTCTTCCCTGAAGCAGAGGGAACAATTTATTATTACAAGACTGTTCTGCACTGATGCTATCAAGAGATAATTAACCACAGCTTTAGCAAATAAAAACCTGAAATTAATGGATTTGCTCAGCAGGTTAAAATGAGGAAGGTCTCTTTGGTTTGGAAATGCAGGCTGGAAGTTAAAGTTCATTGGTTTTCTCCGAGAGCATTGATTTTTCATAGAGGGTTTTTACCTTCTGACACAGAAAGTCACAGGTCAGTACTTCTCAGATTTATGTGCTTGGCCACTCTGGATTTTGAGGCAGTTTTGCAAGAGGAGTTGTCCTGGTTTGAGTTGAATCCATCTCAGCCACCAAGGTGAGAGCATGGGCTGCTGAGGGCAGCTGGGTCCAGCTCCAGCCTGCCCTCCCTTGAGCTGCCAGCACCCACACCCACCCTTGAAGTTCAAAACCAACCAGAAAAACAGCACCAAAAGCCAAACCAGAGAGGGCCAGGGGGAGAAGAGCAGCTCCCCCACCTCCTCACTCCCTGCAGAGGTGGGAGCAGCCCTGGAGCAGCCCGGGCACCTTGGTGGGGAGCTCCCAAATCTGGGATTGGGATGTAAGGAGGGATTTTACTGGGGCTGCCTGTGCCACAGCCCCCAGCTCCCAGCCAGGGGAGCCCATCTGGCCCCTTTGTTTTTCCAGTAACCTCTAGACACCAACAACATTTAACAATGAGATCCAGGTTATCCCAGACCATTTGCCTTTTTTTTTTTCCCCCTCTTTTTCATTCATTCTAGTTTTTTTAATCTCCCTCTATATTTTCCTTTGCTCCCAGTGTAAACCAAGGAGCTCCTCTGGGAAACCCCACGCCACCTCACCTCCTTTTTGTCTCCTTTTGGCTTGGCTTTCAACCGTTTTGGTGCTGAAGGATTGTAGCAGAAGGCAGAAACAGGATCAGCTTCCTCCCCAGCTTTCCATGATTATTGCTTTCCATCACATTTGCAAGTGTGACAAGATGCACGATGACAACCACCGCGGGCTGAGGTGACATCCCCCCTCACAAGTGGCACCCCACAGCTTGCTCCTGGGCTGCAAAAGGTCAGCATGGCACAAAATCAAGCCCAGGATGAGCAAAACTGAGCTAAAACCGAGCTAAAACCCAGTAATGCTGGCAATTCCTTCAATGTGGAAGTGTAAACCACCTGGAGCAGGTTTGGAAGAAGCCTGCCTTGGTTTCAGGAGGGTGAAGGTGGACCTGCCCAGGGTCCACCAGATAGCCTTTGCAGCCTAGCCAGGATGGGCCAAAATCCCAATAAGTCTAAGAGGATACAGGATTGAAGCAGTACAGGGATTTTTCAGTGATCCTGGCTCTTCTCCCCAGAGCAGGAGCTCTGGAATTCAGAGGTGGCTGGTGACAGAAAGGGGGGACAAGGATCCGTGCACTGGTGGCACTGCCTTGTTTTGGCTGCCCATCATCCCCTGCCCCTTTTTGCTGTTTCTGTCAATTGGTTAATTTCACAACAGAGTTCTAATTGCCCAAATTAGTAGAAGATGAAAAAGTTTGGCTGCTGTGAGTTATTGATTTCATATTAACTTTGTGTTTGATCCATGTCGTTAACGGCAGGACAGTCCCAAAGACGGTGGCTCCAGTTAATCAACTGATTCATCTGGTTTGGGAAGCTCTGCTGTCCTTTCCACCTCAGCTCCGTGCTGTCTGTGATGCACCCATAGAGCATATTCCCAAAGGATTCCTGCTGCTCTGGAAGAGCCAGGAGGCTGTGCACAGCTTCCATGTCCTTTTGGGACCATCCAAATCTCACTTGGAGGAGAAACCACGAGCTCCTCACAGCACAGCTCTGCCACAGCCAGCTCAGGAGCTGCAGGACACCCTTCCCACACCAGATGTGTCCAGATACCCTCTGTCCTTGTTAATAAGCAGCTTTCCCAGCTGATTGTTAATCCTCTGCTGCAAAACACTGTTTGCTGGCTTGAGGAACACAAACTCACATCAACTTCGACTCGATGTTTTAAAGCGTTAGGAAGCATCGCTACTTGTTTCTCCATGGAAACCCAACCACTCCTAGATAGCACCTGCAGAAGAAAAGCTTAGATTTAAAGGAGCACAGTGTAATTTGGGGGTTTGATTTGTTTTTCCCAGGCTGTTCTGAACAAGGCAGAGTTTAATTGGCACCCTCCAAACCACGGCTGGTGAGGGAGGGCAGCGACCTGCGGCACGGGCTGTCAGCAGCTCCCCATGATCTGACAGGGTCCAGCAAAGCCTTCCCCTTACCCTGACCCTGCCTGTCAATCAGTTCCTTCTCCCCCACCTCTCCTCTCTCCAGAGCCACAGCCAGCTCCAATTTGGCCTATTTATGATGATTTTTTGGGGAGGAAGGAGCCCGGGAGGCACCTTCACCCCCGAGGTGCAGGCAGAGCAGAATTTGAGATGATGGGTGGGGATTTCCACTGGCACAAATGGGAATAAGACTGGGAGCTTTCCTGGCTGTACCAAAAATAGCAGCCCAATTTCGATCTCAATTATAGCTCTGTAACCCCAGAGTATAATTCAGAAGTCAGCTTCTAATATTTCAGTTCAGGATGAAGAATAATATTCCACTTCCCCCTCCGCACCCCGAGCGATTTTCGTTGCACGGGGACTAATCTCCCCTTGAACACGTGTCTGGGTGAGATGGGAAAGGATAGGAGCGTGCTAAAGAAAAAAAGAGTTAGGTAGAAATGTCTACATTAAGATCTGGAGAGGAGTCAGCTTCATAATCTGGCTCCTTGCAGCAAAAAGATTCCATTTATCACAGTGAAATGGGAGAAGTGACTTAGCTCGTGTCTGCTGCTCTCCGGGCAGCTGCTGTGGGCCTGGTGACATCTCTTCTGACTGCAGCATTTTTTTTCAACTACACCAGCAAAACTAACAGTAGACAATGGATTTATCTTCCTCACGTAGACATTTGGCCCCTAGGACAGCTGCTAGCTGGGATTGTTGCCTGCAAGGGGGGTCGCGGGTGCTCTGCTCGAGCCAGGCCTTTGGGAAGATGTCCAGGCTGTTCCTGGTGGCCAGAGCTCTTTGGCTTTCCTGAGGGTGCTGGTTTTACCTGCTCAGATGGACACAGAAGATCAATGGTGCTGCTGGGTTCACAGGAAGAACCATAACAAGCAGTGTCCTCTCCTCCCTGAGATAAGAGTTGACCCCTGGGAAACGTTTGGATGTCTCCACCACCGTGAGGTTCCTCCCACCAGACCTTGGGGAGAAGAGAAAAAAAAGGATTAAAAAAGCATTTATCCTTTATTTTTGGAAAACACTCCCTTTCTCAGGCTTCTAGTCATTGAATCATTCTTTTAATAAATGGCTTTAAGAATGAAGATTTTAAAACAACCACCCGAAGAATGTTTTTCATGTCAGAAGATGAATCTTAATCTGCTCTTGTTCTGGTGACACAGGAAATGGGCTTCATTATTTAAATTAACATTGTTATTTAGAAACACAGCTATATCACTCACACAGCTCCCCTGTGAGCACTTCTATGCCTTGCACTTAAAAAGGTAAATTTGAATGAAGAGATTGATCCTGGGAAGAGGGGGATGCTGGAGGTACAACCCAGGTATGTGCTCTTCCAACAGCAAACCACTGATTTCTCCAGCCCTTTTTCAGTCTGTCACTGGAGAGTGATGGGGGTAGAAAGGCTCCTCTGGGTTTTCTGCCCACCCTCTGACCTTCCTGCAGCCTCAGCTCATCCCTCCAAGAGAAAGGGACAGCACATCAAGAAGTGCCCCTTCCCCGCACCCCCTTTGCCATAGGAATTATTTCTTTGTTACTTAATCATCTGTAATTATCTCCCGGATTAAATTCTGTTGGTGCATCAATTTTCAAACACAACAGTCATTTTTATCAGCCCTGTTTATTTAATTTCAGCTGATTAGCACAGAACCTAACAAGTGGCTTAGACTAACAGTGTGTCACTGCCCAAGTATTTTGTAGGTAACAAGAAGACATGGCCTGGTGCACATGTTGCTTTGTCTGCATTAATCTATTTACATTGTAATTCTTCAACTGTTTTTAATGGCTGGTTCAGCTGGAAACGATTAGTTGTCTAAATTAAAGCCACATTTCTCACTTTGTGCACGGGGAAGGTTGGGAGCTGTTGTCTTTTCCTTGTTTTTTGTTTTCCAAATCAGGGCGGATACCATTTGGAAATGCATGAAATCCTATTGAGGGGATTGATCCTGGGGTTTGGGGCCGTGTTTCCTGTTTTCAAGACCCGTGTCTCGAAGCCAAGCACTTGGATGGGTCACAAATTGGTGGGCAGGAGCCACTTCTTTATAAATGAATTAAATTAACAGTCATGTTGGTGTTATGCCCAAAGTAATTTATACAGAACTTCAGCCCCGAGTGTCTGCAGGTGTTGGATCTCACCCTCTGGGGTTTCTTGGCACTTTACAGGCAAATAAAAGTCCCATTTGCAAAGGAGTTGTGAAAGACTTAGAGTCAGGCTGGTCTTTCTCCAGGACTTGCACCCAAGCAGCACCACAGTCTTCACCCCACCTCCTCTCAGCTCCCTGGTCTGGCCCAAACATCAGGTTCTGCTCCCAGTGCTGCAGCCAAGGTGTGCCAGGTCTCACAAGAGACCTTCAGCTCAGCTGTGGAGACTCAAAAGACACCTACAGCTGCAGGTAAATGTCTTCCATGAGATCTGGACCCTCCATGCAAGGTCTCTTCCCATCCCAGCATCTCTGCTGGGAGTTGCTCCTCTGTACAAGGTCAGCAGGGTGGCCGTGCCCACGTTCACCCCCAGGGGCAATGGTGCTGCACCTTCTTCCTGCACAGGAGGAACCCTCCCTTTTGGGGGTTTAGATGAGTTTTTGCCTGTGAGGAGCTGCTGGGAGCCCTCCAGCCAGCTTCCATCCAACCTGCTGGGAACTGTGGTCTCAGTGAGATGGATTCCTGACCTGCAGACCTGGGACTGCTTGATAAGACCTTCAGCCAGACCTGTGTCCTCCTGCTGGCACAGCCACGGTCTCTCCTGTTAAGTATCAAGTGAGACCTGTTGTCTTTTCCCAGAGCAACATATCAGTGACGTCTGTGCCAAGGAATTACTTCAACTCCTCAGAAAGCTACCACCACCAGCCAGATGCCCCCATCCCATGGGAAATGGGGGTTCAGTAGATGAAGATTTGGCTGAGGACACAGCTGAGCTCTCCTACTTACCTGCAGCTGCCTGGAAACCCCTCTGCTGGTACAGCTTGGAGTGCAGGAGAGCCATGCTCACCACAAAGCTCTGAGAATTGTTCCTTAAATAGTGTTATTTAAGGCCATTTTGCTTAAAAATAAACAAATGTTCTCCATGTTCTCCTCTTAGGAAGGCAAGGAAAGCAGAGTCCTGCCGTGCCCTACATCGACCTCAGAACATACCATCAGGTGGTACCCATGGCATGGACCTGGGAAGGTGGATACAGAGGAGGGACTCCTGGAGAACAGAAGGTTTTGGATGGCAGCTTCCATGGCAGTGCTCTCAGGGGCCATGGGACATATTTCAGTTTGGGCATCACTGAGCTCAAAGCGTTTTCCTTTCAGCACTAAAATAATAAACCTCACACCTGGCAGAGTTCAAACAGAGCCTGCCCTGAAGTCAGTATCCAAACCAAACCAACCAAACCTTTGCCCAGGTTTCCTCCTGAGGAAGTGCTCCTCTGGATGCCCACGGAACAGGTTGCAAGGAAG
The DNA here is from genome assembly GCF_020740795.1 of Apus apus. Lineage (NCBI taxonomy): Eukaryota > Metazoa > Chordata > Aves > Apodiformes > Apodidae > Apus > Apus apus. Next base: position 18,724,786 of record NC_067293.1, on the reverse strand, counting down.
GCAGGCCAACATGCTTTGCTCCTCTTCCTCCCCTCTTCCCACCACCCCCGGCCCCAAAGGCAGTCGCCCCAATCAAGAGTTTTCTGCCGGCGTCACAAGCTGAGAGTCCCTCAGAGATCTGTGTGGGACAGAGATCTGTCCCATCTGTACCTCATTACATGCTCCAGCTGAAGGGTGCACGGAGTTGGGTTGCCAGGAGGCAAAGGTCAGAGGAACCTCCACTCCACCTCCTGCCTTTTGGCAGCAGTTGATGATTCAGGTGACAACCAACCAGCCGAAGGACTGAGGGCTTCACTGGGGCTGCAGACAGGACCCCACCACTGCAGCAGAAGAGAAGATAGGTAATCCCTCTTGTCTTGAAAAACAATCAAGCAAACAGAAGGTATTTCTTCCAGCTTGGTGTCTCAAAGCAGAGCAGGTCCCCAGCAGTCACCTCCTTGCCTTTAATATACTGCCCGGCATTAATCAAGCAGTTCCGAAGCATCCTGTATCACTTCTGCAAACCAGAGCTTAGATGATTTACTGTCAGATTCTTTCAGCTCCTGTTAGGCTCCTGTTTTTCTTTCATGTGGGTAGCAGGGGTCAGCAGCAGCAGGAGCTGTGTGCTTTCACTTTGTCTCACATTTGCTGCTGTCATTCCCAGCCCGCTCCGGTCCCCGCGGAGCAGCAGGATGTGTTCATGCTCACAGCCTTGGATGCTAATTGATTTTAGGGAGCCCATTCATCAGTTAAATTTAGTAGATCACCCACCAGGGTTTGCTGTTCACTGTCAAAGGTAATTCAATTAAAACTCCAGAAGTGTGACTAACTATTGGCTGGTAAATCTGTTCAGCAGCTGTGCTGCTGGATCTGCCCCGTCCTGTTGTGTCTGTGCACCAGCCCCTCGGAGCAGGTCACCCTGCCACATACCTTGGCTGATTAATGTCTCCAACAGTTCTGCAGCAGGGCCAGAAATGAAGCCCAAATGCCTTCTTCAGTCTGCAGTGACATGCAAGTGTCCAAAGGCAACAGCTTCAGCAGAGGGAAAAGCCCCAGTGGTGTTGAAAGGCAACAATGGTTTCATTAACTCCTGACTCTGCTGAGTTGGGGGGGATTTTTAATAACTCTCAAAAGGATCCAATTTGGATTTTCCAATCCATTAATGGTTTGGGATCTCCTCATTGCTACTTGTAAGTCATAGAATCGCAGACCAGTTTGGAAGGGACCTTAAAGACAATCTAGTCCCACCCCCCCTGCATGGGCAGGGACACCCCCCACCAGCCCAGGTTGCTCCAAGCCCCATCCAACCTGCCCTTCAACACTGCCAGGGATGGGGCAGCCACAGCTTCCCTGGGCAACCTGGGCCAGGCTCTCACCACCCACACTATAAAGAATTTCTTCCCAATGTTTAACCTAAATCTCTCTTTCAGCTTCACACCGTTTCTCCCTTGTCAAAAGTTCCTCCCCAACTTTCTGTAGGCTCCACCAGGTCCTGGGAGGCTGCTGATGAAGCATTACCATCAGGGAATGGAAGGCTGGAAGAATCCATATCCCTAAATATCCCACTTCTCCTTAGCCCTCCGAGTTCCTAGGAAAGCCACAGGTACAACTGGGTCCCGTGGCTGCTGCTGGGTGTCAAGCAGGTGCTCCTGGGGAAGGATGTTTCTCTTAAACCCTGGAACAGGGGAAGCTTGGCTGGACTCCTCCAGCTGACAAACCCTGCTTGGACTCTCCCTGGTTGCTGGCATCACTCACTCCTACATGCTGTGGTAGTAATTAAGCACATCATTAGTGATCCCATTGAAGGCACGGGACAAAACAGTGTGTCTGCTTAATAGATTGAAGGAAAACATCATCTGACAAGCACAGGTAAACAAGAGACACATCCCTCAACCTTTCACCCTTGAAGACCAAGGTTCACATCCCACAGGAGCACAAATAAATAGGAGACAGGACTTTCTCGACTCACTGCTGGAGGGTTTATATTGATGGTGAGACTATTTTGGAGCCCAACAGAACTGTTGGTCACTGGGATGTGAGAGAACGGGGTGAGATCCAGGCTTGGAAGGGGCTGGGAGCAGAGGTGCACAAAGAAACTCCCCACATCACTGTATTTGCTTACAGTGACTGCCTCCAATTCTTCTTCTAACATGAAGTAGACGCTGCTGCAGAGTTTGGTGGCTTCCATCACACAGGTCCCACCTCATCAGCTGGCTCTGTAAGAGCTGAACCCCACACAAACACTGAGGTTTCCTGATTTCCCTGTGGTTGTAGGAAAAAAATGAGATCCAGGGACTCTGCAAAACCACCAGCCTTCCTGCACGTCCTTTATGAGCAGGAGGAGGAACCCTCGTGTGGTTTGGTAAATAACATCCTGAGAAAGCATCCAGATTTCCCAAACATCACCAGAAACCTTTATGGAGAGCTTGGGAATACCTGGTGTATTTAATACTCTAACCACAGGCTAATTGAAGCTGTAAAAGTTCAGCAAAAAGCTTTATGTTTGGAAGAGAACCCAGGACATTCTAGATTTGCTGCTTTAAACACGTTTTGCACCAGACAAACTGGGGTTTGATAAGTATTAACCTTTGCAGTGCAGAGTATTTTTAAAATACTTGGATGTAAAGCAGTGCCATTGTTTAACTCCATTTAACAGCACCTCTGCTATACACTGATACTTCTGTCTTTATAAACAGAATTCTCTCTGCAGAAGAGGTCATTAGAAATACACATTTTGTAGAGAGACAGCAAGTTTTTAAGTGGTGCTCAAATACTTACAGCAGAATAAGTGGATGAGCAAAGACTTTGAGGAACAGTTGCTGCCAGGAATCCTTTTTCTGGTTGTTGCTGTTGAATCTCTCCCTTCTTCTGGAATGAATAAATGAAGGCACCTGCTGTAGAAATCAGCAGAAATCTGGAAAATCATTATCACTCCAATGCAGAAACGACGCCCATTGGAAAAGGACACACGGAGCCTACACAGGACTTGGGAAAAAGGTTCCATTTGTCAAATTACTGGAGGAAAAGTTGATCTTACTGTTATGGACTTTATCCACTTCCAGGTCACATCCATTAGTTACAGCAGCCTCTTGGAGGCTGGAACTAATTTACAACACCCTGAGCAGGGCTGCCCGCTCCTCCTGCGCATTTCAAGTCAGATGTTGGGGCTTCGTGCTGGTACCTGGAACTGGAAACCACCAGCAAGAGAAATGGAGCTTAAATGCCTCCAACATTAACCTGTTTTGAGGGGAGAGACAAGAAACACAGCCCTGGCTGGGAGAAGAAATATCTTCTATAGAGCCTCCGGGATTATGTTAAATTAATCTTTGTAAAAGAGCTAAAAAAAATAAGAATGTATTGAGTGTCTTTAAAGGAAGTTTTGAAATGCTTTACTATCCCTGACAGCTCACTTTGACAGATATTGATTGCAACAATTAGGAAGCAGATAGCAGGGAAATTAAATTAAGCTGATTATTATCACATATTTGTTGATATGTAACATTTGTTGCTTTAAACTTTGGCAAAAAAAGAGCGTTTCCCTCAGAGTTTAAAGTTCAGGATAATCCCAAGCAATACACACAGGTCATTGCACCAATAAAATCATCTTGCAGATTAGACATCAGTGATGCTTCAGAACCTTTAGCCTCCAAAATCACCCTTGTCTATAGAAGGGCCTGTCTGCTGTGGGATGTTCTGCTCCTGCCTGCTCCTCACAGCAGTCAGCATCACTGCAAGACTTGGAAAGCTTTCCAAAGAGCTGGAAAGAGCTGGGATCCTCCAGCCCCTTGGTTTTCTGTTGTGAGCTGTGTATCCCAGCTGATGCAGAGAAGGAAAGGTCGAGGGAAGCCTGTAAGACTCCATCCCTGCATCTCCCTCCAAGTCAAGAAGGCTCCATGAGTTACAGATTGTTCACCTCTTCCTCTCCATGCATGGAAACAAAGGGAGCTGCTGCCGATACAAGTGGGGCCACTGACCCTTCCTGGGGCTTCACTGAAAAAATCCTGTTTGACAGGAAAAAAAAAAAGCCAGCATCAGCAGAGTGCTGCCCTCAGCTCCACCCAGCCCCCTGCAAGCCAGGAATGCTGCTGCTGCTGAAGGCAAAAAATGCAGGGGCTGAGAGAACCCTGACGCCAAAGTAAACACTCCATCAAATCCCACCTCGAGGTGGCAACACCTCTCCCAAGAGAAGGAAGTTTTCTATTAAACTACATTTCCCAGCAGCACAGAGTGTGTTTCCTTCTGTATAAAATAGAATTATCACCAGAGAGCAAACAAACAAACCAACCAACATAAGGAACAACAGCTAGAAAAACTTCACTAGAGTTTAAACCATTTAGCAGAAGTTTTAAGCACAAAGTTATTCACAGTCCTCACAGCAGATCTCCAAGTCCCAAATGAATGCCTAAAGGAATGTTTTGAAGCGTTTTTAATGTTAGATGCTGATCCCATCAGCTGACAGCCCCATGCAATGGGTTTCCAGGCTGGATTATGTGCAACAGAGCAGCTTTTAGGCAAGGATCAGAGCCCCAAAACCAGGCATGTCCTCCCAAGCTTTGACAGTGCCCGGGACCAGAGGTTCCACAGGAAACACTGCCTGGTGTTTCACAGGGCCCTGTGAAAGTCCTCTTTAAGAATTTAAAAACAAATGATGTAGGACCAAAGGGAAAACAAAGCCTGAAGCTCCCTCTGCTGGTTCCCAACAACCATGGGAGGGGAAAACACAACTGGAATGTTTTTTGCTCAGGGGAAGTCAGACTCAAACCCACATGACCTCCTGCCAGTTTTCTACTTGAGCCCTTGTTTTATAAAGACAAGAAAAGCCTCTCAGATGTCCAAACACCAGGGATACACTCCCTATCAACTTTTTTTTCTAAAAATCATAACATTTTAGTATCACATAAAATACAACCTATTTAACCTTAATTACTCCCTAAATCGTTCCAAATCTTTCTCAATAGTACCCACTTCACTTTCTTCTCATTTTGTCTTCATAAAGATTTAATTTTCTGATGATCTTCTCACAGGAAAACCAAAATGACACCTGCTGGTGTATCCCTGGAGTGAGCCCTGCCAGATAACCCAGGAACACAACTGAAAGAACTTGTCTGTACAATTTTATTTACCACTTGCAGTTACATTTACAAATTGTCCCGTACAAGTAAAGCAGTTTTCAAAACGAACTCAACCAGAGCTACAAAAGTTCTTCTCTTCTCTATACATGTTACCAGCTTCAGAATTTATTTCTGTACACGGTTGCTTATTATATTTAACAAAATGTCCCTGTTTTTTTTGGCTCTGAGGATCTCCACAAAGGCAACTTGATAATTTTATCCCATTGCAATCAAGATTAAGTTGAAGTTGTTGTTCTTCTTCTCCTTCCTTCTCCTTTCATCTGAAGCTCTTCCTGGCTTTCAGGTTTGGAATTCAAATAAATGAAGAGTAATGTGACCACCCACCAGCAGTTTTAGTAACCAAGGAGAAAAAAAAAAAGAAGTGGAGCAAAACCATCTTGCAACATTTCAAGCAATGTTTCATTTTAGATGTGTCTGCTCATAAGCATAAATATTGATATAACACCTGGCAATAAGGTTACATAAAAGCACATACAACTTATTTAACATGAAGTTAATTTTTACAAACACACACAGTCAACTCACAAGAAACAGCAGAGATGTAGGAGTGAGGAGCCAGAGCTGTTCAGAAAAGAGCCTGAAGAGAGGAAGGATTCAAAACACAAATATTGCTCCAAGAGTAAGTTTCAGTTTCACCATTTCTGAAACACTTGAGAAAAATATACACGTTCAAAATGTAACTGTTACAAGTTTCAGAACGGCAGCTCTCCTACACAAATGCTTCTAAAGAGGAAAGAAAGGGTTTCCCCCAGGAGAGGGCAGGAGATGGATACACAGAAGCAGCCAGGATAAAATCCTGTCCCTGCTGAAATAGACAGCAATTCTCAATGAGCTCAGCAGGGCAAAAATTCACTACTTCAAACACCGTTTCTCCCCCAAATCAGCCAAGCCTGCCCACCTCTTTGCATCACAGTCCCACAGAGTTAACTTTAATTATGTCAGTCAAGTCTTTATGTTTACTTGTTAAATCCTTTTTTTTGAAGAAGAAACCTATTCTGGTACCAGGGTCAACAAGCCTGGGATAAGATCAAAACCAGGGAAGAGGCTGTGTACAGCCAGAAAGATAAGAGAGTTTATGTAACATTTCCTTTGCAGTCTCATCTCCTTCTATTTTTAAATTCCTCCAAAGGGCCAAGGCTCAGGGCAAGGCAACACACTCAGACAACCAAATATAGGGGCTCTCAGAATTGCTGTCTACCCCTCAAATACTTCAAGAATGGCCAGAACAGCCTAAAAGCAGCACAATCTGCAAGGTTAAATCACCCAGAGGAGGGAGCTGAAAATTGTCTGGTATCAGACACAAACCTCAGCAGTTTGTGGTCCAGCTCTATCAACAACCAACCAGAAAGTCAACTCAGATGTGGACTTATTACACAACAGAAACCTTCCAATCCTACCATGAGAGATGAAGTAGCTGAACACCAAAACAATACAGCAAGTTCAGCAAGGCAAAGGCACACACACAAGCAGTTACCACAGCACTGGGTAACCTAGTTGCATAGATTTACCATTGTGGTTTTGTTACACTGTTCAGAAGGAGCTAAGGGGGGGGTGGAAAGTAGCATATAGTCCCTTTCCCAAAGTATTTTATTAATAACTTGAAAGGATTGTACCAAGACTACAGAAGTGAGTTCACAGCTTTAAACACCTTCCAATTTCTCCTACTCACAGGAGGGACACTGAAGATGTTTTAAAGAAAACTGCACTGAAAACAAAAGTCAACAACTGAACAAACCATGTTTCAAACTAATTGTTTTAGTTTAGAAGGCCAGTGTGAGACATGATTCCACAACATTTCAGGTTGTTTTGTCTGTCTTGTTTTCCATATCTTATTTTTACAGTAGCCTTGAATACTTCAGTATGTAACATCCTGCTAAGCCTTCAAGGAGATTTGAAGAAAACATTCAAGATATAGTTTGAAAACACACTGAAATGTTTCACCATCTTTGCATGTTTTCACTGGAAAAAATCCTGCTTGAGTACAAAAGGCAGGTATCTTTTTTCCAAAATATTTCCCCATCACTGGGGAAAAAACCCATGGGATCCTGACCACCAGCAACTAACCCTAAGTCTTATGCTTCACATCTTCCCTCACACCTGCAAAGATAAAACAAGGCCAAAAAGTCAGGAAGAGAATTTTAACATCATTGCTTATTTATCACAACACATCACAAGTAGTCTCAGCTAGGAATTTCTACCACCACTTCTTTACTTCACAACAGCAGCCAGAGTTGGAAGCTCCTGAAAGAAGCCAGTAGATTCTCTTACTGTGCAGAAATACCAGGGGAACACTAGAACTAAAGCTTCTCCACATGACTGCAACATTACAGATCATGTGATTTTATCTGTAGAGAGCAAAATGACACCTTGCAAAACAAAGCAGCTGTTTTACATCCAACATAACCCCCTTTGACTGAGATGGCCTACACTCCTCATCCACTTCTCACCTGCAGAGAAGTTGACCCAAGGGAGTGATCTGGTTGGAGAAGACAGGGTTGGGACCTTGACTCGTGAAGGAGGACTGCCAAGATCCAAACCTAAGGAAGAGCACTTCTGGATTTTTCACATGTGGAAGAACAATGAAGTGTGGAACGTGATCACAGGACTTGTCCTTTCGTATAAAAACATGACTAGATTAAAAGCAGAGACAGTGTGAGAAGGAACAGACTAAAACAGGCTTCAGTTCCTTCAGGTAAGGCTTCTCAGCCTGAACCTGAAAAAAAAAAATGGGTAGCACAAGTTCCCTGCTAGCAGGAACTAGATGTTCTGGTGGCAGAAGAGGTGTGAGTGGCATGACTGGCTGCAGCCCAGGACACTGAGAAGAAAGCAAACTGGAGAAGCTACAGCACTTGACATTAAACAACCAGCAAGCTGCAACATTCAACAGAACTGACAAAGAGTTGAAAAATACAGTTTATTCTGGTGCTGAAGTGGTGGCACTGTACAAGTTGCCAGTTATATGAAACAACTTCTGGTAACTCATTTTTTAACTAAACCATTAAGCTCAATGTAATTACCCTAACTTTAAAAGACTAAAAAACTCAAGAGTATTTTAGAAACTCAGACTGAAGTCCACTTATTTGTTTTAATGAGCATATTTTCCATGAAGTCCATGCTGCCCATCTCTGTGTGTTCCAGGAGTCTGGCTGTGTAAGAAGTTCTCTACAGCAATCATCTGAACTGAACACATCAGTTCTCCAACCATAAACAGTTCTCATAATTTAAAAAAAAAAATCACTTTATAATTTAAAACAGATATCAATAACATTCTGCTTTTCTTTTAGCTAGAATGCACCCTCATTACTGACTCAGAATATCCATTTGATTTTGAGAAAAAAGCTTGCAAAAAATATATCAAGTTCAAAATGTACAGAAAAGGACAGAGAGCTATTTTGGGGTTAATGTTATTTTAGAAGGAGTTGCAACCTAGGAGTGAAATACCTTATATTACAAATATCCAAACAGTTAAGCCTTACTGCATACACCTTCCTAGTGTAGTGAGGGTTAGTTACAGAAAGGTACTTTGACAGCAGGGACCAAGAGCTGCAGCTTGGTCTGCTTTACACTTGATCACGTAGGCGGGCGAGTCTCTGTGACAGCTCATCCTGCAGAATTGGAAAACACAAACACACCAACCATTAGTAATATGGAAATTAATTTTTTGCAGAGTTCTGGTCAAGCAATCTCGTGTCCTGATGACTTTCAATTATCTCATGTGCAGGTCTTAACAAGATTTGCTTTAGACCTCAAGAATGGCTGTACCAGGTGAGACCAAAGGTCCATACAGCTACCTAGGAAGGAGTTTCAGAACACAGCAAGTAGCCACAGGGTTGTTTGGGGCTTTATTTTTTTGTAATGTATCATCTTTGCAAGTGCACATCAGCTCTTACAGAGCTGCATCCTTATGTGGATGCAGCCTTGACTGACCCAGGCTGGTATCCAACTGAACAGCTACAGAGACAGCAGGAGGTCTGTTTGTGTCAGAGGACCTGGTACAAGGCGAAACTGAACTTCTCAAAGAATGTGGAACACCTGGGGCTTCCCAAACATTGCTCAGCTGAGACTCCCTAAAGCCTTCTCCACAAAAATGGAATGACAAAAATAATCTGTTCTCTTTCCACTGCCTCAAATACACTCCCCTAGAACGGGAACAGCAACTCACCAAAAGATCTGTGCAACCCTGACATCAGATCTGCCCCCGCTCAAGAAATTCTAAACTATCATCTAGAGCAAACGTGGAATCCTTGGCACTGATCCCACAGGATCTTTCACATATTAAAGGGAAAAACCTAAAGGCCTTGTGTATGCTAGGGGAGATGGCTGGATTCATTTGAGTTGGAGCAGGTAAAAGAGGCAACTGCTTCCAACTCTGCAAAATAACTATGCAAAAATACACCTGAAACATCTAAACTTTCTGGATTCAGTAAGCACACAAATGGATTGCTAACATTATTTTGATTGCAAGACTGTTTTAACTACCCATTGTTTCTTTTGGAAAACTAAAATCTAATGACAAGTCAGCAAGCCTGTTTTGTCTGAGTAAAGTATTAATTCTAATACCACATTCCCCTAGAAAACACTGATTTCAATGGAACAGGTTTACCTGTTCTGCCGACGCAACACTTGTACCAACAGAACCTGTTTGCCCTTGAGGTAGCTCCATGTTCAGATCAAGACTAAGAGGAGAAAATAAAACAAACAAACAAAAAAAACCAAGTCAGGCATTTATGGCTCAAGGCAGCAGCACAATCAAAGAGCAACACTGAGCTACACGAGATCAGCATCCCATGAATGCAGGACTCCAGCTAATTAGACAACTTGACCAGTAAATTTGACTCATTACCATGAAGAACAGTCATTTACTATCACTAGCAATAGTTAAATTAATTCTGCTTAATCAGGACACACCAAGAGTTCTTTTTGGCAGGGGTTTAGCAGACATGGCATACACATGAATGACAGGAAGTTTTACTCAAAAATTCTGCCAAGAGAGACACTTCCAAGCTAAGTGTCACCAAGAAGACAAGGAATGTTCTGTGAAGTATTTCAGCACACCCTCAAAGGCTTCAATATGGAATGATGGCCTGTTTGGCAATGCCTAGGTTGTGGCAGCAGAACTAGGGGAAGTATTAATGTGGTGAGACTGGGAAAAGAGAGGCAAAGTGTGCAGAAGCACAGCAAGGGTTGCTAATGCCAAAGCCAACCCAATGACACAGCTATGCTGGCATGACAAGTGACAGGACTTTAGGCTCTGGCACAACCACCCCTGCATGCTGACATTCCCTGTAGCTCCGAGTGAAAATAGGATGAAATGCTGGCAACTAAACTGCTCCCAGAATGGTGCCCAGAGGTGAAAGGAAAATGGTGATTCCTCTCTGCTTCCAAGAGACAAACATACACAGACAAGAAGGGATTTACCTACCCTGCTTCATCTGCCATTTCCTGTAGAAGCATATCCACCTGGTTCTAGGGGAAAGAAAACAAAACTGATGGCTATATTCTGTAGTTATGGTGAGCTTGAGAGAACAGAATTCATTTAAACAAAACTGATCGAAAGGTATTTCACAGAACATTGTGCTTAACCACCAGAGGGCCCTGTATCAACTCAAACCCAGAGGTGCTCAGCCTGTTAAAATCCTGTTCATTGATTGCTGACTTCTGAAACAATGTTTCTACAGAATTCAACTTATCTGTAACACACCCTAAAGACACACTTGAACATTTCAAGTGCTGGTTATTAGCTGCTAAGCCACTGCTTTGCACACCATGGAAAAAAGCCCATCTCCAAGAGGCTTGGTTTATTGGATTTAGTGCTTTGTAAATAAACAAATCTAAACCTAAATCAAATAAATGTCTCTCTGACAAAACTTCTGTTGGAATAGCATGTTTAGCTCCCCATGGAATAGCACAAGGGAGTAAGTGCTAGGAATTCCATTGTTTAAGGATTTATTTTAGTAAACATGTCCACAAACAGAGAGCAGGTAATTATCAGCCTTTCCACTGCACATACTACCACTGATTTGGTGGTGACTAATGTAAATTGTTAATATCAGTGAGTCAGAACTATCGATTTTTTCACAGCATATTAATATTGATAATTAATGCTGCAGTGTCTTTGGGTTCAGAAGTTCATAAAATCATAGAATGGTTAAGGTTGGAAAGACCTTAAAGATCATTAAGAACTCATCAAAACACTGCTTGTTCAATAGGAGGGCTAAAGTTTTCAACATAGAATATAGAATAAACCCTGCTATAAGAGTGAAATACATACATGTGATCCTCTGCATTTGCAACTATAATTTGAAATAGTCTCTTCATCACAAAGAAGCACAAAGCAAAAGTGAAAAGGCTCCAGTTGCTGCCATGTCTCCAAGTAGGCAGAAAGAAGAGAATGAGACCTTTCCATAGAGTTTAGACATGTAATTTAAGATCAGAATAAATTACTATTCTTACTTGTGGTGTTGTTAGTGTCGTGGTGCTGCTCATTGTATCTTCCATCTGTTGTGTCTGAACATCTAACGTTTCAAATTGATGCTCAAATTTATCCATTAGGGCAGATATCTGTAGAAAAAATAAAAATTATTCAAATCCATAATCTGCAAATAACAGAATGGAAACAGCTCTCAACTGGCAAAACAAGAATCACACAACCAGGAGGTCTATTTACCTTTTCCAAGTTCATGCTCTTCAGCGTGGCATCCATAGACTTCACTACCCCTGCCATTGACTTGGTTACCTGAAATGAGGTACAAGGAATTATTACAAAGAAAGAAAAATGAGCAGTTTCTTATCACAGAATTATAGAATGGTTAAGGCTGGAAGGGACTTTAAAGATCACCAGGTTCCAGCACCCCTGCATGGGCAGGGACACCTCCCACCAGCCCAGGCTGCTCCAAGCCCCATCCAACCTGCCCTTCAACACTGCCAGGGATGGGGCAGCCACAGCTTCCCTGGGCAACCTGGGCCAGGCTCTCACCACCCTCACAGCAAAGAATTCCCTCCTCATGTCTCACCTCCATCTCCCTCTTCCAGTTTTCATCCATCGCCCCTTGTCCTCTCCCCCTCTGCCCTTGTCCCAAGTCCCTCCCCAGCTTTCCTGGAGCCCCTTCAGGCACTGGAAGGTGCTCAGAGGTCTCCCTGGAGCCTTCTCTTCTCCAGGCTGAACACCCCAACTCTCTAAGCCTGTCTCCAGAGCAGAGCTCCTCCAGCCCTTGGAGCACCTTCATGGCCCTTCTCTGGCCCCTCTCCAACAGCTCCATGTCTCTCCTGTGCTGAGGGCTCCAGAGCTGGACACAGCACTCCAGGTGGGGGCTCAGAGTAGAGGGACAGAATCCCCTCCCTTGCCCAAAGCTCTCATCTCTAGCCACAGACTTTCTACAGTACCAAACAGCAGGGCACACACTGCTGCCACCTAGAACACCACTTTTTATGGCTCCTATAAGCTCAAATTCTATAAACTAACTCAACCACTTGAAATACAAAGTCTGAGCTGAAATTCACTAAAAATTGAGGTGTACATAGCATTAGCTTTTGTGGGTCTCAACATCTGTCAAATGTTAAGGGGTATGTTTGGTGTACAGATCACATGGCAGAATAAACTCTGGCTGAAGCAGTACAGTAACATACCCTAAAGAACTACCTGAGCTACAGAAGATCTCTGGAACCACAAGTCCTGTCATGACTTGATGTTTTTAGAAGTGAAGCAAACTAATCTTAACAATGCAACCTGCAGAACACACTGTATCCTTAGGAGCATGAGTAATAACAAACAATAGAAGTTACTAGCTATCAAACATAGTAGAGAGCAGCTGCCAGGGGAATTTCTGGATCTCATTTATGAGTGGCTACATCTTGAAACCAAAACTGAAACTTTTCACAGAATCAGAACAGTCAGGGTTGGAAAAGGACCTCTGAGCTCACCAAGTCCAACCGAAAAAAAACCCACAAACCACCAACCAAAAAACCAAATAAAACCACACTCAAAACAACCCACAATCACACAACCTACAACCTCAGCCACTAGAGCACACCCTGAAGTTCCACATCTACACGTTTCTTGAACACCTCCAAAGATGGTGACTCCACCACCTCCCTGGGCAGCTGCTCCAGTGCCTGATCACTCCTTCAGTAAACAAATCCTTTCTAATATCCCATCTGAATCTCCCCTGACACAACTTCAGAGCATCCCCTCTGGTCCTGCCATTATTAACTGGGGAGAAGAGGCCAACCTCCACCTCCCTACAACCTCCTTTCAGGGAGCTGTAGAGAGCAGTGAGGTCTCCCCTCAGCCTCCTCTTCTCCAAACTAAACATCCCTATTTCCCTCAGCTGCTTCTCATAGGACTTGTCCTCTAGACCCTTCCCCAGCTTGGTGGCTCTTCTCTGGACACACTCCAGCTCCTCAGTGTCCTTCTTGTAGTGAGGGGCCCAGAACTGCACACAGTGCTGAAGGTGCAACCTCACCAGTGCTGAGCACAGGGGCAGGATCACCTCCCTGCTCCTGCTGGTCACACTATTCCTGATGCAGGCCAGGATGGTGTTGGTGTCCTTGGCCACCTGGGCACAGGCTGCCTCGTGTTCACCAGGCTGTCACCCAGCACCCCCAGGTCCTTTTCTGCTGGGCAGCTCATTACAGAAAGAACTAAGATCAGAGGTCAGCAGCACACCCTTGCAGCAGAGAGGTGGAAAGAGACCTACCTTGCCCATTGTCACTGCAGTCTGAACTCTGGCTGCTACAGCATCTACCCTGGCGCTCATGCGCAAGAAATTGATGGCCTGGTTCTTCTGGCGGATGGCGTTCTCCGCGTGGATCCGGGCCACTTCCATGTTCCCCTTCTGAATTGCCTGTTGAAAACAAAGGCATTTTTACCTCTTCTGCCCTGTAAATGTCATTTCTGAACGGCCCGTGTCATTTTTGAAATCAGCATAAACCCATCCCGGTGTCTTTTTCCATTAAAAGAGGAAATAAAACCTTTCCTCCTCCCCCAGTCCTCCTCCAGCTTTTTCCAGATGTGAAGCCCTAACCTCTTTCCAAGGAAGGGATCCAGCATGCACGTGATGCCAGAAGTTTTACAAAGCCACAGGAACTTAATTTCCTCGTTCCTAGAAGAGTTTTCAGTATCAAGACCCAAACACAGACACAGCTGACATGGCTGTATCTCCTGGACATCAATATAGTCAAATAAATTTAGTCTCTTTACTCCTTCAAAGATGCAGAAACTATTTTGCTCTTCATAAGCCCTTTTACTACACGGTGACAAACATTAAGATCAAATATTTTTAACTTTGAGAACAACAGCCTCTAACAAAATACATCCAAGACAATCTTCTCAGGATGCAAATGCCACAAAATTCACAAGAAGCTGCTCAGGAATGTATCCTCACATTCATTAATATATATGGGAAGATTTATAGTCATATCTTTTAAATCACAAGCATGTGTTACAGTATTGTTAGCATGCACACCAGGAAAATGGTAGAAACACCAGATATTTTTGCTACAGCATGTAAACAACACACCTCAAAGCTGGTTTCAGACTCACTGCTTACCTTCTTAATTTTAGCTTTCTCGGCCTTTTCTTCTTTGTCGCATTTTTTCGAGTTCCTGTTGAGCTCCTTTGCAGCAAACTTTAAGTTAAACAGGTGCTCTGCAGCCCAAGTTAAGGGTTCAAGAACAGGACTGATCCTTTCACTGGAGTATTTTGCTCTCCTGCTTGAAGTGTTACCACACCCACCCTGTTACTGTGTTTCCCCAATAGTGATATTAAAACTTGGAATATGTTATTTAAGCAAGGCCCTGAAAGTCACACCATAAGGGGACCTACCAGGCTGCTTTACAATCAGAATGCCATTTATCAGCTGGGTTCTAAAAACAGAAGGTCTAAAAAAGTAAGTTCAGATCCCAGACTGCCTCCATTTAACATTAAACCCACTTCAGATCGAGAAATACCAAAAAACCACACATCCCCCAAGAGGAAGTGAAAGTCTCACTCCCCCACCCACTTTCACTCACCACCATGAGCCCTTGACTCTCAGTGAAATGGAAATGCAGTTTACTGGCCTGCCTGGAACCTCCCCAGCCCCCCAAAAAAGAAAAGCCAGTGAGGAACAGCAGGCAAACAAAGAGTGTAACAGCAGAGGGGCCTGGCTGAGCACGCCCTGGTTACAAACCCTGAGGCAGGGCTGCCCTTCTAAGCCACAGCACCATCTCGCAGGGTTGGAACAGCTCCCACAGCTCCAGCCCTGGTCATGTGGGAGATGCTGGGGTCCCTGGTAGCCCCATCATCTGCCTTGGGGCAAGGAACACTTCAGTCAGCAACAAACTTCACCTTTTAGAAAGCCCTGCTTAAGCTGAAAGCTGTAAGAAGACAGTAGAACAAGCCTGCACAGTGACTCAGAATAATTGCATTAAACTGTTACTGACAGAAATTAAAGTCTGCTTTGTAAAAATAACAATTAAAAAAAACACTCCTAAAATACTGCTGATGAAAGCTTCCAAATAACATAGGTCTTTCTCAAACAAAATGGAAGCTCAAAGCTTCATAGGCTTCTTCCATCTCACATTTGATAACCCGAGAGGAAGATGGAGCAAGTACTAAGATAGGCAGAAGCACCTGAAGTTAAACATTGTGAGGTGCTTGTTGTTTCTTTAATATTTCAAGTAAATTAATTATTCCACAACTTGGGGGGGGGTGGGGGGGGAGTTGTCCTTTAAAGTCCAGCCATCCATCTTAGAGCTCTGACAGCCATCTGAAGACATTAGGTAGTCCATTCATATTATTTGTTATCCTATTCTACAAAGATCCCAAGCAGGCTACAAAGCTGTGCCTAGACATCTCTGGTCTCTGCTAAGGTAGCTACCAGTAACACCATCATTACTGCTTGTATTTGTATTTCTGTGCTTTAAAACCTAGGTCACCATCCCCTTCAGCAATAACACAAGGCCACGGGTAATTCACCAAACAGGAAAATACCTTTAGGTTGCCCATTCAAGTACACTTCAGGTCACAGACCAGACCAACCAGGCAAAACCTGACATCATCTATTGACACCCACTGCACTGAACAGCACTTCCAAGCAGCTTCCTTTGAAACAACTTCCTCAGTTACTCACTTAGGGCATTCACCTTTGACATTAAAACAGCTCAGCCTGCCTCCTCCACAGCTCTGTCATCCCACGACCAGCACCAACTCACTCCTCCCTCCAAGTGTCTTGCTCGATGTGCCACAACCCGAGGGAAACCGAGCTGCCACCGTTCCCAGTGACTCACTGGTCACCTGCTCCAGCACTCCCACAACAACCAGCAACCACTTCAGCCACACCAACACCTCTGTGATCTTTAAGGCTTTCTCTTTTTTTTTTTTTTTCTTTTTGCCCCTGTGTGTTATCACACAGCGATTCGGGTTGGAAGGGACTGGACAGACCATCTAGTCCCAAACCCCCATCCCCTCACGGGGCAGGGGGGCACCTCCCACTGGACCAGGTTGCCCCAGAGAGTCAAGACAGCAACCCCCACACGCAGGGCCCAGCTCCCCTCGGGCTCACAGACAACACGAACCCCCCCTCCTCCTGGCCAGGCCCTCTGCAGGGGGGAGACCCCCGCTCCCCCCACCCACCGCCGGGAAGGGAGGGACACCCTTCCCACCGCCTCCCACCTTCCCGGGCGGAGAGGCCTTGCCCGTCACCCCCCCACCCTCCCCAGAGCCGGCCTGGGACCCCCTGAACCGCCGGGGCACCCCCTGAACCGCCGGGGCACCCCCTGAACCGCCGGGGCACCCCCTGAACCGCCGAAGGACCCCCCGAACCGCCGAAGGACCCCCTGAACCGCCGTTCCACAGGCCCGCACCCAGCCCAGGCCGCAGCCCCCACCCCCAGAGCGGCTGCGGCGGCTCCCGGCAGCAAGAGACGTCTCCGCGCCTCCGGCCCCAAGGAGCCCCGAGGATACTCTCCATGTTGGCCATGGCGGCTCGGCGGAGCTCCGGGCCCGGCGGGGCGGAGGGCAGGGCAGGGCAGGGCCCGGGTGGGTGCCGGGGCCCGGGGCGCTGCTCGGCCCCTCGCTCGGCGCTGCCGCGGCTTCCGGCTCCCGCGGGCGGGGCGGCGGCGCGGGGCGGGGCGCGCATGCGCGGGGGGGGTTGGGGGGGGCTGCGCGGGGCGGAGCGCGCATGCGCAGGACGGCGGCCGTTCGTTACCTCAGGGTCTCCCGCTCCCCTCAGGGTCTTTCAGTCGCCTCAGGGTCTTTCTCCCCCCGCCTCCAGGCACCGCTTTTATTGTCTCCACCGACAATACACTCTTCCTTTTAACGCAATCAACATCAAAGCCCCACTTCGCAGCTCCTCGGAAGGCGAGGGAGCAAGCCGGCGGGACCCGCCTCGGCTTCTGCGGCGTTTTGCGCCGCTAAAAGTCGTCGCCGCTAAAAATAAAAAGCGTCGCGGTGCGTGAATAGCGTGTTTCGTTTAAAATTGAACTTTAACGCTTGCGACCTGAAGGCGGGTAAGACTAAAAACAGATTATTTTTTCAAATTTAAGGCCTATAAACAAAAGGTAGGGCGAACACTGCCTTCTTGCCCTACTTACATCAAGATTTTCTGTGGTGTGTGACAGAAATACCTACATAGGTGACCTGGCTGTAGCCAGAAGTGCAGGAATCAAACCACAATAGTTAAATTTCTGGTTTAATCCTCGTTGGCTTTGCTGAAAGGCTCGCAGAGGCTTACATATGTGATAAGGATTGATGAGCCAAGGATAGACACTCCATAAAAAATACTGGTATAATGTGCTTCCCTGCCTTCTTAGTGTGGCTACACACCTCGTTCATTTTGTGTTTTTATAGTGAAAACATGAATATATTTTATATTAATTCCTCTTCATAGAAAACACAGATATTCGGAGCTATCCTGACACTTGGCACGTAGCATTTCTGTATCGGAATCTAACTAGAAATACCAAATAAACATATTTTCGCTGACTGTTTTTCCAGGGGTGAGGAAAGAGGGCATCTCTGGTCACGATTTGTATCCTTTCCAAAAAAACCAAAGAAATACAATCCTGTTTTATTTAACATACCTTTAGCGGACTTTTGCAAATCCTGAGGCTAAATTCTCACTAGTAAGGTACTTACTCCTCAGTTAGTGTTAGTATTACATGCTTAAATTTAGAAAGAGTTGGTTTATTAGCACCCAGTAAGTATTCCTGCAAGCTGGGTGTCCGCGCAGTCTGTCCTGCCCGCAGCTGCAGGCTGCTCGGGGACGGAGCAATCTCAGGTCTTCCCTTTGAGGCTGGACTGGACAGGACTAGAACAAGCTGGAGAATGTTCATTCTTGAAGGAAAAGAGGAATATTGCCCATCTTTCAGTACACCTGAATAGAAGGTGCCCCACCGAGGGCGTGAGATTTGCCTTCGGGTCGCTCGGGACACGAAGCTGAAGCTTGAGCTGTGCTCACTGTTGAGCTGCTGGAGATGACGTTTGATGAGTTCCTGACAGTCAGCTTTAATGAGGGGTAATTCCTCCAGCAGTTAAATCACTGTTGTGAGTCACCTTGCTGAGTCACTCTAATATCTTGAGATGCAGGTTTTCTCCTGGTGGTGTATCTTTCAGACAGGAGTTAAAACAACAGTTGCGATGCCTAGTTATTAAAAAGATGGGAGAGTCTGAACCAATAATTTTGAGGGAACTGAGGAGGACTCTCATTTATTATATGTTCTCCACAGCACAACATCATGCACAGGCCTCTTCCAAGACAGACACCCTCCCAAACCCCGCCTCTCAAACAAAGCAAGAACAATATGACAGCAGCATCCATCATATCTAATCAACTGTTCAACACCTGGAAAAGAATTAAATATAAATATATATTTATGTATACATGTATATGTATATTTATATATATATAACATATATATATGTATGTTTGAGAAAGTACCACTGTTCAAATTAGCCAATTAGCACTGGCCAGGTCCATACTCTGTCAGAGGCATCTTTGAGCCTGTTGTCCATTTTTCTGCCAGTTACCACAACCCCTGTGCTCACCTCTTGTTATGGACTTATCTGGGTTCGTTCCAGATACGCCCAGTACTCTTCCATTTCCTACTCTGATTTCTTTATTTGTCAACTTTATGCAAAATTCTCCTCTTGGTACATAGTGAAGGTCCCAGGCAGGGGCATCTTCTTCCCATACAATGGGTTCTCTAGACATTCGTGTCATAGAGTTAGGATGTAACATCCATATAGGAGGTCCCATCCCTGATGGGACTCACACACCCAACAGTCCTTTAAGGCTAAAGCATCACTGACATTTTGTCCTAAATTAACAAGTAGATTTTTTGTTCCAGGGTTCATGTACTAATGTGTCCTTTGGCATATTAACCAACCCAGGTGTCACCCGTACAATACAACACGTTACAGACAACAACTTGTAGGCAAGAGTTAAAGGAGACATGACGTGTTGGGAGTTCCTTGTTTAATGATTTTGCTGACTTCTTTCAGTGCTGTACACACTGTTAGCAATCCCTTCTCCAGAACGGAATATCCCTTTTCTGAATCCTTAAATGACTGAGAGTAGAAGCCAATTGGTCAAGTACTCTCTTCAGGTCCCCGTTGCCAAAAATAATATGATAAGGCACTGGCTGGGAACCCCCCACTCTATGATTATTGGATCCTCTGGGTGGAGAGGCCCCAGAGTTTGATATGTCTGTGCTTCCCATAATAATAGCTTGAGAGCCTCATCGTGAGACTGATCCCACTCCCAGTGACAATTATTTTTCAATAAATCAAAAAGAGGATGTGCTATGATAGATAAATCTGGGATGTGCTTTCTCCAATACTGAAGGGTTGCTAGTATTTCCTGCAGTTCTTTTTTATTGGAGGGCACCTTTCTCTCTCTCAGGTGACACAATGTATCAGAAGGATTATTCCAGGTTCCCCCTTTCCACCTTATTCCCAGAAATTTTGCCTCTTGGGAAGGTGGTTGCTGATTTTTCTTCAGGGACTTCTATTTGCATGCCTGTTAAATGCTTAATTATGCCTTTACTTCCTCCTCACTCTGGCCCCCTATCAGCAAGTCATCTATGTACTGATAAGACTTTAACTTTGGAATTATTTTTGATTCCTGGGGTGGCTTCCAGCTCGGCCAGTGTGGATGAGTGTTATATCCCTGGGGCAGCCTTGTAAAAGTGTACTGTACCCCATTCCAAGTGAAGGTGAAACGTTTTTGGTCCTCAGGATCAATAGGGATTTGGAAGAACATATCCTTTACATCCAGGGAGGCCAGCACTGGGTGTGCTGCTTCCTGGATTTCTAGCACCAAATCAGGTCCAGCAGCTGGGAGTGTGTCTGTATTAACATTCAGTTTTCTGTAATCAACTGTCTTTCTCCATTTACCATTTGGTTTTCTTTACAGGCCAGATCGGGGATTTAAATGGTGAATGACAGGGCACAATATTTGGTTTAGATCAGAAGTCACTTCTTTAATGCCTTCCTTAGCAGCAACAGGAATGGAATATTGTCTCACATTTGTGATCCTGCTTTGTGGCAGACAGGGAGCACGTTGTAACCATCTCAGCTTTAGTGCCAAATTCCTGCAGTGACCGTTGTCATCTCTCCACCCTCAGCCCAGGAGAACATCCATTCCTGACAAATTGTAAGGAATGTCACCCACAAGCCTTTTGGTTCAAATCAATTCCTCTTCTCCTGGCAGTTTTCAAGAAACCTTAGCTGTTGTATGTAAAGCAGAGTTACCAAATGCACCACTTAAAAATATTGGGTTTAGAGACAAATTAATGCCACATCTTTTAGCCACATCAGCTTTTAGTGTAGAAATTTGTGCTGCTGTGTCTACCAGAAATGTCACGGGATGAGGGTTTGGCCTAACAGCACAGGTAAGCTCCAAGTCCCCATTTTTATTTTGGACTAATCTCATCACATTTTGCCAGTTTCTGTATTGGGGTTTTGTTTTTTCTCCTCCCCCCTGCCATCTTTTTGGTCTTCTTTTTGATTTCTTTCTATTGGCAGGAGGAGGGCGATTCAGTTTCCTGACTTGCTGGATCTTTTCCCTGGAATTAGACCCTGAATTAGACCTTCTGGGCCATTTGTCTACCAGTGTTTTTAGGAGATTGTAGGAATAATTCTGAGACAAAAATCTCCTGTGGGTTGCCCACATGCCTGGCTTCCTCCTTAAGCTCAGCCACGTCACCTCAAGATGAAGCATCTCTGTTTTCAGGGTCTTGGCTTTTACGTGTGCTGTTTGGCTTTCTGTCACATTTGCCTCTGTTCGTGACTGTCCAGTCACCCTGTGATTCCTTTTGCTGCTGAGGAGGAGGAGGGTTCTGGTGTGGTTTAGCAGCCACATCAGCACATGAAGGTTGAGTGACTTGTCTGACTGCAGAAGGCTTGTGAGAATATTCAGAATCAGATGCATCGTAAGGATCCCTGCTGTAATCTATCAATTCTTTGGCCAAATCAGACCATGTAAATCCTCACCTACCTCCATTTTGGAGTTGATCTTTGATTTGGATGACTACACCTTTAAATGCCTGAGGGAGCCCCCTGATTAAAACCTTCGGTCTTTCTGGTTTCACTCCAAGAGTCATAGGACTTTAAGAGAACTTGTTTCTGATTGCCTCCAGTCTTTAATTAAATTGCTGGTTTTCCCAGCACCAAGTCGAATGAATAGTTTTAGTGAGAAGCTATACGTCCTAGATAGATACCAAATACAGATTTTGTGGTTTAATATGTCATTTTTTTCCATTGTCTTTTATTTCTTTAGATAAACAGGGTGAGAGTCTCACCTGCTGGTGTTGCAAACAGCACGTCAGCCCTTCACAGCAACTAAGGAGCTGGGCTCTGATCTTTGCTGATACTGACACCTCTTGACTCAATTATTTAATAACTTTCAGCTAACTAGGAAGTAAATCTCCATGTCAGTCACTGTCCAGAGTCACTCTCCAGAACTTCATGGTTCTCAGGTATAAGAGCACCCTATTTTAGAGGAGTGCAGCTTGATGTTAGACTCAGGCCAAGATATTTTTCTCTTCAAGGCCTGATCTTCCATGGAGGGTTTTAGGTTTCATTCATCATTTAATTTAGATAAAAAGAACTATCAGACTAGGGCTACTTCCCTTTAACCAATCTTTCTAGCTAACATAACTATATTAATCCTGCTAAATCCTGCAGAACATTCTTGCTGGTTTATTAGCCTTCAGCAAAGGAAAGTGGCTGCATTTTTCAAATGGAATGTGTAAAATTCTTATAGGGTACAAACAGTCCTTGTTCATGTGCAGTCATCTGTTTGCTACACAGATAGATGTGAAGATTCTGATGTTCATTCCCAACTGAGTGTTGTCTTTTAAAGTCTTCGGGCTGGTAACTGGGAGCTGTTAGAAGCTGTCAGAAGCAGGGAATATTGGACAATGCTAAGAAGGCTGATCTTTGCTACTTCCATCAGAGGAGGCTTTCTTCACATACCAGAATGCTTTGGAAAAAATGCTGATTTATTTCTTCCTCACCAGTTTCACTTTCAAACATTTTTTGAACTTATGTCTCAGTCCTAAATACAGGTATTTGTATTCTTCCTAGCTAGTATGCTCAGGAAAGACATTGGAACAGGAGCTGTAATCTTGCTTTCTGATAATCCAGGTCTGCATATTAATTTATTAAGATCAATCTGGGTGCCTTTTAGATTCTTGATGTAGTGAAGAAGGATTTCTCAGATATGCCTGTGTTATTTAGCTGGTGCTTTTTATGGGAAGACAGCAGGAATAAATAAATTCATTCCTTTTGAAAACCCCATACAAAAACATAAATGAAAACCTTTCATTTCCTGGAGTTGAAGCCAGAGCATGAAGTTTGAGATTGATTTAAGGAGTAAAGAAGCCCCCTAATTTATCTTCTTCTGTAGAGGTGGGAGCTTCTGGGTGGGAGGGAGAGCCCCTCAGGCTGGTGACAGGCACAGTTCCCTTGCTGCCTTTTTAATATTGTGTTCTGCAGAGGCATCTCAGGCAAAAAAAAACCTGCCAGGAAAGTGACACATCTGACCTGACAGCTTCCTCCTTTCCCTCCACTGTGCAAAATTCATCTATGACCAGCTTCCAGAGACAGTAATAATGTAGGAGTACTTACAGCAAATGAGCTGTGATAAGTGTGGCAGAAGACACTTTGGAGCAAAGCCAGCACCAGTGATTATTTTAGCTTGTGTCTCGGGAGTCTGCATTCATCACGGTGAGGGCTGCTGAATCCTGACTGTGAAAGCTTTGAAATCCCTCCCAGTGACAACTTTGCAGCCACCAGCAGCTGCACTGCTCTGTGCTCTTCACAGGAGAGGTCTAGGAAAAGGTCTCCCTTTTCAGGAGATGGGAAAAGAGGCAATTACAGCACAGGACTTATTTTAGATCTGATCCACGTCAGTAGCTAGTTCTCAATGTCACTAGTTCCCAGAAACGAGTCTTATTGGTTTAAAACCAAATTGGTGGAAAGGTGTAGCAGAGATTGAGTGCATTTAATGGAGAGCTAACTGTGAGCAGACTGCTCCTGTGTGAAGAGCCCAACTGAAACCAGCCTCCTGGGAGCTCACGCAATCATTCTCATGAGTAACAGTTACTTAAATGAATAAGGTTCTCCAGGGTCAGAAACAGACACTAGATCATTCAATACTCCCATACATTTTTTTTCCTGTGATATTACTGGAACTCATTAATTAGGGCATGATTTGGAGGTGGCAGCAACATCAGATAGGAACTATTAGAGTGATCATCTACTTGGAAAAAAAAGCTGATTCCTTTCATTGATGTCAAAGAGAACTGCAACTGACCTAATTATCCCCAACAATATTAGAGGAAAAAGCAGCAAAATAACTGCTCAGAAATAGGAGCAGATCCTGTTTTACCTCACTCAGACCTGGGAAAGTGTAAATCAGATGCACGCAGCTGACACAGGAGGGAGCCAACTAGGCTGCCACCTCTTCAGCACTCCTCTGGACACAGGCGAACAGCGCCAAATTCCAACTTCAGTCTCTCCTCCCTCCTGACTACGGCAGAAATACCCTCCTGGTGACGGGCTCCTGTCTTTCCCATTTTCTCGAGAGCACAAACCTCCTGCAAAGCTGAGCAGTTACAACCCAACGGATGCCAACTGCTTTCCTTCCTTTCCTTACGCATCATTCCCAGCAGCAGAGACACTTGGACACTATTTCATCTCCTCTGATTAACATCCTGCAGGGCCATAAGAAGGAAAAACAAGGGCAGGAGAGAGGGGCTTTATGGACCTGCCTTCACTGCTAGCTTCCCCTGTTAAAGAGACAGAGGAAATTTAGAAGGATATAATCAATCCATGAAATCTTGCCAGATTGAAAACCATGTGAGTTCCATGATGGTGCTAGTAGAGATGTTCTTCAAGAGCTGGGTGTTACTTCAAGTGAAATTTAACACCACAAAGTTCAGAAGGTTGGTCTGTTGAACAACCTAAAAGTGTAAGCTTAACCAGGTGTAACACCTGTGAAAAACTGAAAATTATTGCTTTCTAATTTTAAACAGTAAAGGCCTAGAGAAAGCAGCCTGTTGGGCTTTGGACTCACACTGTCATTCATTCCATTTTCTGGGAAAAAAAGAAAGCCTTTCAAAGGCTGGAGGTTGGTAGGTGAAATATTGCCAATGAAGCTCAATCGTTGCCATGGCAGCACTGGGCTTGTGGTTGTGTCACAGGGAGAATAAATCTGACTGCTTTGCAATGACTGTGTGTCAGGGTACAGGCTGTGGGGCACTGGGATTCCTGTTGTCTCAGTGGGAGATGGATTCCCCCCCACGTTCTCTAAGTGCAGTTCTGCTGGAGCACAGCATTTCACTGCAAAAATGAACACTTCAGGTGGTACCCACCTTTTATTTGAGGGCTTATCTGCAGACAGTGTGATTTACTCCTTACAGACTCCTGTTGCTTTTAAAAAGATTAAATGCAGAGGAGATTTTAAGGATTATTGATCTGTTTATTATCAAATCCTCTCAGTGTTGCAGTGACTAAGAGATGAGCAGCATTACTAGGGAAATACACCTTTTTATTTTATTTTTACTGACATGCATCACTGAATTACTAAAAACCATAAAGAAATGTGGAAGAAACACATTCCCAGCACTTCTCTTCAGCAACCTGAGTTGCTTCTGTGGGTGCAGCTCTAGAGACACACCAAGATGTTAGCAAAGATTGCAACATAACTTATGTATTTTATATATTTGCAGACATTTCCATTACAATATCAAACTGAAAGTACACTAACGTATACGTTGCATATTCTCTGCATGCTTGATTTTGAAATTTACTGTTTAATGGGCAAAGGAATAAATATTGCAGGGCAAATTTTATCAACTGAGGCTTCTTAGAATGCTAATCTTGCAGCTTGGGTGGAGCTGCAGACACAGTCCACTGCCATTGCCAGGAGTGTGGGGACAACTCAGATCTCTGTTCCACCTGGACATCCCTTTCCACCTGGAAATTACCCATGGAAGAGGTTTGAACCATTTTGGTTCTGTGCTTCCAAAGTCCCAGCACAGGGATAGATGTGAGGGGAGCAGAACTCCCCATTGCATCCCAAGACAAGGAGACTCCTTCCCCCCAGGTCTTGCCAGTCAGTTGGTTCTGGCAGACAGATTTTTTCTCTCAGCAAAACCAGGACAACTTCTCTTCCTCCTTGCTCTGCTGTCAACCAAAGGTCCTTCCCTTGCTGCCGGTGGAGCTGGAGTGTTTGCACACAAGTGACAGAGCTGAGAATTTGCTTCTGAATTTCATGAGGTTACTCAGGGTAACTCCAACAGTGCTGAGACCCTCCAGCCTGCTTCATCTAGGCAAAAGGAATAGTGATCATTTTGACATCTGAGTCACTGTTATTTGGCATTTCTAGGACCACCTCTTTGAAATTAATAAAGCTGTTGACTAATCTCTGAACTACCCCTACAGATCTGCTGCCTCTCTGCAATCAGGAGTTTGCTGTATCCTGTGGTTTTGACAAATGAAGATGCAGTTGTTGGCTTTTTCCAGCCAATAGAATTTGAAACAAATTGGTTTCCCTTACTTAAATGAACCATAGGTTTCCAGAACTGGCTGCTTACTTCTCATTTGGCTGCAATCACCCTGCCCAGCCACTTGTTCTGAATGCTTTTCTCCTGCTTTGTGCATTTCAATTCTTGATACATCCCTTTTAGAGCCATCTTGTACTCTGAGCTACCTACTCTCAATTCTCAAACCTCTTCCAAAAGAAGGCATTTAAAGTCTACCTGCTCCCTCCTCTCACCTTCCCTCCTACACAATCTCCATCTCATCTTTGATGCAGCAAACATATATTTTTCCTTAAACTTTATGGGGTTATTAATTATATTTTACTCCCCCATAGCACTCTGGAGAAATAAAACTGACAAATTCAGCTGCACAAGAGGATGAGCTAGGAAAGTGAACTAAAAAGATGAAAAAAAAAAGAAACCTGAATTATTAAATAAGAGTGCTGAAGCACTACAGCAGAACTCAATTTCCAGGCACGATGGTGGTATATGGATTTGCCATTTTCATGCTGACACTTCCTTTGGCTTTTAGGACTGGAATGAGGCAAAGAGGTTTAACACATTCGTTACATGAGCAAAATTCTCCCTTTCTGCCTGTGGTGTTTCAGCTCAGCCCTTCTCTTACTCTAATTCTTCCTTCATCATGCCTCTTTGCTCTCCCTTTTTCACTCTCTTAGGTGCTTGACCGTGCAGGTACCAACCAATATTGTTGTCGTCACAGGTCAGTTGCTTATGATGAGCCCATTAATGCAATGTTTTCCAAACACTTAGCATTTGTTTGATGCCTTTCAGCTAAGCCTACAGAAAGAGGTGTTGTTCTTCATGTTTTCTAAAAGGAAACAAAGGTACGTTTTGTTTTCATGATACCTGAGGCCCTATATTGCACAAACCCCCAAACGTTGGCTCTTGCTACAAAAGGGCTCCTCTCTAAAGTGCTTTCAAACCCAAATATGACTTTTCCAGCAGGTATAAAGTCCATGAGCAGGGCTTGCATTTTATTCTCCTGATGATCCAATCCTGTTGTTTCAACACAGCAATAATTCTGCCCCACTCAATGAGACTCTCCCCATGTGTCATGGCTGCCAGACCAAGCCAAATGAGCTCATGTGCTTTGGTTCATCTACTGTGACGCCAGGAGTGTGTGGCAGTGAGGATCAATTTTAATCACAAGAATTGATCTGTCCCCTTAGTCATTCCTGCT
Source organism: Apus apus (assembly GCF_020740795.1). Lineage (NCBI taxonomy): Eukaryota > Metazoa > Chordata > Aves > Apodiformes > Apodidae > Apus > Apus apus. Next base: position 18,697,445 of record NC_067293.1, on the reverse strand, counting down.
GCCAGTCACGTGTGTTGCACCCGAGTAAATGTTAAAGAGAAATGTGGAGGATAGAACATCAGAAGAAGTAAATCTAGGTATGATACAAACAGGACTGAGAACCTCAAAAGTAAGGCTGTGGAGGACACTGCTGTAATTAAAAGGCAATTTTCTTAGCAGATGCCAAGTAACAGCAATGCAAGGATTTGACTCATGTTGTATATAAAGTCTAGCAGAAAGAAATTGAAGTGATAAAGACCATAAGGAACAAGGGGTATTTGCTTGCCAATTCATTCATACCTGTCTGAAGCAGAAGCAGTTGGATGATGTTAGCTGTTGGGGTGAGCCAGGCAGCTTGGCCTCCTCCCTCCCTTCTGGTGGAGGAACCCTGGCACAGGAACATCCCCTCTCTGCCCACTGTCTGCTCTGCTCTTCTGCTTGCAGCAATATCCTTTGCAGCAGATGGATTCTATAAGAATTACTGGTGGCCTGAAGTGTTGGGGACACACCCTTGCAAATGGTCAGCAGCTGCAGCCAGTTCAGTTCAAAGAGTTCACAACGTGCAACTCGCCCTGTGCTCAGGGTAAATGCAGATGTTCTGACTGCAGGGGCATGGACCTGTGGATGTAAAAAGGCTTGCTCAGCTGGGTGATATTTTGCCCCGCATCCTGCATGATCAAAAATCACAAAATCAGCTTTTCCATCACCCTAGACAATCACTGTGTGTATGAGGCAACAGCAGGAGACATGGAGGTGGGCAGTGAGGGTGACTTAGTGGGAGCATTACTAGTTCTTCTGTCCAGAATAGACTCTGGGAAACAAAATTCACCTTCTTACACTGCCCAGCTTGTGCTTTTACAGGTAGGTTTATACCTGTTATCTGTAACATTGGGCTAGAGGCAGAAAACGAGTACTTGGATTGTTCCCATGATTTCCTGTCCCCTCACCAATTCCTACAGGTGACAGTTTAAGGGTGGGGAATAACATTATATGGGGTGCATGCTTATGGTAGATGTTAAAGCTGTACCTCGAGTTGCTGGTTCAGAGGTGCCTGGTGTCCCTTCCCAACATCCTGTGCCAGCCTCCCCCTCGCTTTCCTTCTGACTCTCCTTTGGAATGTCACCCTTTCCTTCAAAGTTTCATGGAAAGAAAATGTTGTCTAGTATGGGCCTTATTGATATGAAGCAGCAGAGGGATTTCTCCTGTCTTTTTGGAGAACAATGAAGGAAAACAGGAGTGACAGCCCTCTCTAACTGGATGGATTGGTTTAGGTATTCAGACCTCACCTCAACAGCAGCCAGCCAGAGGACACGGAAGAATCAGTTCAATAAAACCATTTAACTCTCCAATCCTGGCATTAATTATCTGAATTTCTGCTTCTGAGGTCCATCAGAGCCGTGTACTTGATTTGAAAATGAGAACAGGTTACTCTTTTGAAGTATAAAGAAGGTAAAATATAATGGGAAATGGGCTTATCAGGGAACGACCTGCCTGCTAACACTTGAGAGGGCTGCTCAGCCCCTTGGGAGCTGCTCACTGGTCCCCAGGGCTTGCTCCATGGCTCCTTCCAGCTGCAGGACCTTGCTTATAGGTCACATCAGTGGTATAATAAAATAAGGTGAGATGTGCTCTCATCAGGATAATTGCAATCAAGATCTCTCATGCTTTCAGGCTCTGCAGTTTTCAGAAGAACTGCTGTAAATCTGAGCTAGATCCTTTTGAAAGTCGATGATATGAGGCAGTGAAAAACAAAGGACCCTACATCACTGGGGTGTTTTGGTTTGGTTTGGTTATTTTCCCCTGCTGTGTTACCCTGAGTGTTCTTAATAAGCTTCATTGCCAGCTTACCTCTGCCAGGAAGACTAACACAACCATCTACTGAGTGATAATGGTCAACTTCTGCAATAGGATGTTGACAGTCAATTTAGAATAGGACATGGGTTTCACTCCAGTCAAAACACGGATGAAAATAGTCCTGGAAAAGATCTGAAAGTTTTGTGGGTTTGCTTTTTTTGTCCTCCACAAAAATGCTTAATTTCTTTTCTTAAATACATTAATATTTAGACTTTGAAAATACTCTATCAACCACTGAACAAATGAAAAGCCTGGGACAGATTTAAGGAGAAAATTAAACCCAGTTCATGTGAAGGGAGGTGATTTTTCTTCTAGAAGAAGACCAGAGAAGATAGGCAGTTAAAAGAACCCGCAGAGAAATACAAAAACACACAATAGCTTCATCATTAAAATCAGCCTGCTCTGTTAGAAACAAGCATTATTGCTTAACAGCCAGTTAATAATTCTCTTTTCTGATCCCAGCATTCTGTTGTAGCCTCTTGGTAGGATCTTTCTGCTCGTTACAGGAAGCTGCAGATTCCTGTGAAATGCAGGCAGCCACCAGGGGAGATCAATGGAAAGCCTGAATCTTTATGGATGAACCAAATAAGAACATTCTAAACCAACTTGCCAGCTCCCCACAAAGCAATTGCTGTGTGATCAGTCTCAGAAATCATACAGGATGTCTTACTTTTTTTCCCCTCTCAAGCTCTTTCAGTTTGGATGGTTGGGTTCTTCCTTGCTGGGTGAAGCAAGAAACATATTGTATGGTTCTGTCAGCTTCACTGCAAGGGATTGCAAGAAAAGAGCTGTGAAAGTAGCCTGCAAACATAACAGATCTCTCATTTCTGCACAGTGCAACTTCCTAGTTTCACATGTAGAAGCCTTGGTGGGCAGAAAGCCCTGCTCAGGCTTCTCATGGTTTGGGAGAAAACCAGAGAGGGTGAGGGAAGAAAAGGGCATTGTTTGACTCGTGCTGCCCTGTCCTGCAGCTCCAAGTGTCCCACCCACCTGGAGATAGCTCCAGCTGTCCCTGGCCACTTTGGCATCTGGGTTGATCTTTGCTGCCCTTTTAGCCCAGTGCCAGTCTTAAAAAATCCGAACAGCCCAAGTGGTAGCTCTGCAGGGAGCTGTGTCAGGGCTGGTCCCAGTGCAAGAGGTCTCCTGGGTTCCCTGGTCCTCTCATGTTCAAGGAGGAGGTAGATCTGTGATTCAGAAAGGGAAGGATTGTCGTACCCCTACAGGGCCAACACATTATTCACGTGCAGGGTGGAGGAGAAGATCTTTCCTTTTCTTGTAATTCCCAGCAGGAAAAAGCCAGTGGGAAGCAGGATGCCTAGAAGAGCCTCACCTTCCCTTCCAGCTTCCCCAGCAGAGCAACAGGACACAGCAGATGTGATCCTTACTGCTCGTTGATACGCATTTTAGATCTCAGCAGGAACTACCCAACCCCTCCAAGACCTAAGGCTGAGCTGGCAGTTCCCTTGTCCCATGAGGAGTCTTGCCACAGCTGGTGGCCCCCACTGCAGGTGGCACAGCAGCTCCCATGCCAGGGGAAGTGGCAGCTCATGAGGCAGGATGCAGGGACAGGGTGCCACCAGAAAGCCTACCTGTCTGCCCTCTTGCTGCAGGGATTAAGAGAGTTTTGCTACCAGGCTTGTTTGTGCTTCACTGAGCATTTAAGAGCTGTTTTCCCAGTGAGGCTCAAAATAAAGCTTCACTCTCTGTGCAGTGCTTGTCAGAATGGTTTGTTCTCTGAAGGAATCACTTTTGCTCTGTGTGTGTGTCACTCTTTTTGATTGCTACAACATTGCACCACGCAGGAAACAACACCAAGCTCCAGTCCAGCTCTTTTCACACAAAGCCCACAGAGCAATTCCTTGTAGCACAGGAGCAGCCCTGAAGAGCCTTGCTGCTTCCCTCAGCCTCTTCTCTTGATAAAACGCCACGAAACCTGCTCACAGCCTTTCCCACTTTGCACATGTGGAAACTCCTCGTGCTGCTCCTGCCATGCCCTGCTGGCACCACCACGGCAGTGGAGCTGAGCTGGGAAGGTGGCTGCACACCTGCAGCTCCCATGGCTGCAGCACGAGTGCCATTGTCACCAGGGCCAGCCCCAGCCCCTGCCCCACTCCCTGCAGGGAGAGCCTCGAAGGGCCACCTCGACTCTTTGCCCCCTTTCTGTACACGTAGCAGTTAGGACATGCAGCTGGGACCAGACCTTGCTCCAAGTCATCTTCTAAACCAGCAAAGGCTTCCTTCCTTACCACTCACTATCCCCAGTTTCTCTGTCTGCCTTCCTACTCTCCCTGCCTGCTCTTCCTGCTGCCCCTTTGCACAGGTGCCCTTTGGGGCTGCATCCTGTCCCCCTCATCAAAAGAAAAGTCTAGGAAGCTGCTTGACTCTGGAGTCAGGAGCCCACAGGTCCTGGGAAGTCACCCTCAGAATTCGTGGCCCCTGAGGCGTTTTTACAGGACTTTTCATCTTGCTCCTAACCTTTGTGCCAGAGGACAGGCAAAGCCTGAGGCAGCAGGACATCCTGTGATGTCTGCTTTTCTTTTTTTTTTTTTTTTCCAGGAGAAATCTTTCAAGGGGTGATGTGAATTGACAACCAGTTAATGATGCTACAACAGCACCAACGAGTGGAGCAGGCAAGAAACCCACAGCAGGATGTGCAGCCAGGTGGCACCACGTTCAGGGACGTTTCCTGCTGTCAGTCCAGGGCTGAGGTGCATGGTCCAGGCTGCAGAATGGTTCCCAGGGCAGAAGCAGCCCATCCAGAGGGACAGAGTGCTGCTCTGCTTCACACTGTCCCCCAGAGGGCTCTGGGATGGCTGGAAAAGCCCCACAGCAGGAGATGCCCTGGGCTTGAGGGTGACCAGCAGAAATGTCATGATAGGGTTTGAGCTCAGGTGCAGAAAGGCATTTCAGGAGCTTCCCTGCTCGTCCAGAGTATTTGGGCAGGATTTCATTCTCATCCCTCAGGTGCTCCAGAATGCCCTGAACACACAATCAAATGACTTGAGCTTTACTAGGAGAGAATATTGGATTAGCAGCTAAACAAGCCAGCTCACGTTACACATTTCTGTGCAGTTTTATTTTCTTCCTGCCACCACAGGGATACGTATGAACAGGCACAGGCATAAAAACACCAGCATTTGCCACACAGGGAGATCTCCTTATAATGGCCACACACTTCTTAAGTGCCAACATTGTGGGGTTTTTTTTTGCTCTGATCAAGGAGTCAGAGGTGGAAGGCACACACAGAGCTTGTCTGTCCTGACAGGTCAGGAAATAACATTTTTCTGAGCTTCCCATCTGTCCATCAATGATGAATTACTGCTGGTTTCCTCTTGGCCCAACTTCAGCTGGTCTGAATATATTCTATTTACAAGTGCCCTGAGATGATTAGTTCAAGTTGCTCCAGACTTCAGCGTGCTGACGTTGGAGGAGATAAACAGGAGTCATTTGCTGATTCACCACAACAATTTTCATAAAATATGAGTCAGGATTTTCTTCTTTCATGTAATGATGAAATTAGGTTAGCATGCTTTGCTGAGTACTTAGCTCTACTATGTGTGTTCCCAGTAGCATCTAATGTTCCTGCAGGATATTTTTGGAAGTATAACCAGATTTATGAGGCCACATGTTCTCCTGCTTCCCCTGGCTTCCCAGTAAACTGACATTCACCACTCTGTGTCTTCAATTAGAAGCCTCTTCTTCACTCCATCATATAGTCATGATGCCAAGTGGACTTTCTGCAGGTTCTCACCTGCTGCCCTACAAAACCTCCATCTGAATTCTGTGCCTACGTGAGCTTCTCCAAAAGGAGCTGGAGCAAAGCTTGCTGAATGTCCCAGGATCGACCTGGAATTACAGGGTGGGGAGACACCTCAGATGGCTCTTTCACCTTGGAGCAGGGTCTTCTCGTCCCTGTCCCATGAGGCCTGGCTCATGCATTAACCCTTTCAACGTGTCCCACGGTCCATCTGCCCTCACATCAGCAAACCCTCCTCTGCCTTTCTAGTTTCTAGCTCAAGAAGTCACTTTGAAGCAGTTTACTGTAGAAAATGACACCAGCATTTAAATAGATTTCCTGAGGAAATGTTTTAATGGTCATCTTTATTGCTGATTTTGTGCTTTTCATCTTTTTTTCCCCTCTCTGGCCAAAGGTCAAGAAATTATTTCATGCTGACCAGAGCATGAGCATCTGTACAGGAAAAGAGCTAATTCTGACTAATCTCATGGGTTTGATTGTTTTAATTAATTTTCATTCCTTAAGACAATGACAGAAGAAAGGGTGACTTGCTTTCTGTCTTCAGAGAGACCTTTGGGGATGAATGAAAGCATTTTTCAGTTCTAGGTTCAGGCAATAAATAATTAGGATAAACTTCTGACTAGGATAAACTTAACAAGTTTCTCCACATTGAAGAGTAAAGCTCCATCAAATGTAGCAGGAGCTAGAAAAACTCTGACCTCAGAGGACTTCTCTCCTTCCACTTCATTTAAGAGTATTTGCACATCAAGTTGTTCTCAGCACATTCACTCAGTAAATTTAAAAATTTATTTATAGAAAATTTAAAAATGTATCCTGTGATGGCTAAACTGAAACAAACAAACAAAACAGGCAGGGACAGGAGAAAATCCTTCCAAAATCTGAGGGCTCAGTGCAAGGTGCCTGGTGATGAGAGGAAGAGCTCAAGAGTGCTCTGGCAGTCGTGTGTGAAGTCTGCTGCCTTCACCCTGGCAGGCTGGAGAGGACAATGTCTCCTATTTTTTTTGGTGTGTGAAGTGGATGCCTTTATAGCCTGGGAAGGGCACTTTGCCCCTCATGTTGGCTCAGAAGAACACGCTTAAAAATTTAGGCCCCGGGGATTTTTTATTTTTATTTTCTCAGATGATTTCCTGAGAGGCAGAACATGCATCATTCGTGACCTGAAATTCTGGAGTTTTGGAAGGAAAACCTAGTCCTGGGATGGATTTTTCCAAAGGTAAAGCTGATTTTCTTCCACCCTGCTGGACTGCAGAGCGAAGAGCTAAATGTGCAGGATATCTCAGGTCTAAATCCACATGAGAATTGGGGGAGTGTAGATCAGGATCTGACCTTTACAGTTTCAAGCTTGGTAATCTCCAGCATTTTGCAACTGCCTTTATTGCTGTCACAGCCTGAACTTGCTCTGCACATCAAGCTCCCTGTGGAATTGGGCCACAACCTGAAAGCAGGGCTGGACCCCACAGCTGTGGCTGGGGATTTAGGTGCTGTTGTTCTAGTAAGACATGACCTTGCAGTGTGTTATCCCCTGCATGCCACGGACCTTCAGCTCTGCATTCATAAAACCCCACCAAGGGCACAGTTCCAGGCCTCTGTGAAAAACTGGCTGTGCTTCTAAAATTTTATTCAGCAAGAAATCAGTGCTGTGCGTCACTGGTCAAAAGATGACTAAGCTCTGGGGATAAATGATGGCCAAGATAAGGATTTACAGCTGGATTATCCCACTTTTTTGCTCCTATTGAGTAACACCTCACTTCTTAACCTATGAATTAGAGATAAGCAAATCTTGAAACGAAGTGTTTGCTCAAAGGCTTTGCTGACTAGAAATGAATTTATGTATATGTTAAGTGCTCGCTTGAAT